>NC_141873.1:205996510-206305026 GCF_056163025.1 Triticum urartu
TTAATCTTGGACTCATCAACATGAACACCCTTAGAAGAAACAACAAAACCCAAGAAAACGAGCTTATCAACACCAAAAAGGCATTTCTCCATATTAGCATAGAGTCGCTCTTTTCTAAGAGTTTGCAAAACGGTGCGGACATGGGTGACATGCTCCATAATAGATTTGCTAAACACAAGAATGTCATCAAAGTAAACCACAACAAATATACCAATGTAAGGGCGAAAGACATGATTCATAAGGCGCATAAAAGTGCTTGGCGCTTCCGAAAGACCCATAGGCATGACTAACCACTCATACAAACCAAACTTGTTTTTGAAGGTGGTTTTCCATTCATCACCCTCTTGTATGCGGATTTGATAGTAACCACTTTTAAGATTAATTTTAGAAAATATAGTGGCATCGCTAAGCTCATCAAGCATATCATCTAGGCATGGAATGGGATACCTATAGCGAACGGTGATAGCATTGATAGGTCCATAATCGGAGCACATGCGAAAACTACCATCACGTTTTGGCACAAGAATGACCGGAATGGCACAAGGGCTCAAACTTTCACGCACCTTTCCATGGTCTATGAGATGCTTTGATTGCCTTTGTATTTCTTTTGTTTCGTCGGGGTTGACGCGGTAGGGAGCTTTGTTTGGAAGTGGCGCTCCGGGGATGAGGTTGATGCGGTGCTCAATGCCTCGAAGTGGAGGTAGTCCCGGAGGTAGCTCATCGGGGAAAACTTCTTGAAATTCCTGCAAAAGAGAAGACAACACTAGAGGAAGAGTGTGAGAGGTGTTAGTTTGTGGTGCATTGTCCTTGCACACGAGGACGTAGTGTAGGACACTAGATTGGTTATCACACACTTCTCTCATCTCACATTTGGTGGCAAATAGAACTAGGTTCTTGTTTTCGCTCATCGTGGAGGCACTCGATTTTGGCTTGTGGCGCTCACTCTCATTTTGGTGGCTCGCTCTCTCAGTATGATCTCCACGATGGGTGTCTTGCTTGTCGGGGTTCACTTGACTTGGCAACATTGGACGGAGGATGTACTCCTTGCCCTTCATCTTGAAGATGTAGTGGTTCGTTCGGCCGTTGTGGACGACTCCTCTATCGAATTGCCATGGCCGTCCAAGGAGAAGATGACAAACGGTCATTGGAACGACGTCGCACTCTAAGGTGTCTTCGTAGGCACCGATCTTGAAGGAGACATGTACTCGATGCTTGACTTGGATAGTGCCGGAATCACTAAGCCATTGCACTTTTTATGGATGTGGATGCTTCGTCTTGGGTAATTGGAGCTTGGAGCAAAGTTCTTCACTTGCGAGATTGTGACAACTCCCTCCATCGATGATGACCTTGACGGATCGTCCATTGATGCCGGCCTTGGTGTGGAATATGTGGCATCGTTGGTCTTCTTCTTGGTGATGTTGGAGAGTCAAGACTTTGGAGACAACAAGTGCAGGACTCGAGTCTTCATCACAAAAGACTTGTTCTTCTTCATTGTTCACTTGGCGGTGCATGGCGACATGCTTGAGGGTTTCCATTTCGCCGTCGCTCATGGAGTCATACGTGCCATCGACGTTGAAGACCATGGTTCGCTTGTTGGTGCACTCGTAGGACTTGTGGCCTCGGCCTCCGCAAGTGAAACACTTGAAGGAACTCGTCTTGATGCTCTCATCGGCTGGGGTTGATGATGATGAAGGTCTCGGCTTGAAGTTGCCTGTAGTAGGGGTTGCTTGCAGTTGGCGAAGCTTTCTTGGATGTCGACTTGTCGATGTTGGAAGTAGAAGGTCTTGTAGTCCGTGTTGAAGTCATTGAAGCTTGGTTATTGGAGAAGCCGTAGGACTTGGATGAGAACTAGGCATACTTGAAATCACCTTGCACTTGGCATTCCGCTTTGGTAGCTTGGTGCACTAGCTCAATGAGATTTGAGTATGATTGGAAGTCGGCGATCTTCTTGATAGGATGATTGAGTCCATTCAAGAAACGTGCCATTGTTTGCTCATCATCTTCCGTGACATTGGCTCGTATCATGGCAATCTCCATCTCCTTGTAGTACTCTTCAACGCTCTTGGTTCCTTGCTTGAGTTATTGGAGTTTCTTGAAGAGATCGCGGTTGTAGTAGGTAGGTACGAAGCGTGCTCTCATGACATCCTTCATTTGTGCCCAAGTAGTGATGGGTGCTTCACCTCTTGCCTCTTGGCGCTCAATGACTTGTTCCCACCAAATGAGCACATAGTCTTGGAACTCAAGGGATGCCATTGCGATCTTCTTCTCTTCGTCATAATTGTGCAAACAGAAAATCTTGTCAACTTTCAATGCCCATGAAAGGTACTCTTCGGGATCGTTGCTTCAGTTGAACTTGGGCATGGTGAACTTGAGCTTGCCGTAGCGTTGCTCTTCATTGTGTTGGGGTCGGGGATGATGACGCCCATGTTGTAGATGATTGTTCAACTCATGGTGCTCTTGACGCGGAGGGTTGTTATCCTCATGTTGCTCTTGTCGTGGAGGATTTCCATTGTCTTCATGCTCTCGATGAACTTGATGGTGTTGGCGAGCTTGTGGAGGATCTTCCCGAGCTCGAAGAGGAACTTGACGATGCACGCGAGCGTGAAATCTTTGTTCTTGAATTTCTTCGCGATGTGCTTCTTCTTGTTCACGGGCTTGTCGGCTTCGGTCGGCAATGGCTCGACTCGAATCGCATAGAGCTTGTTGCCCCGCAAGTGCTTGAGCGTCACGGAGTTTTTGTGCTTAACGTTGTGCCTCGGCATCTTGGGCATTTTGGTGTAGACGCGCTCGCTCTTCCTCTTCATGTTGGCGTTGACATTGCTATTCTCGTGCAAGCCCAAAGGCTTCTTGAGTTTGACGTTGTCGGCGCTCTTGAGAATCGGTGTCTCTTAGGGGATTGAGGCTTGCTTGACGGTCGGCGCGCGCGGCTCGACGAAGAGTGTTCGATGTCGTTGTACTTGAGCCAGAGAGGGTGAAGTCGGAGTGGCGGCTTGAACGACTCCTTCATGAAGTGGAAGATGAGCTATTGAGCAACAAAGCACTAATTTCGTCCATCCTTGTGTCATTCTCTTGCTTGTGATCGTCGAGCTTGTGGTCGAAGTACTCCTTTGTACGTTGCTCGGAAAGTCGCAAGTCGGCGGCAAGGTTTTCGATGCGTTCACTCATCGCTTGTTGCTCTTCATGCAAAGCACGTTGTGCACCAAAGAGGTGACTCTTGGTGACGAAGGAGTTCATGTCATCGTCTTGCTCCATGAAGAGTGGGTTCGTAGAAGTACTTGGCCTATCCATCATTCCAAGACAAATGTTAGTGGTAGAAAGAGAGGAACGAGTACCAAATGTTCCTTGACCGAAGTTGAAAGTGGATCGAGGATCACTCCAATGTAGGACAAGGAAATAGCACAATTGGTATGAGTTCTTCTCGGTTTCTCACACCTACCCAAGTAAAAACTTTTGGTGGAGCTTGGTTAGGATGGTGGCAGAAAATTTGGTGCAATTGTAAGTGAGCTTCAATAATGTTGGAAAAGATTCGCAAGATGCAATGTAACAAGTAGACCAAGCATATAAGGTACACGGAAACACACACGCAAAAAGATAAGTGGGATTGTGCAACCAAGGGTGAGCCAAAATGTGGAATCCATGAAAATGCTCTTGTTGCACAACACTAGAGAGACGCTACCACGATTGCATGATAAGCGGATACAAGAACTTGTGCACAACCTACTTAGCAAAAATGCAACGACTTCTATCCCAAATAGTTTGTATGCAAGGTGTTGCTATGATCTTATCCAAGGTGATAGAGTATGACAATCTTAATGTTGTATGATGCTATGGTTCTTGCTTAAAAGCACTTTGCATATCTTTCCTCTTTGCTTAAAAGCTTGGTTGGCTCTTTGATGTTTGAGCTCTTTTCTCATGCAATGTTTGATGAACCAAGATAGCAAGAATGATATGTCCAATACCAAGATTAGGTTACCGGTCTTGCTTCCGGTATGGTGTCGAAATGGTGGCATGAATACCAAGTCGTAGTTGAGGTGGTCATTGTTGATGACGCGTTCGTGGCGAAGATGAGCATCGGTGATGTCGATGTCGAACCGTACCTAGATAGCCGAAACACAAAAGGACATGGTACCACAACTCAAATTCTCAAACCTCAAAGTAGCAATTGTGTCGAAGAGCGAAACGGTCCAAAAATGGTGGGTTATGCGGAAATGGTGGAGGTATGCGGAAATATATATGGTATATGGTGAGCACCGGAACAAAATTTGGTGGAATTTTCGGTGGAGTTGTGGAAGTAGTGCAAACTTTCTGTCGAAGCCGGAAGTTCCGGGCAAGACGGAGGGTCCGGAGATTCCGCGGAAGGCTCAAAGGTCCGGGGGCCGGAATATCCGGGCTGGACCGGAACTTCTGGTGGTCGTGATTCTGCCAAGAACAGAGACTTCGGGATCATGGATTTGGGCGGAAAAACATGGGGGAAAAGCCCAAATCCGAAGGGGAAAAGAAGAAATTAGAGGAAAAGAAGGGTGGGGAGGCTAGATCTACGAGCCACACACAAAATTCACGGATCAAAACCAACAAAATCTCAACACACAGAACAAATGAAAAAAAAATTGGGGCTATTTTTGGTGGGGATTTTTGGATTAGGACGAAAAACAACAAAATTAAGCTAGAAACACAACGGGGAGGCTCCGAAATCGTGATCAACCTTGCTCTATATACCAAGATGATGTAGCGTAGAACCCTAGTGGCCCGATCTTTCACGAAAGGAGCGGATCCCGCAAAGAACGCGAAGAACACAAGGAGGGAAACGAGGGAAAACACAAGGGGAAACACAAGAGGAACACTCAAACTAACAAGAACAAGTCACACATGTGCTAGATCTTCGGGTACATAGAACGATACACGAATCCACGGACAACTAAGGACGATACAAGGATAGCCGGTTCTTCTCTATGAGGAGGTCTTGAATCCATAAGGGGATCTTCCCGTAAAGGGGTCTTGAATCCATGGTGGATCTTCTCCGAAGAGGGGCTGCGGTCTCTCTCAAGGAGTAGATCCGATATGGATGAGCGAAGCTCTATCTCTGAGTATGAGCTAAACCAACGCTAACCCTAGAAAGTCGTACGAGATAGAGTATATATAGTCTAGGTGACGAAAGGGTACACGGGCCTCGGCCCAAGTGGCTGCGCGCATGCAGGGCCGGAAGTTCCGGGCTAGGCCGGAAGTTCTGGGCACCAATGGTTCCGGGGAGGGTCCGGCCTAACCAGAGAGTTGGCGTGGTGGAGATGTGCTGGCATCCGGGGGCCGGAAGGTCCGGGCAGGCCGGAGGTTCCTGGCACCGGAAGGTCCGGGATAGGGTCCGGGCTAACCCGAGAGTTGGCACGCCTGGGCTGGTCGAAGTCATCGGCGGCTGGAAGCTCCGGGTCGGCCGGAAGGTCCGGGGGCCGGAAGTTCCGGGCTCTGGCCAGAAGTTCCGGGCTGTCCAGAGTGTTGACGCCTGTCTCTTCTTCTACAGTCCTCGGCTCCGAGTCTTGAGCGTTGTAGCTGATGACACATAGTATCTCGGACTTAGGCAGTAGCCATGTCTCACTTGAAGAGGGGGAAAACTCAAGTAGGAGTGATGTCACCTCGGATTGAATAGCACGTGCCCTAGCCCTTGTCAGTGGTCCTCTTGGATCTTGGATAGTTGAGGTGGCATCCATGGGGATGGTCGTGGGATGCTCCGCATCATGAATCATATCCTTTGCACATGCTCACTTGACCCCTTCGAGGATAGTATACTACTTGACACTTCTCCCATGTGCATCCATAGGTATTGTCAGAGCTTCACGGATGTAGAGGAGGAGTGCAAGTGCCAAGGAACAACTACACCATCCGTGAGGGAGGCCTAGAAGCGACGACGGAACAAGACGAAGCTGCTGAAGCTACAGCGGCCAGACATCCGGCGCCTGTGCAGCCGCCCAGGAGCTACACCAAGAGATGGCCAAGAGCTTCAGTGGCCATACATCCGGCGCCTTGGCAAAACCCAGACATCCAGCGGCCATCCCCGGAAATCCGGAGACAATTATCTAGAGAATACTGGAATGGCTTGTTCTAGGTCAGACATCCGGCCCGTGCCCCTGACATCCGACCTCCTGCGAACATCCGGACATCCGGTTCCTGCCTACGCGCAGAGTTGCGCCAGAGGCCCATGTATCCCCTCCTCACTTACCTCTTCGTGTCTTAGACTATATACAGACCCCCTCCTCCTACTAGTTAGGGTTAGCAAAGTGATAGCTCATTTGTATGTGAGCTTTGCTCCTACCATCTCCTCTTCAGAGAGAGAGAGAGAAGAGAGAGAGAGACTACTCCATTGGAGGCCAAGACCTCCTCGGAGAAGATCCCGAGGGATATCAAGACCCGTTCGGGGAAGGATCTATCTAGATCATCAAGCCCCCATCTCCTTTGGATTTGGGATGAACTCTACCTTATATCTTTCCCTTTGTTATTCATGTACCTTGTGGATCTTGTGTGTTTAATTCTCTAGTAGATGTGTGATTGGACTTGTTCTTGAGTGTTTCCCCTTGTGATTTCTCCCAGTTCTTCCCTGTGTTCTTCGTGTTCTTCGAGGGAATCCACTCCAATCATGAAAGATCGACCTACACAGGGTTAGCCCCGTATCATCTTCGGGTGCCAGTGATACTGAAGGTGGTGGGAACCCACGACGCGTCAAGAATGGGGACGACCGTTCCGATGAGTCGAGTTTTTCGATGACTCCCCATCTCCCATATGGTCCTGCGGCAGTGTCACCATCCGCACCTGCCCTACAGTTTCTTCCTCCTTGCTGGGAAGCGGCACCATCCTGATCATGGGGAGGTGCTGAATCCTAGCCGGGTCCGCCTCCGCTTCGGATATGCATGGTTTTGGATGTTGTCCATTTTCTCCATATGATGTTTATGATATTGCTCATGAGGAGGCCCCCATAGTTTCCTCATACATGTTAGGAGATTTTGGTTCATCCTATCCATTGCATAATCACTATAATTATGTGCACAATATGCTCCCCACGAATGATAATGCTATTGATGTGCCATATAATTGTATGCTCAATTAGTGTCCTCATCGTGTTATAGATAACAATTATTCTTTCATGATGGATGACATGTTCTTATACCACACATCAAATTTCTTTGAGCGATTCTTATCTTGTGTTAACTCTCACGTGAACATACATATCACGATGGATGATGTGTACATTTACCACGCACACAATTTCTTTGGTTTGTGTCTGTTTTTGTAGGTACCCATGAATACTTGTCAACCTCACAATCCCATGAGTTGTTAAAACGAGCTCCAGAGAGCAATGATGATTTGGGATCCCGTGAATTGTCCTTACCACCGTTCCCTTCATGAAAAGACTTCATGCATTTCTTCTACATGGCCCTCACATGGTTATGGGTTATTGTCCAATACATATTCTATGCCCATCTTGCCATGTTCACTTTGCATGATATTCACATTCCTATGCCTTTGCCTTGCATTTTGTGACCCATGCTTTGCATTACCCATGATGATTGATTTTACTACTTGTATGTGTATTTGCAAGCTTAGTGGAGATATTGCTTGTTATAGCCATGTTCCACTTATGACCCATGCCTATGATTATACTATGATCTTGCTTTGTGTTTGTTCTTGCGAGATGTCATGTACATTGCCTATGCCTATTATTTGCTCACATGACTTGATTGCCAGGATTTCCTCTAGTGTGTTGCATCTTCGCTCCACTAGTTTGCACGACATGATTGATATGCTTGCTTATGTTGCATCACCAATGATTCATACTTGCTTATTTCATGCGGTTGATGACAACCATCTACATGCTTTGCACATGATTTTTATTGCTTCTTGTCGTATATTTCCATGTGCTGCCTCTCTCATGTTAGATGATTTGCCATGTATTGAGTGCAAGAATGATTCTAGTCTTGCTAATGAGATTGCCCCCACAACATTCTCGCGTATATTTGGAGATTTTGACATATTTCCTGTGAAGCATGCTTGTCTTACCTCTTTTCACCATTTACCTAGTGCCATGAATATAGCCATTATTGCATCATATTATTCATACACTTGTGCTTCTAATGGTTATGTGCAAGAGACGAGAACCATCATGATGGATGATGTGTTTATCTACCATGCTCATACGTTCTTTGTTTTGTTGTGTGAATGTGTAGGATACTTGGATTTCATGTTGACTTCCACTTCACGTGAGTTGACCATTTGAGCACTTGAGAGTGAGCCTCATACATTCTACCCCAACTCGCTTCTACACCGCATTTTCTTGCGTTTCAGCATTGTGAAGGATGCACAAGGACACTCCTTCAAGGTGACATCTTTCTTGAGCATGGATATTGTGGATCATACTACTTGTGTTGCTTGCACCATGAGACTTATTGGCCATCTCGGACCATTGGATTGCACACATGTTGGAGATCATCTTTCGACTTGTCATCTTCCCCGTTCCATGCATCATCATATATATGCCTTGTGTGTTGCATCTGACTTGTGGATTACTTGCTCCTATCATATGATTGGTTGCAACAATGTCATTTCTTCACACATGCCATGTCCCATTCATTGCTACATGCTTCGCTTGATTGCCTCACACATGATGAACAATTGCTCTTTCTATTGTGTTGAGTGCCACACTATATTCACTACACCCTATGCACATTATGCTTGGATTGTCTTGCGCTTGTCCCATGTGTTTAGACACTTCATTTTATTTGGTGTTGTGAATGATTCATATGCCTACCATAGACCTTTCATTGAGCAATTTGTGAATGCTTGGTATGACCTCGAGGTAGATGCTTATTCTCTTGACACACATATTTGCAACACTACCTCACAATTGCATACTTGTCTCCATGATATCTTTGCCTGTGCTTGGTTGATATGCTTACATGCCATGTCACAATCCTTTGTCACACCTTATGCTATGCATGATGACAACACTTGTTTGGTGAATCACCTCTTGAATGCTTGGTTTTGCACTAACGCTAACCACATTTGTTTTTCCAAGTGTTTGTTGTCCTTGATCCTTTTGAAGGAATCACTACACGGCGCGACATTGGAGAGTGCCCATTGCGAGCTTGAAGATGATGAGTACTTGGTGAACGTCCACTTCTACACGGCGAAGCCATCTCTTTCCCATGGTCATTTGGTCTTAGATCCGAGGTCGGATCTTTCCCAAGAGGGGGAGATGATGTGGAGCATCCTACGGACATCACCATGTCAAGAGTCCGTTCAGGGAGTGACACGTGCGACATCTCCTTCACACACACAAAGGTGAATCATATCCTTTGCACATGCTCACTTGACCCCTTCGAAGATAGTATACTACTTGACACTTCTCCCATGTGCAAGCATAGGAATTGTCAGAGCTTCATGGATGTAGAGGAGGACTGCAAGCGCCAAGGAACAACTACAACATCCGTGAGGGAAGCCTAGAAGCGACGACGGAAGAAGACGAAGCTTTTGAAGCTACAGCGGCCGGACATCCGACGCCTGTGCAGCCGCCCAGGAGCTACACCAAGAGACGGCCAAGAGCTTCAGTGGCCATACATCCGGCGCCTCGGCAACACCCGGACATCCGGCGGCCAACCCCGGAAATCTGACGACGACTATCCAGAGAAGACTGGAATGGCGTGTTCCAGGTCAGACATCCGGCCCGTGCCCCTGACATCCGGCCTCCTGCGAACAGCCGGGAATCCGGTGCCTACCTACGCGCAGAGTTGGGCCAGATGCCCATGTATCCCCTCCTCACTTACCTCTTCCTGTCTTAGACTTTATATAGACACCCTCCTCCTAATAGTTAGGGTTAGCAAAGTGATAGCTCATTTGTATGTGAGCTTTGCTCCAACCATCTCCTCTTCAGAGAGAGAGAGAGAAGAGAGAGAGAGACTACTCCATTGGAGGCCAAGACCTCCTTGGAGAATATCCCGAGGGATATCAAGACCCCTTCGGGGAAGGATGTATCTAGATCATCAAGCCCCCATCTCCTTTGGATTTGGGATGAACTCTACCTTGTATCTTTCCCTTTGTTATTCATGTACCTTGTGGATCTTGTGTGTTTAATTGTCTAGTGGATGTGTGATTGCACTTGTTCTTGCGTGTTTCCCCTTGTGACTTCTCCCCATTGTTCCCTGTATTCTTCGTGTTCTTCGAGGGAATCCACTCCAATCATGAAAGATCGGCCTACACAGGGTTAGCCCCGTATCATCTTCGGGTGCCAGTGATACTGAAGGCGGCGGGAACCCACGACGCGTCAAGAATGGGGACGACCGTTCCGATGAGTCGTGTTTTCCGGTGACTCCCCATCTCCCATATGGTCCTACGGCAGTGTCACCATCCGCACCTGCCCTATAGTTTCTTCCTCCTTGCTGGGAAGCGGCACCATCCTGATCCTGGGGAGGTGCTGAATCCCATCCGGGTCCGCCTCCGCTTCGGATATGCATGGTTTTGTATGGTGTCCATTTTCTCCATATGATGTTTACGATATTGCTCATGAGGAGGCCCCCATAGTTTCCTCATACATGTTAGGAGATTTTGGTTCATCCTATCCGTTGCATAATCCCTATAATTATGTGCACAATATGCTCCCCACGAATGATAATGCTATTGATGTGCCATATAATTTTATGCTCAATTAGTGTCCTCATCGTGTTATACATAACAACTATTCTTTCATGATGGATGACATGTTCTTATACCACACATCAAATTTCTTTGAGCGATACTTATCTTGTGTTAACTCTCACGTGAACATACACATCACGATGGATGATGTGTACATTTACCACGCACACAATTTTTTTTGTTTGTGTCTCTTTTTTGTAGGTACCCATGAATACTTGTCAACCTCACAATCCCATGAGTTGACAAAACGAGCTCCAGAGTGCAATGATGTTTTGGGATCCCGTGAATTGTCCTTACCATCGTTCCCTTCATGCAAAGACTTCGTGCATTTCTTCTACATGGCCCTCACATGGTTATGGGTTATTGTCCAATACATATTCTATGCCCATCTTGCCATGTTCACTTTTCATGATATTCACATTCCTATGCCTTTGCCTTGCATTTTGTGACCCATGCTTTGCATTACCCATGATGATTGATTTTACTACTTGTATGTGTATTTGCAAGCTTAGTGGAGATATTGCTTGTTATTGCCATGTTCCACTTATGACCCATGCCTATGATTATACTATGATCTTGCTTTGTGTTTGTTCTTGCGATATTTCATGTACATTGCCTATGCCTATTATTTGCGCACATGACTTGATTGCCAGGATTTCCTCTAGTGTGTTGCATCTTCGCTCCACTAGTTTGCACGACATGATTGATATGCTTGCTTATGTTGCATCACCAATGATTCATACTTGCTTATTTCATGCGGTTGATGACAACCATCTACATGCTTTGCACATGATTTTTATTGCTTCTTGTCGTATATTTCCATGTGTTGCCTCTCTCATGTTAGACGATTTGCCATGTATTGAGTGCAAGAATGATTCTAGTCCTGCTAATGAGATTGCCCCCACAACATTCTCGCGTATATTTGGAGATTTTGACATATTTCCTGTGAAGCATGCTTGTCTTACCTCTTTGCACCACTTACCTAGTGCCATGAATATAGCCATTATTGCATCATATTATTCATGCACTTGTGCTTCTAATGGTTATGTGCAAGAGACGAGAACCATCATGATGGATGATGTGTTTATCTACCATGCTCATACGTTCTTTGTTTTGTTGTGTGAATGTGTAGGATACTTGGATTTCGTGTCGACTTCCACTTCACGTGAGTTGACCATTTGAGCACTTGAGAGCGAGCCTCATACATTCTACCCCAACTCGCATCTACACCGCATTTTCTTGCGTTTCAGCGTTGTGAAGGATGCACAAGGACACTCCTTCAAGGTGACATCTTTCTTGAGCATGGCTATTATGGATCATACTACTTGTGTTGCTTGCACCATGAGATTTATTGGCCATCTCGGACCATTTGATTGCACACATGTTGGAGATCATGTTTCGACTTGTCATCTTCCCCGTTCCATGCATCATCATATATATGCCTTGTGTGTTGCATCTGACTTGTGGATTACTTGCTACTATCATATGATTGGTTGCAACAATGTCATTTCTTCACATATGCCATGTCCCATTGATTGCTACATGCTTCGCTTGATTGCCTCACACATGATGAACAAATGCTCTTTCTATTGTGTTGAGTGCCACACTATATTCACTACACCCTATGCACATTACGCTTGGATTGTCTTGCACTTGTCCCATGTGTTTAGACACTTCATTTTATTTGGTGCTGCGAATGATTCATATGCCTACCATAGACCTTTCATTGAGCAATTTGTGAATGCTTGGTATGACCTCGAGGTAGATGCTTATTCTCTTGACACACATATTTGCAACAGTACCTCACAATTGCATACTTGTCTCCATGATATCTTTGCCTGTGCTTGGTTGATATGCTTACATGCCATGTCACAATCCTTTGTCACACCTTATGCTATGCATGATGACAACACTTGTTTGGTGAATCACCTCTTGAATGCTTGGTTTTGCACTAACGCTAACCACATTTGTTTTTCCAAGTGTTTGTTGTCCTTGATCCTTTTAAAGGAATCACTACACGACGCGACATTGGAGAGTGCCCATTGCGGGCTTGAAGATGATGAGTACTTGGTGAACGTCCACTTCTACACGGCGAAGCCATCTCTTTCCCATGGTGATTTGGTCTTAGATCCGAGGTCGGATCTTTCCCAAGAGGGGGAGATGATGTGGAGAATCCTACGGACATCACCATGTCAAGAGTCCGTTCGGGGAGTGACACGTGCGACATCTACTTCACACACACAAAGGTGAATCATATCCTTTGCACATGCTCACTTGACCCCTTCGAAGATAGTATACTACTTGACACTTCTCCCATGTGCATGCATAGGAATTGTCAGAGCTTCACGGATGTAGAGGAGGAGTGCAAGCGCCAAGGAACAACTACACCATCCGTGAGGGAAGCCTAGAAGCGACGACGGAAGAAGACGAAGCTTCTGAAGCTGCAGCGGCCGGACATCCGACGCCTGTGCAGCCGCCCAGGAGCTACACCAAGAGATGGCCAAGCTATTCAGTGGCCATACATCCGGCGCCTCGGCAACACCCGGACATCCGGCGGCCAACCCCGGAAATCCGGCGACGACTATCCAGAGAAGACTCGAATGGCGTGTTCCAGGTCACACATCCGGCCCGTGCCCCTGACATCCGGCCTCCTGCGAACAGCCGGACATCCGGTGCCTGCCTACGCGCCGAGTTGGGCTAGACGCCCATGTATCCCCTCCTCACTTACCTCTTCGTGTCTTAGACTTTATATAGACACCCTCCTCCTAATAGTTAGGGTTAGCAAAGTGATAGCTCATTTGTATGTGAGCTTTGCTCCTACCTTCTCCTCTTTAGAGAGAGAGAGAGAGACTACTCCATTGGAGGCCAAGACCTCCTCGGAGAAGATCCCGAGGGATATCAAGACCCCTTCAGGGAAGGATCTATCTAGATCATCAAGCTCCCATCTCCTTTGGATTTGGGATGAAATCTACCTTGTATCTTCCCCTTTCTTATTCATGTAACTTGTGGATCTTGTGTGTTTAATTGTCTAGTGGATCTGTGATTGGACTTGTTCTTGAGTGTTTCCCCTTGTGATTTCTCCCCGTTGTTCCATGTGTTCTTCGTGTTCTTCGAGGGAATCGACTCCAATCATGAAAGATCGGCCTACACAGGGTTAGCCCCGTATCATCTTCGGGTGCCAGTGATACTGAAGGCGGCGGGAACCCACGACGCGTCAAGAATGGGGACGATCGTTCTGATGAGTCGTGTTTTCCGGTGACTCCCCATCTCCCATATGGTCCTACGGCAGTGTCACCATCCGCACCTGCCCTACAGTTTCTTCCTCCTTGCTGGGAAGCGGCATCATCCTGATCCTGGGGAGGTGCTGAATCCCAGCCGGGTCCGCCTCCGCTTCTGATATGCATGGTTTTGGATGTTCTCCATTTCCTCCATATGATGTTTACGATATTGCTCATGAGGAGGCCCCCATAGTTTCCTCACACATGTTAGGAGATTTTGATTCATCCTATCCATTGCATAATCCCTATAATTATGTGCACAATATGCTCCCCACGAATGATAATGCTATTGATGTGCCATATAATTGTATGCTCAATTAGTATCCTCATCGTGTTATACATAACAACTATTCTTTCATGATGGATGACATGTTCTTATACCACACATCAAATTTCTTTGAGCGATTCTTATCTTGTGTTAACTCTCACGTGAACATACACATCATGATGGATGATGTGTACATTTACCACGCACACAATTTCTTTGGTTTGTGTATCTTTTGTGTAGGTACCCATGAATACTTGTCAACCTCACAATCCCATGAGTTGACAAAACGAGCTCCAGAGAGCAGTGATGATTTGGGATCCCGTGAATTGTCCTTACCACCGTTCCCTTCATGCAAAGACTTCGTGCATTTCTTCTACATGGCCCTCACATGGTTATGGGTTATTGTGCAATACATATTCTATGCCCATCTTGCCATGTTCACTTTGCATGATATTCACATTCCTATGCCTTTGCCATGCATTTTGTGACCCATGCTTTGCATTACCCATGATGATTGATTTTACTACTTGTATGTGTATTTGCAAGCTTAGTGGGGATATTGCTTGTTATTGCCATGTTCCACTTATGACCCATGCCTATGATTATACTATGATCTTACTTTGTGTTTGTTCATGCGATATGTCATGTGCATTACCTATGCCTATTATTTGCTCACATGACTTGATTGCCAGGATTTCCTCTAGTGTGTTGCATCTTCGCTCCACTAGTTTGCACGACATGATTGATATGCTTGCTTATGTTGCATCACCAATGATTCATACTTGCTTATTTCATGCGGTTGATGACAACCATCTACATGCTTTGCACATGATTTTTATTGCTTCTTGTCATATATTTCCATGTGTTGCCTCTCTCATGTTAGACGATTTGCCATGTATTGAGTGTAAGAATGATTCTAGTCTTGCTAATGAGATTGCCCCCACAACATTCTCGTGTATATTTGGAGATTTTGACATATTTCCTATGAAGCATGCTTGCCTTACCTCTTTGCACCATTTAACTAGTGCCATGAATATAGCCATTATTGCATCATATTATTCATGCACTTGTGCTTCTAATGGTTATGTGCAAGAGATGAGAACCATCATGATGGATGATGTGTTTATCTACCATGCTCATACGTTCTTTGTTTTGTTGCGTGAATGTGTAGGATACTTGGATTTCGTGTCGACTTCCACTTCACGTGAGTTGACCATTTGAGCACTTGAGGGCGAGCCTCATACATTCTACCCCAACTCCTTCTACACCACATTTTCTTGCGTTTCAGCGTTGTGAAGGATGCACAAGGACACTCCTTCAAGGTGACATCTTTCTTGAGCATGGATATTGTGGGTCATACTACTTGTGTTGCTTGCACCATGAGACTTATTGGCCATCTCGGACCATTTGATTGCACACATGTTGGAGATCATGTTTCGACTTGTCATCTTCCCCGTTCCATGCATCATCATATATATGCCTTGTGTGTTGCATCTGACTTGTGGATTACTTGCTCCTATCATATGATTGGTTGCAACAATGTCATTTCTTCACATATGCCATGTCCCATTGATTGCTACAAGCTTCGCTTGATTGCCTCACACATGATGACCAATTGCTCTTTCTATTGTGTTGAGTGCCACACTATATTCACTACACCCTATGCACATTATGCTTGGATTGTCTTGCACTTGTCCCATGTGTTTAGACACTTCATTTTATTTGGTGTTGTGAATGATTCATATGCCTACCATAGACCTTTCATTGAGCAATTTGTGAATGCTTGGTATGACCTCGAGGTAGATGCTTATTCTCTTGACACACATATTTGCAACACTACCTCACAATTGCATACTTGTCTCCATGATTTCTTTGCCTGTGCTTGGTTGATATGCTTACATGCCATGTCACAATCCTTTGTCACACCTTATGCTATGCATGATGACAACACTTGTTTGGTGAATCACCTCTTGAATGCTTGGTTTTGCACTAACGCTAACCACATTTGTTTTTCCAAGTGTTTGTTGTCCTTGATCCTTTTGAAGGAATCACTACACGACGCGACATTGGAGAGTGCCCATTGCGAGCTTGAAGATGATGAGTACTTGGTGAACGTCCACTTCTACACGGCGAAGATGATGGATGATGTGTTTATCTACCATGCACATACGTTCTATATTTTTGATAGAGGCAAAGGTGTCCCGATGTTTCGATGAGATGGTTGCTATCGTTTCTGTGGGAGTCGACCTTGACGATCCGACTACGAACGTGCGAGACGTCGCACCTTAGCAATTGCTAAACCAACTTCCGAGGGGTTATTGACCACGCCGGAGCACGATCAACCTGACCACGAGGGTCTGTTTCCTGCGAGCAAACGAAGAAAAAGCAAGAAACTGAGATTGCAATCTAGATATTGCGAATATAAGATGAAATCTTTATTGATCAAGGTGGGATTCTGTGACGTCTTGGTCTGGTCGTTGGACACAAACGAAGTACGCGAAGTTGCAGCTATGGTGAACTTTTAATCTAAACAAAACCCCAAAGTCTAAACAATGCCCTAAGGGCTGTATATATGGAGGAGAGAGAGGGAATTTCGTGCCCCCTTGGTGGAGGGGTCCGAAACCAATCCTAACTCTTGTTTCCCTACACACACGGACTCTAAAAACAGCCTATACTTAAGTACTTCGAAAATACATGGGCCTGGCCCAATAATAAGGTGACGCAGCACCTAGAATAGCCTCAAGACGAAATTTATGAAGTGGCATCTTGTATATTTCGTCCCATGCTTCATGCCCTCATTATGGTTGCTTCAGAGTCCTGGAATCATCACTTGTAACTCCGTTCTTGTTCCCCTTGCGCATGCCATCATCTCCATGCTTGAACTCGCTCCAAGGTTCATCTTTCTTGTCCAAGCTAGGCCCTTCATTTGTAAGCAAAACAAATGTATCCAATTTAGGCAGCATCATATTCTCATGAACATTAGAATCGTTACCAAGAAACGAAAGTACCTGATAATTCAATTGGCGTGCGCGAGCTCTAGTAATTGGTCCAGTATGTATAGCAGCAGGGACTGTGGGTGTAACATTGGTATTGATGTCCTCATCATCCTCCCCTTCTTGAAATGAAGTCATCCTCGATGAAAGTTCATCGTCCTCACCCAAATAAGGCTTCAAATCTGCTATGTTAAAAGTGGGACTAACCCCAAAATCTGCAGGCAGCTCAAGTTTATATGCATTATCATTTATTTTCTCTAACACCTTAAAAGGACCATCAGCACGTGGCATTAGCTTTGATTTGCACAAATTAGGAAATCTATCCTTATGCAAATGTAACCAAACAAGATCTCCAGGTGCAAACACAACATGTTTTCTACCCTTATCTCCAGCAAGTTTATATTTAGCATTCATACGCTCAATGTTTTCCTTAGTTAACTCATGCATTTTTAAAATCAATTCAGCACGTTCTTTAGCATGAAAATTAACCTTCTCCGAAGATGGAAGAGGCAAGAAATCAGTAGGTGCACGAGGTAGGAAACCATACATAATTTCAAAAGGGCACATCTTAGTAGTAGAATGCAATGAACGATTATAAGCAAATTCAATATGAGGCAAGCATTCTTCCCACATTTTCTTGTTATTCTTCAAAACAGCACTAAGCATAGTAGACAATGTTCTATTGACTACTTCAGTTTGTCCATCAGTTTGGGGGTGACAAGTAGTACCAAAAAGTAGTTTAGTCCGCAACTTAGCCCATAAACATCTCCAAAAGTGGCTAAGAAATTTAGTATCACAATCTGAAACAATAGTATTTGGCACACCATGCAAGCGAATAATTTCACGAAAGAACAAATCAGCAACATTAACAGCATCATTGCTTTTTTGACATGGTATAAAGTGTGCCATTTTCGAGAACCTATCCACGACAACAAATATGCTATTCCTCCCCTTCTTTGTTCGAGGTAAACCTAAAACAAAGTCCATAGATATATCCTCCCAAGGAACACTAGGTACAGGCAAAGGCATATATAAACCATGAGGATTGAGTCGTGACTTAGCTTTTTGACATGTAGTGCAGCGAGCAACAAAACGCTCAACATCCCGTCTCATCTTTGGCCAAAAGAAATGTGCAGCAAGTATCCTCCGTCTTCTTGACGCCAAAGTGTCCCATTAATCCTCCTCCATGCGCCTACTGCAACAACAAAAGACGAACGGAGATAGCTGGAATGCATAGCTTGTTAGCACAAAACACAAATCCATCGTTAAGAACGAACTTGTTCCAAGTTCTCCCTTCCTTACAATTCTGCAATACATCTTTAAATTCAACATCATGCACATATTGATCTTTGATGGTCTCCAAACCAAATATTTTAAAGTCAAGTTGTGGAAGCATAGTATAACGACGAGACAATGCATCAACAATAACATTTTCTTTACCCTTCTTGTGTTTAATAACATAAGGAAATGTCTCAATGAATTCAACCCATTTAGCATGTCTACGGTTCAGTTTTGCTTGACTTTTAATGTGTTTCAAAGATTCATGATCAGAATATAACAAATTCCTTGGGCCATAAATAATGTTGCCATGTTTCTAAGGTCCGAACAAGAGCATATAATTCTTTGTCATAAGTTCTTTGTTTGAACGAGGCCCACTCAATTTTTCAGAAAAGTATGCAACAGGTTTGCCATCTTGTAATAACACACCTCCTAATCCAATTCCCCTAGCATCACATTCAAGCTCAAAAGTCTTATTAAAATCAGGAAGTTGGAGTAAAGGAGCATGTGTCAACTTATCTTTCAATATCGTGAAGGCTTCTTCCTGTGCGGTACCCCAAACAAAAGGCACATCCTTCTTTGTAAGCTTGTTGAGAGGTGCAGCAATGGTGCTGAAATCTCTCACAAAACGCCTATAGAAACCAGCGAGGCCAAGGAAACTCCTCACTTGTGTGACCGTTTTGGGCTGCGGCCAACTCTCAATAGCTTCAATCTTGGCTTTATCAACTTCAATTCCCTATGGAGTAACAACATAGCCAAGAAAAGATACTCGGTTGGTGCAAAAGGTGTACTTTCCAAGGTTACCAAACAAACGTGCATCATGTAGAGCAATAAAAACAACACGTAAATGTTCCAAATGTTCCTCCAAAGATTTGCTATAAATCAATATGTCATCGTAGTAAACTACCACAAATCGTCCGACGAAAGCACGTAAAACTTCGTTCATTAACCTCATGAAAGTACTAGGTGCATTAGTTAACCCAAAAGGCATGACTAACCACTCATATAATCCTTACTTAGATTTAAATGTTTTTTCCATTCATCTCCCAATTTCATACGAATTTGATGGTATCCACTACGCAAATCAACTTTGGAAAATATTGTAGAGCCACTCAATTCATCAAGCATATCATCTAGCCTAGGAATAGGATGACGATAATGAATAGTAATATTATTAATGCCTCTACAATCAACGCACATACGTGACGTACCATCCTTTTTCGACACTAAAATGATAGGAACAACACAAGGACTAAGGGATTCGCGTTTATAACCTTTGTCGAGCAGTTCTTGTACTTGACGCATAATCTCCTTCGTCTCCTCTGGATTGGTACGGTATAGTGCACGGTTCGGTAATGATGCACCGGGAAGTAAGTCAATTTGATGCTCAATCCCTCGAATAGGTGGTAATCCCGGTGGCACGTCTTGTGGAAAGACGTCAGCGAACTCCTGCAAAATGTTAGTGGCAGCAGGAGGCAAAGAGGAAGGCACGTCCTCGAATGAAAATAATGCCTCTTTGCACACAAAAGCATAGCAAACAGATTTGCTAAAATCTAAATCATCAATATCAGATTTGGTGCCAATTAAACATGCACTTATCAATTTAATTTCAGAAGCAACACTAAATGGTTTATTATTAGGCTGCATTTGTTGCTCAAATTCTTTTGACACAATCTGATTTTCACTTTTATTTTTCTCCTGTTTTGCTTTATTAGCTCTATTAATATCATCTTTCAAAATGGAATCAGGAGTCATAGGAAGCAAAGTAATATTTTTATCCTTATGAACAAGAGTATACTGATTGTTTCTACCATGGTCTACAGAATTTTTATCAAATTGCCATGGTCTACCAAGTAATAAGGAACATGCTTGCATAGGTACCACATCACAATCAACATAATCAGCATATGTAGAGATACTAAAATGCACACGAACAGTACGTGTTACCTTAACCTTGCCACTGTTGTTGAACCATTGGATGTAGTAAGGATGTGGATGTGGTCTTGTGGTGAGAGATAGCTTCTCCACCATCTCCATGCTAGCCAAGTTATTGTAGCTCCCTCCGTCTATGATGACGCGAACAGAACGTTCCTTCACAACTCCCTTTGTATGGAACAAATTATGCCTCTGATTTTGCTCAGCTTGTGTGACCTGCACACTCAAAACACGTTGAGCAACTAAACATTCATACCTCTCAGCATCTTCAGGAGCCATGTATTGCGTCTCATGATCAGAATCATCTCCACCGTGTTCTTCACTTGTAATAAGAGCCAAAGTCTCCTCATCATAGTCACTAGAGGACTCATACCCACCATCCTTAGTAGCAATCATCACACGTTGAGATTGGCATTCTCTCGCAAAATGTCCTCTTCCCTTACAATGACAACAAATAATATCACTTGTGTGCCCTGTTGATGCCATGGAAGAAAAAGAGCTCTGCGTAGGCCCGGCAGGTGTGCTCTTGGCAGCTAGTGGTGGGTGTGCCTGCTTTCTTGTATCACGGCTGGAGGTGGCACCTGATGGAGGTGCTGGTGGAGTGGAAGTAGAGGATGCACGTGGTGTCCATGATGAAGATCGACCTGCAGAAAAGTTAGTTCGTGCCAATGCCTGTCGATCCTGCACTTCACGTTCAGCTTTACAGGCAAGATGGAATAAACGAGTGATATTAGTATACTCCTTATACTCTAGAATGGTCTGAATCTCTCTATTTTATCCACCCGTAAAACGTGCAAGCATAGCTTCATTCTCCTCAACAATACCACATCTAATCATGCCAGTTTGTAATTCCTGATAATATTCTTCTACAGAATTTTTTCCTTGTCTTAAACGCTGTAATTTTTGAAGTAATTCACGTTGATAATATGGTGGAACCCAACGAGTACGCACAGCAGTTTTCAAAGCAGCCCAAGTAGCTGGAATAGGATATAATCTACAATGTTCAGACCACCAAACAGATGCAAAGCTAGTGAAAGCACAGACAGCAGCAGGAACACGTCTCTCCTCAGGATATTGTAAACATGTAAATCATTGTTCAGTTTCTAACTCCCAAGTAAGGTATATACCAGGAACATATCTACCCTCAAATGGTGGAATATTCAATTTTAGTTTAGGAAGATGGTCATGTACCTCAGGTGGTGGTGCAGCCTTACCGTTGCGATGATATGCATGAGGACGACCTGGTGGTGGTGCTGGTGGTTTGCACGTAGTTCTGATTTTGGTCAACCTCATCCTCGTAATGGTCCTCCACCTCTGCAGTAGCAGCAGGAGCGGCAGAAGCATCAACAGCGGCACCAGAATTTTGCCCAGGGTCAATGGGAATGCGTTGTGCTCGTCCCACTTGATTTGGAAAGCGACATTGTCGTTGTTGTTGTTGTAGAGGTGCCTTAGGGGCAGCCGGTGGTGGTGGTGGAAGACGCGCGAGTAATTCATTAAACCTGTTATCGAGCTTTGTTTCGAACGTATTCTCCATGCCATCTATCTTCTTCATGGCCTCTTCAAATCTGTTTAGCACATCTTGCACCTGTCCACTCATCATGTGCTGAAATTTATCATGCAACTCCTTATTCGTCAGGTTCTCCCAGTCAGTATCGTCGGCTTGTGATCCTGCCATGGTTAGCAGCAATAGAAACACACAAGAATATGATCCTACAGACTGCTAACAAGAGGTGGTGGTGGATGTCACAAAGTCGTCAAGCAAATCTCAAATTCTTACCAGTTCTTACCCAGTAGCAGGCAGTGATCGGCAACCGTCGTAGTCAAAACTCTCAAAGCTTGGATAGAGCGTGATGAAGACATCAATACCATTCTTACACCCACAGCCCCTGCTGCTATACATACTGGACCAATTACTAGAGCTCGCGCACGCCAATTGAATTATCAGGTACTTTCGTTTCTTGGTAACGATTCTAATGTTCATGAGAATATGATGCTGCCAAAATTGGATACATTTGTCTTGCTTACAAATGAAGGGCCTAACTTGGACAAGAAAGATGAACCTTGGAACAAGTTCAAGTGTGGAGATGATGGCATGCGCAAGGGGATGCAGAACGGAGTTACAAGTGATGATTTCAGGACTTTGAAGCCACCATAAGGAGTGCATGAAGCCTTGGACGAAATATACAAGATGCCACTTCATAAATTTCATCCAGAGGCTATTTTAGGTGCTGCGTCACCTTATTATTGGGCCAGGCCCATGTATTTTCGAAATACTTAAGTATAGGCTGTTTTTAGAGTCCGTATGTGTGGGGAAACAAGAGTTATGGTTGGTTTCTGACCCCTCCTCCAAGGGCCACGAAATTCCCCCATCTTCCTCCATATATACAGCCCTTAGGGCGTCATTTAGACTTTGGGTTTTGTTTAGATTAAAAGTTCTCCATAGCTGCAACTTCGCATACTACGTTTGTGTCCAACGACCAGACCAAGATGTCACAGAACCCCACCTTGATCAATAAAGCTTTCATCTTATATTCGCAATATCCATATTGCAATCTCAGTTTCTTGCTTGTTCTTCGTTTGCTCGCAGGAAACAGGCCCTCGTGGTCAGGTTGAACATGCTCCGGCGTGGTCAATAACCCCTCGGAGTTGCTTTAGCGATTGCTAAGGCGCGACGTCCTCGCACGTTCGTAGTCGGATCGTCAAAGTCGACTTCCTCTAAAATGATAGCCACTATCTCATCGAAAGACAGGACACCTTTGCCTCTATCAAGTGGTATCAGATTTCCAGGTTGCTCGGTGAGATTTTACATTTTTTTGTAGTTTAGATCGAGTCTATTCTTCATACCTACAGTCCATGAAAAAAGCCAAAAAAATAGGGTTAGTTCATCATATCCGAACCAATCTGAGCCTTTGCATAGTCTTTTTAGAGTTTTGCTTTGTTGAATTTGCGGTTGCATCGTCGTGTCGAGTTGCTGGTCTTAGCGTCTAGTCCCTTAGAGTTTCAAGTTATGTTCACAGGTTGTCACGCCGCCGCCGCACCATCGTCATTACCATATACCACCACCCCACCATATACATCGCCGCTGCCATATACATCCACCAATCCGAGTCCACATATACCATCGCCATATACCACCACCAATCCGAGTCTAGATATACCATCGCCATATACCACCACCAATCCGAGTCCGGATATACCACCATAGTCCGAGTTCCACCAGATTCATCTCCGCCACCAGTCCGAGTCCAGTATTTGTTGCTTTGTTTTCGAGTTCCAAATCACGCCATACTCCGAGTTTTCACAGGGTAGGACTCCCGAGATTTGCTTGACGACTTTGTGACATCCACCACCACCTCTTGTTAGCAGTCTGTAGGATCATATTCTTGTGTGTTTCTATTGTTGCTAACCATGGCAAGATCACAAGCCGACGAGACTGACTGGGAGAACATGACGAATAAGGAGTTGCATGATAAATTTCAGCAAATGATGAGTGGACAGGTGCAAGATGTGCTAAACAGATTTGAACAGGCCATGGAGAAGATAGATGGCATGGAGAAGACGTTCGAAACAAAGCTCGATAACAGGTTTAATGAATTGCTCGCGCATCTTCCACCACCACTACCGGCTGCACCTAACGCACCTCTACAACAACAACAACAACAACAACAACGACTACCTCCACATCGCGAAACAGCCCTCCATCGAGCGAGCTGTCTCCCTCTTGCACCTGGCCAAACTATTGAGGCTGCTGTTGATACTTCTGTGGCTCCTGCTGCTGATGCGGAGGAGGATGATTTTGCGGGAGATTACGAGGATGAGGTTGATCAAAATCAGAACTACGTGCCACCACCAGCACAGCAACCACCATGTCGTCCACATGCAAATAATGGCAATGGTAGGGCTCACCCTCAGGTACGAGATCATGACCATCTCCCTAAACTAAAATTGAATATTCTACCATTTGAGGGTAGATATGTTCCTGATATATATCTTACTTGGGAGTTAGAAACTAAAGAACGATTTACATGTTTACAATATCCCGAGGAGAGACGTGTTCCTACTGCTGTTTGTGCATTCACTAGTTTTGCATGTGTTTGGTGGTCTGAGCATTGTAGATTATATCCTATTCCAGCTACTTGGGCTGCTTTGAAAACTGCTATGCTTACTCATTGGGTTCCACCATATTATCAACGTGAATTACTTCAAAAATTGCAGCGTTTAAGACAAGGAAAAAATTCTGTAGAAGAATATTATCAGGAACTACAAACTGGCATGATTAGATGTGGTATTGTTGAGGAGAATGAAGTTATGCTTGCACGTTTTATGGGTGGATTAAATAGAGAGATTCAGACCATTCTAGAGTATAGGGAGTATACTAATATCACTCGTTTATTCCATCTTGCTTGTAAAGCTGAACGTGAAGTGCAGGATCGACAGGCATTGGTGTGAACAAACTTTTCTGCAGGTCGATCTTCATCATGGATACCACATGCATCCTCTACTTCCACTACACCAGCACCTCCATCTTGTGCCACCTCCAGCCGTGATACAAGAAAGCAGGCACAACCACCACTATCTACCAAGGGCACACCTCCCGGGCCTGCACAGAGTTCTTCTTCTTCCATGGCATCAACAGGGCACACAAGTGATATTATTTGTCGTCGTTGTAAGGGAAGATGACATTTTGCGAGAGAATGCAAATCTCAGCGTGTGATGATTGCTACTTAGGATGGTGGGTATGAGTCCGCTAGTGACTATGATGAGGAGACTTTGGCTCTTATTACATGTGAAGAACACGGTGGAGATGATTCTGATCATGAGACGCAATACATGGCTCCTGAAGATGCTGACTGGTATGAATGTTTAGTTGCTCAACGTGTTTTGAGTGTGCAGGTCACACAAGCTGAGCAAAATCTGAGGCATAATTTGTTCCATACAAAGGGAGTTGTGAAGGAACGTTCTGTTCGCGTCATCATAGATGGAGGGAGCTGCAATTACTTGGTTAGCATGGAGATGGTGGAGAAGCTATCACTCACCACAAGACCACATCCACATCCTTACTACATCCAATGGTTGAACAAAAGTGGCAAGGTTAAGGTAACACATACTGTTCGTGTGCATTTTAGTATCTCTACATATACTGCTTATGTTGATTGTGATGTGATACCTATGCAAGCATGTTCCATATTACTTGGTAGACCATGGCAATTTTATAAAAATTATGTACACTATGTTAGAAACAATCAGTATACTCTTGTTCATAAGGATAAAAATATTACTTTGCTTCCTATGACCCCTGATTCCATTTTGAAAGATGATATTAATAGAGCTAATAAAGCAAAACAGGAGAAAAATAAAAGTGAAAATTAGATTGTGGCAAAAGACTTTGAGTAACAAATGCAGCCTAATAATAAACCATCTAGTGTTGCTTCTGAAATTAAATTGAAAAGTGCATGTTTAATTGCCACCAAATCTGATATTGATGATTTAGATTTTTAGCAAATCTGTTTGCCATTCTTTTGTGTGCAAAGAGGCATTATTTTCATTCGAGGACGTGCCTTCCTCTTTGCCTCCTGCTGTCACTAACATTTTGCAGGAGTTCGCTGACGTCTTTCCACAAGACGTGCCACCGGGATTACCACCTATTCGAGGGATTGAGCATCAAATTGACTTAATTCCTAGTGCATCATTACCCAACCGTGCAGCATACCGTACCAATCCAGAGGAGACGAAGGAGATTATGCGTCAAGTACAAGAACTGCTCGACAAAGGTTATATACGGGAATCCCTTAGTCCTTGTGCTGTTCCTATCATTTTAGTGCCGAAAGAGGATGGTACGCCACATATGTGCGTTGATTATAGAGGCATTAATAATATTACTATTCGTTATCGTCATCCTATTCCTAGGCTAGATGATAAGCTTGATGAATTGAGTGGCTTTATAATATTCTCAACATGCTGAATTGATTTTAAAAATGCATGATTTAAGTAAGAAAAACATTGAGTGTATGAATGCTAAATATAAACTTGCTGGAGATAAGGGTTGAAAACATGTTGTGTTTGCACCTGG
The DNA here is from genome assembly GCF_056163025.1 of Triticum urartu. NCBI lineage: Eukaryota > Viridiplantae > Streptophyta > Magnoliopsida > Poales > Poaceae > Triticum > Triticum urartu. Next base: position 206,023,004 of record NC_141873.1, read on the forward strand.
AGATATTGTTTGGTTACATTTGCGTAAGGATAGATTTCCTAATTTGCGCAAATCAAAGCTAATGCCACGTGTTGATCGTCCTTTTAAGGTGTTAGAGAAAATAAATGATAATGCATATAAACTTGAGCTGCCTGCAGATTTTGGGGTTAGTCCCACTTTTAACATTGCAGATTTGAAGCCTTATTTGGGTGAGGACAATGAATTTTCGTCGAGGACGACTTCATTTGAAGAAGGGGAGGATGATGAGGACATGAATACCATTGTTACACCCACAGCCCCTGCTGCTATACATACTGGACCAATTACTAGACCTCGCGCACTCCAATTGAATTATCAGGTACTTTCGTTTCTTGGTAACGATTCTAATGTTCATGAGAATACGATGCTGCCTAAATTGGATACATTTGTGTTGCTTACACATGAAGGGCCTAGCTTGGACAAGAAAGATGAACATTGAAGGGCTAGCATCATATTTCTTGCTCCAAGGTCCATCTTTCTTGTCCAAGCTAGGCCCTTCATGTGTAAGCAACACAAACGTATCCAATTTAGGCAGCATCATATTCCCATGAACATTCGAATCGTTACCAAGAAACGAAAGTACCTGATAATTCAATTGGCGTGTGCGAGCTCTAGTAATTTGTCCAGTATGTATAGCAGCAGGGGCTGTGGGTGTAACAATGGTATTGATGTCCTCATCAACATGAAGCATGGCTACTACCTCATATGGACACTTTGTGCATACTCAGGTACCATGGAGAAGCTAAGGGTCAAGGACAAGAAGAAGAGGAAGATGGACGAGAAGACGGAGAAGAAGGAGGGCTGAAGGAAAAGTCCCAGCCACCGGACGACCGGCCGGGACCGGACGTCCGGCGCCTGAAGCATCAGCCGAGCCCCAGCGAGTGGACGTCCGATCCAGACCGGACGACTGGTGCCCCGGCACCCGAAGCAAACGAGCGGACGTCCGTTCCGGACCGGACGAGCGGTGGCGGATAAGAAATGGTGGTAGATGGCAAGGCGATGATGATGGTGCGGTGGCGGCGTGACAATTTATGACCAGAACTCGAAACTCTAAAAGATTAGACTCTAAGACCAGCAACTTGACACGACGACGCAACCGCAAATCCAACAAAGCAAAAACCCTAAAAATATTATGCAAAGGCTCAGATTGGTTCGGATATGATGAACTAACCCTAATTTTTTTGTGGATTTTCATGGACTGTAGGTATGAAGAACAGACTCGATCTAATCTACGAAAAACTGTAAAATCTCACTGAGCAACCTGGAAATCTGATACCACTTGATAGAGGCAAAGGTGTCCCGATGTTTTGATGAGATGGTGGCTATCGTTTTCTGTGGGAGTCGACCTTGACGATCCGACTACGAACGTGCGAAACGTCGCGCCTTAGCAATCGCTAAACCAACTTCCGAGGGTTATTGACCACGCCGAAGCACGATCAACCTGACCACGAGGGTCTGTTTCCTGCAAGCAAACGAAGAACAAGCAAGAAACTGAGATTGCAATCTGTATATTGCGAATAAAAGATGAAAGCTTTATTGATCAAGGTGGGGTTCTGTGACGCCTTGGTCTGGTCGTTGAACACAAACGAAGTACGTGAAGTTGCAGCTATGGCGAACTTTTAATCTAAACAAAACCCAAAGTCTAAACGATGCCCTAAGGGTTGTATATATGGAGGAGAGAGGGGGGATTACGTGGCCCTTGGTGGAGGGGTCCGAAACCAACCCTAACTCTTGTTTCCCCACACATACGGACTCTAAAAACAGCCTATACTTAAGTACTTCGAAAATACATGGGCCTGGCCCAATAATAAGGTGACGTAGCACCTAAAATAGCCTCTGGACGAAATTTATGAAGTGTCATCTTGTATATTCGTCCCGTGCTTCATGCACTCATTATGGTGGCTTCAAAGTCCTGGAATCATCACTTGTAACTCCGTTCTTGTTCCCCTTGCGCATGCCATCATCTCCATGCTTGAACTTGCCCCAAGGTTCATCTTTCTTGTCCAAGCTAGGCCCTTCATTTGTAAGCAAAACAAATGTATCCAATTTAGGCAGCATCATATTCTCATGAACATTAGAATCGTTACCAAGAAACGTAAGTACCTGATAATTCAATTGGCGTGCGCGAGCTCTAGTAATCGGTCCAATATGTATAGCAGCAGGGGCTGTGGGTGTAACAATGGTATTGATGTCCTCAGCACCAATTGAATTATCACGTACTTTCGTTTCTTGGTAACGATTCTAATGTTTATGAGAATATGATGCTACCTAAATTGGATACATTTGTCTTGCTTACAAATGAAGGGCCTAGCTTGGACAAGAAAGATGAACCCTGGAACAAGTTCAAGCGTGGAGATGATGGCATGTGCAAGGGGATCCAGAACGGAGTTACAAGTGATGATTTCAGGACTTTGAAGCCACCATAAGGAGTGCATGAAGCCTTGGACGAAATATACAAGATGCCACTTCATAAATTTCGTCCAGAGGCTATTTTAGGTGCTGCGTCACCTTATTATTGGGCCAGGCCCATGTATTTTCGAAATACTTAAGTATAGGCTGGTTTTAGAGTCCGTATGTGTGGGGAAACAAGAGTTAGGGTTGGTTTCGGACCCCTCCTCCAAGGGCCACGAAATTCCCCCCTCTTCCTCCATATATACAGTCCTTAGGGCGTCGTTTAGACTTTGGGTTTTGTTTAGATTAAAAGTTCACCATAGCTGCAACTTCGCGTACTTCATTTGTGTCCAACGACCAGACCAAGACGTCACAGAACCCCACCTTGATCAATAAAGATTTCATGTTATATTCGCAATATCCAGATTGCAATCTCAGTTTCTTGCTTGTTCTTCGTTTGCTCGCAGGAAACAGACCCTCGTGGTCAGTTTGATCGTGCTCCGGCGTGGTCAATAACCCTCGGAAGTTGGTTTAGCGATTGCTAAGGCGCGACGTCTCGCACGTTCGTAGTCGGATCATCAAGGTCGACTCCCACAGAAAACGATAGCCACCATCTCATCGAAACATCGGGACACCTTCGCCTCTATCAAGATGCAAGGAAAGGAGTTTGTGTTATGCCCTATGTCTCCAAGCCGAGTGATCGCCGATAAGCGAGCCACCCATCATGGAGAGAATGGTGAGAGAGTGAGCGCCACAAGCCCAAATTGAGTGCCTCCACGATGAGCGAAAACAAGAACCTAGTTCTTTTTGCCACCAAACGTGAGATGAGAGAAGTGTGTGAGAACCCATCTAGTCTCCTACATTACGTCCTCGTGTGCAAGGACAATGCACCAGAAACTAACACTTCTCACACTCTTCCTCTACTGTTGTCTTCTCTTTTGCAGGAATTTCAAGATGTTTTCCCCTATGAGCTACCTCCGGGAATACCTCCAGTACGAGGCATTGAGCACCGCGTCGACCTCATCCTCGGAGCACCACTTCCGAACAAAGCTCCCTACCATGTCAACCCCGAAGAAACCAAAGAATTTCAAAGGCAAGTAAAGCTTCTCATAGACCATGGACATGTGCGTGAAAGTTTGAGCCCTTGTGCCGTTCCGGTCATTCTTGTGCCAAAACGTGATGGTAGTTTTCGCATGTGCTCCAATTGTAGACCTATCAATGCTATCACCATTCGTTATAGGTATCCCATTCCACGCCTAGATGATATGCTAGATGAGCTTAGTGGTGCCACTATATTTTTCTAAAATTGATCTTAAGAGTGGTTACTATCAAATCCGCATACAAGAGGGTGATGAATGGAAAACCGCCTTCAAAACCAAGTTTGGTTTGTATGAGTGGTTAGTCATGCCTATGGGTCTCTCGGAAGCACCGGGCACTTTTATGCGCCTTATGAATCATGTCTTTCGCCCTTACATTGGTATATTTCTTGTGGTTTACTTCGATGACATTCTTGTGTTTAGCAAATCTATCGAAGAGCATGTCACCCATGTCCGCACCATTTTGCAAACTCTTAGGAAAGAGCGTCTCTATGCTAATATGGAGAAATGCCTTTTTGGTGTTGATAAGCTCGTTTTCTTGGGTTTTGTTGTTTCTTCTAAGGGTGTTCATGTAGATGAGTCCAAGATCAATGCTATTAAGACTTGGCCGCAACCAACCAACTTGCATCAAGTGCGTAGTTTCCTTGGTCTTGCGGGTTTCTATCATTGCTTTGTGAAGGATTTTAGCACCATTGCTTCGCCTTTGCATGCTTTGAGCAAGAAGAATGCGCCGTTTGTTTGGGGACCATCCCAAGATAACGCATTCAATGAGCTTAAGAATTTGCTTACTCATGCCCCCGTGCTTGCTTTACCCAACTTCGACAAGCCTTTTGAGATTCATTGCGATGCTAGCGGTAATGGCATAGGAGGTGTGTTAACGCAAGACAAGCGCCCCATAGCTTACTTTAGTGAGAAACTTTCCGGAGCGCAACTCAACTATCCCATCTATGACAAAGAGCTTTATGCTTTAGTCCGCATTTTACATGAATGGGAACATTACCTTCGTCCCATGAGTTTATCATTCATACCGATCATGAGACTCTCAAGAATCTTAAGGGTCAAACTAAGTTAAACAAGCGTCATGCTAAATGGAGTGAATTCATTGAGTCTTTTCCCTATGTCATCAAGTACATCAAGGGTAAAGAAAACATCGTAGCGGATGCCCTTTCCCACATTTGCATGCTTGTCACGCAACTTGATTTAGACTTGTATGAGCCTGATGAAACTTTTGCCACTCCTTATGCCAAGTGTTTGTCGAATACGTCTTGGGAACGCTATTACATCAAAGACGACTATCTTATGAGAGCTAACAAACTTTGCATCCCCAAGTCGTCCCTTCGTTTGTTGCTTTTGCAGGAATCGCATGGAGGAGGCTGAATGGGAAATTTCGGACGCGACAAGACGTTCGCCACGCTCTCGAAGAGCTACTTTTGGCCAAAGATGTTTCGGGACGTCAATCGCTTCACCAACCGATGTTCGACATGCCGCAAAGCTAAGTCCAAATCTCAATCTCATGGCCTCTATATGCCTCTACCGATTCCATACCAATCATGGGAAGACATTAGCATGGACTTCGTACTTGGTTTGCCTAGGAATCGCAATGGGAAAGATTCTATATTTGTCGTTGTGGACCGTTTCTCAAAAATGGCACATTTTATTCCTTATAACAAGATAGACGATGCTTCACATGTTTCTAATCTCTTTTGTACGGAAATATTGCGTCTACATGGTGTGCCAAAGTCTATCGTCTCGGACCGCGACGTCAAGTTCTTGAGTTACTTTTGGAAGACCTTATGCGCCAAGCTTGGAATCAAGCTTCTATTCTCCACGGCCTATCATCCACAAACCGATGGCCAAACGGAGGTGACAAACCGCACGCTCTCCACCCTTCTTCGCGTGCTAATCAAGAAGAACATCAAGGAGTGGGAGGAGTGCTTACCCATCTCCGAGTATGCCTACAACCGCGCAAGACATTCGAATACCGGCAAGTCCCCCTTCGAGGTTGTCTACGGTTTCAACCCGTTGTCCCCATTGGACATCCTACCTCTACCACTCCACGAGCACACAAACATGGATGCGAGTGACCGAGCCAACCACCTCAAGAAGATGCATGAAGATAAAAGGCACACCATTGAGCTCCAAGTACAACGACTCACGACCAAGCTCAACGTCAACAAGAAACACATGATATTGAACATTGGAGATCTTGTGTGGCTACACCTTCGCAAGCAACGCTTCCCCAACGAACGCAAGTCCAAGCAACTACCACGAGCCGATGGACCATTCAAGGTGCTTGCACGCTACAACAACAACGATTACAAGATCGACATCCCACGTGACAAGTACTCCGTGAGCGACATCTTCAACGTCAAAGATCTCTCCCCGCACCATGGTAATGAGGATTTCGATCCGAGGTCGGATCTTCCCCAAGGGAGGGGAGCTGATGCGGAGCATCCCAAGGTCATCTCCATGGACCTACCATCGTCTCATCAAGTGCCTAGTGGACCCATGACTCGTTCACGTGCAAGAGCTCTTGAAACCGAGGTGACATCTCTCCTCTCACAATTCCACTTCTATGAACATGAAGCATGGCTACTACCTCATATGGACACTTTGTGCATACTCAGGTACCATGGAGAAGCTAAGGAGCAAGGACAAGAAGAAGAGGAAGATGGACGAGAAGACGGAGAAGAAGGAGGGCTGAAGGAAAAGCCCCAGCCACCGGACGACCGGCCGGGACCGGACGTCCGGCGCTTGAAGCATCAGCCGAGCCCCAGCGAGCGGACGTCCGGTCCAAACTGGACGACCTGTGCCTCGGCACACGAAGCAAATGAGCGGACGTCCGGTCCGGATCGGACTACCGGCACACCTGCATCCGAACCAACATCAGCGGAAGTCCGACATTTCCGGACGCCCGGCACCCACACCACAGAGCAGAACCAGCGGACGTCCGGAGGACACCGGACGACCGGCTGCTCCGGAGACACCGGACGACCGGCCACCAGCGGACGTCCGGTACCTGGCTGCGTCCAGATTCGGGCCCGAGGCCCATGTACCCCTACTTTCGCCCCCATTTGCACTTAGTCTATATATAGACCTCCTAGTCCTTCTAGCTAGGGTTAGCAAATGTTTAGCTCATATTTGTGAGAGAGCTTTGGTCATCCACTTGGATACCTTCTCCTCGGAGATTCGAGCCTCCACCGGAGAAGCTCCCCCAAGCGGATACAAGACCTCCTTGCGGAGAAGAACATCAAGACCCCCTCTTGGGCGGCCCCATCAAGACCTCCTCACGGAGAAGACCGGTTACCGTGTATCATCCTTAGTTGTCCGTGGATTCATGTATCTCTACCTATGTACTCGAGGATCTAACCCATGTGTGACTTATTCATGTCGGTTTAGTGTTTCCTCTCATGTTTCTTGTTGTGTTTTCTCTCCGTTCTTCCCCGTGTTCTTCGTGATTTCCTCGGGATCCGCTCCTTTCGTGAAAGATCGGGTGATTAGGGTCTCTACCCTACATCACCATCTCTTTCCCATGGTGATTTGGTCTTAGATCCGAGGTCGGATCTTTCCCAAGAGGGGGAGATGATGCGGAGTATCCTACGGACATCACCATGTCAAGAGTCAATTCGGGGAGTGACACGTGCGACATCTACTTCACACACACAAAAGGTGAATCATATCCTTTGCACATGATCACTTAACCCCTTCGAGGATAGTATACTACTTGACACTTCTCCCATGTGCATGCATAGGTATTGTTAGAGCTTCACGGATGTAGAGGAGGAGTGCAAGCGCCAAGGAACAACTACACCATCCATGAGGGAAGCCTAGAAGCGACGACGGAAGAAGACGAAGCTGCTGAAGCTACAGCGGCCGGACATCCGGCGCCTGTGCAGCCGCCCAGGAGCTACACCAAGAGAGGGCCAAGAGTTTAAGTGGCCATACATCCGGCGCCTCAGCAACACTCGGATATCCAGCGGACAACCCCAGAAATCCGGCGACGACTTTCCAGAGAAGACTGAATGGCGTGTTCCAGGTCAGACATCCGGCCCGTGCCCCTGACATCTGGCCTCCTGCGAATAGCCGGACATCCGGTGCCTGCCTACACGCAGAGTTGGGCCAGACGCCCATGTATCCCCTCGTCACTTACCTCTTCGTGTCTTAGACTTTATATAGACACCCTCCTCCTACTAGTTAGGGTTAGCAAAGTGATAGCTCATTTGTATGTGAGCTTTGCTCCTACCTTCTCCTCTTGAGAGAGAGAGACTACTCCATTGGAGGCCAAGACCTCCTCGGAGAAGATCCCGAGGGATATCAAGACCCCTTCGGGGAAGGATCTATCTAGATCATCAAGCCCCCATCTCCTTTGGATTTGGGATGAACTCTACCTTGTATCTTTCCCTTTGTTATTCATGTACCTTGTGGATCTTGTGTGTTTAATTGTCTAGTGGATGTGTGATTGGACTTGTTCTTGAGTGTTTCCCCTTGCGATTTCTCCCCGTTCTTCCCTGTGTTCTTCGTGTCTTCGAGGGAATCCACTCCAATCATGAAAGGTAGGCCTAAACAGGGTTAGCCCCGTATCATCTTTTGGTGGTAGTGATACTGAAGGCGGCGGCAACCCACGACGCGTAAAGAATGGGGACGACCGTTCCGATGAGTCGTGTTTTCCGGTGACTCCCCATCTCCCATCTGGTCCTCTGGCAGTGTCACCATCCGCACCTTCCCTACATTTTCTTCCTCCTTGCTGGGAAGCGGCACCATCCTGATCCTGGGGAGGTGCTTAATCCCAGCCGGGTCCGCCTCCACTTCAGATATGCATGGTTTTGGATGTTCTCCATTTTCTCGATATGATGTTTACGATATTGCTCATGAGGAGACCCCCATGGTTTCCTCATACATGTTAGGAGATTTTGATTCATCCTATCCATTGCATAATCCCTATAATTATGTGCACAATATGCTCCCCACGAATGAGAATGCTATTGATGTGCCATATAATTGTATGCTCAATTAGTGTCCTCATCGTGTTATACATAACAACTATTCTTTCATGATGGATGACATGTTCTTATACCACACATCAAATTTCTTTGAGCGATTCTTATCTTGTGTTAACTCTCACGTGAACATACACATCACGATGGATGGTGTGTACATTTACCACGCACACAATTTCTTTGGTTTGTGTCTCTCTTGTGTATGTACCCATGAAAACTTGTCAACCTCACAATCCCATGAGTTGACAAAATGAGCTCTAGAGAGCAATGATGATTTGGGATCCCGTGAGTTGTCCTTACGACCGTTCCCTTCATGCAAAGACTTCATGCGTTTCTTCTACATGGCCCTCACATGGTTATGGGTTATTGTCCAATACATATTCTATGCCCATCTTGCCATGTTCACTTTGCATGATATTCACATTCCTATGCCTTTGCCATGCATTTTGTGACCCATGCTTTGCATTACACATGATGATTGATTTTACTACTTGTATGTGTATTTGCAAGCTTAGTGGAGATATTGCTTGTTATTGCCATGTTCCACTTATGACCCATGCCTATGATTATACTATGATCTTGCTTTGTGTTTGTTCTTGCGATATGTCATGTGCATTGCCTATGCCTATTATTTGCTCACATGACTTGATTGCCAGGATTTCCTCTAGTGTGTTGCATCTTCGCTCCACTAGTTTGCACGACATGATTGATATGCTTGCTTATGTTGCATCACCAATGATTCATACTTGCTTATTTCATGCGGCTGATGACAACCATCTACATGCTTTGCACATGATTGTTATTGCTTCTTGTCGTATATTTCCATGTGTTGCCTCTCTCATGTTAGATGATTTGCCATCTATTGAGTGCAAGAATGATTCTAGTCTTGCTAATGAGATTGGCCCCACAACATTCTCGCATATATTTGGAGATTTTGACATATTTTCTGTGAAGCATGCTTGTCTTACCTCTTTTCACCTGAGGGAGTCCTGGATTAGGGGGTGTCCGGATGGCCAGACTATACCTTCAGCCGGACTCCTGGACTATGAAGATACAAGATTGAAGACTTCGTCCTGTGTCCGGAAGGGACTTTCCTTGGCGTGGAAGGCAAGCTTGCGGATACGGATATGCAGATCTCCTACCATTGTAACCGACTTTGTGTAACCCTAACCCTCTCCGGTGTCTATATAAACTGGAGGGTTTTAGTCCATAGGACAACATACACAACAACAATCATACCATAGGCTAGCTTCTAGGGTTTAGCCTCTCCGATCTCGTGGTAGATCTACTCTTGTACTACCCATATCATCAATATTAATCAAGCAGGGCGTAGGGTTTTACCTCCATCAAGAGGGCCCGAACCTGGGTAAAACTTCGTGTCCCTTGCCTCCTGTTACCATCCGGCCTAGACGCACAGTTCGGGACCCCCTACCCGAGATCCCCCGGTTTTGACACCGGCATTGGTGCTTTCATTGAGAGTTCCTCTATGTCGTCGCAATCAGGCTTGATGGCTCCTACGATCATCAACTGCGATGCAGTCCAGGGTGGGACCTTCCTCCCCGGACAAATCTTCGTCTTTGGCGGCTTCGCACTGCGGGCCAATTCACTTGGCCATCTGGAGCAGATCGAAAGCTATGCCCCTGGCCGTCAGGTTAGATTTGGAAGCTTAAACTACACGGCTGACATCCACGGGGACTTGATCTTCGACAGATTCGAGCCACTGCCGAGCGCGCCGCACTGTCACGATGAGCATGATCTAGCTCTGCCGCCGAACAGTGCACTGGAGGCCGCACCCGCATCAGCTTCGACCCTTAATTCGGAGCTGACCATGCCGATCGAGGATGGGTGGTGGGACGCCGCCTCGGGGGCTGCGATCCCAACGGCGATCGAGCCGAACACCCGCCCCGCACTCTGCGAGACTCGTGACTCCAAGGAGCCGGACTCCTCTCCGGACACCAAACCCTCCGCGCCCCTGCCGATCGAATCCGATTGGGCGCCGATCATGGAGTTTACTGCCGCGGACATCCTTCAGCACTCGCCTTTTGGCGATATTCTGAAGACACTAAAGTCTCTCTCTTTATAAGGAGAGCCCTGGCCGAACTACGGTCAGCAAGGTTGGGATACGGACGATGAATAAATTCAAAACCCACCCACCACCCACTTTGTAGCCACTATCGACGATTTAACCGACATGCTCGACTTCGACTCCGAAGACATCGACGGTATGGACGCCGATGAAGGAGACGATAAAGAACCAGCGCCTATCGGGCCCTGGAACGCCACCTCGTCATATGACGTATACATGGTGGACGCACCAAAATATGACGACGAGGAGCGGAAGGACGCATCGAAGGCTTGTTCCCTCGAAAGGCAGTCAAAGCGGCGACGCAAGTGCCGCCCCAAATCCCGCCTCGACAGAAATAGCGATCACACAGACCCAGCGCTGGAGCAGGGAGAACCGCTGCCGGACAACGGCAATCCCGATAATCAAACCGAACAAACAAATTCTATCAAGGATAATGGTCCGGACGACATAATGCCGGACAGGCACCCAGAGCAGCAGAATGCCCGTAAAAGCCTTGTCGCCACCGCGAGGAGTCTTAAAAAGCAGAAGCAAAGGCTCAAGGCCGCGCAAGACAGACTCCAAATCAGATGGAGTAAAATACTCAACACTGCAGCAAGGTACGGCGACAGTCGCCCCTCCAAGAGCTACCCAAAGCGGAAGCTGCTACCCGAATTCGATGAGGAGGCCTCAGACCCCCCCACAACCAAATATCAAAGCAGCCACCTAGTCGGATACACGACCCCTCTACCAACACAGAGTGGCATACAACGCCGCTCACAATACAATACGCGACCCATGCGAGGGCTCGCACCCAAAGGACGGCGTAACAAGATCCATCTATGGACCACGCAAGCGCGCCCCAGCATACAATGCAACACAACAAACATCCGAACAACGCGGTACACCCAGCTATAGGGGTGCCGCACACCCCCTATGTTTCACCTATGAGCTGCTGGACCATGAATTTCCAGAAGGATTCAAGCCCGTAAACATAGAGGCATATGACGGAACAACAGACCCTGGGGTCTGGATTGAGGACTACATCCTTCACATCCATATGGCTCGAGGAGATGATCTCCACGCCATCAAGTACTTACCCCTCAAGCTCAAAGGGCCAGCTCGTCACTCGCTCAAAGGCCTCCCCGAAAGCTCCATTGGAAGTTGGGAAGAGCTCGAAGACGCCTTTCGGGAAAATTTTCAAGGGACTTATGTCCGACCTCCGGATGCGCACGATTTGAGTCATATAACTCAACAGCCTGGAGAGTCAGCCCGAAAGCTTTGGAACATGTTTCTTACTAAAAAGAACCAGATTGTCGACTGTCCGGACACCGAAGCTTTGGCAGCTTTCAAGCATAGCGTCCGTGAAAAATGGCTCGCCAGACACCTCGGCCAAAATAAGCCGAGAACGATGGCCGCATTGACAAACCTCATGACCCACTTTTGCGCGGGTGAGGACAGCTGGCTAGCCAGATGCAGCACCAGCGACCCAAGTACATCTGAAGTTAGAGATGGAAATAGGAAACCACGGCGCAACAGAAATAACAAACGCTGGAATAAAGAAGATAGCACAAAGGGCACGGTAGTAAATGCCGGATTCAAAAGCTCTCGGCCAGGTCAAAAGCCGCCCCCGAAAGGCACCAGGGATGAACTGTCCAGCCTCAACAAAATTCTGGACCAAGTATGTCAGATCCATAGTACCCCTGGTAAACCTGCTAATCATACCCATAGAGAATGTTGGGTCTTCAAGCAGTCCGGCAAGCTCAACGCCGTACACAAGGGGGAGGATACACGAAGTGAAGACGAGCGCCGCAAGCAAGACATGGGGGAACAAAAGAAATTTCCACTAGAAGTCAAAACAGTAAACGTGTTACATGTGATCAAGGGAAAAAACAACGCGACACCCCCAGGAAAATATACCCAAGTGCCTGTCACCGCGAAGTCCTGCTACTGGTCGTCTCAACCGATCACTTTCGACCATCGCGATTACTCAGCAAGTATCCGAAACGCAGGATGGGCTGCCCTGGTATTAGACCCAGTAATTGGCGGATATCACTTCACACGAGTCTTGATGGACGGCGACAGTAGCCTAAACCTAATATATCAGGATACAATCCGCGGGATGGGGTTAGACCCAACACAAATTTGCCATAGCAATACTACCTTTAAAGGAGTAACGCTAGGCCCAGGGGCTCGTTGTACGGGCTCCCTCCTACTACAAGTTATATTCGGCTCCCCCGATAACTTCCGTCGCGAGCATTTAACTTTCCACATCGCTCCGTTTCAATGCGGCTATCAAGCACTGCTCGGACGAGAAGCTTTCGCTTGCTTTAATGCAATACCACACTACGCCTCCCTCACACTGAAGATGCCCGGTCCATGTGGCATCATTACAGTGCACGTAAATATCAAGCGATCTCTATGCGCTGAAGAGAGTGAGGCTGCCTTGGCAGCCGTACACTAAAGGCACCCGGACCAGCGAAAGCATCCAATAGGTCGTCAAGACCTCAGACACAACTAATCGAGTCCGGAGCCGCTACTTATACTGAATAAACAGTCACACCCCTATTTGTCAATACAAGGGGCTCAACACGCGCAGACAAGTGGCAATTTCTTCTCACCTCGAATTATACATGGTTTCTTTAACAAACTATCTTTTTGCACAACAACTTTTTTCACCTAAATTCCTCTCTTTTACAGACGATCATTGTGCTACACCCGTCCATGATACGGCACAACGGAGATACAGGCGCAGACGTGCAGCAGGGACCCGCTCCAAGGATTCTTTTTAGATTAAGACCCTGTGTAAACCTTTTTTACTGTCTCTTGTTGATACATATCCACCGTTGAGAAGGATGCTGACGTCTTGGCATGTGGCCACGCCAGAACAATGCACGTACCTGGCCCAAGGGGCTTCTTACGAAGGCCATTATTTAGGCCTGGTTTATACCACAAAGACCGAGTACCTTAGGGAGTGTTCGGCATCGCGAGTTTGGCCCTATATGCATCAGCTCCGAATCATTGTCTTTGGTCAAATGTTGGGTTTGCCCGGCTCCTGTGTTTTGGTGCCTTACGTTCTGCTTTACCGGCTAAGGTAGCACCAGGAGAACTACTGCGATTGTGCCCTGGTTCATCCGGATGAGCACCTCAGTAGAGAAAGCCAAAAACTGACTATCATGATATAGCGTGAGACTGGTCAACCACTCGATGACCTGTGGGAATGTTAGAATTCCTCCGCCTTAACGAAGGGCCGTTTTCCGGCCAGGCATGTACGCACCCCGAGATCGGGAGAGTGCGGAGCCACCAAGGGCTATCTAGTAGCCCCACTGTCGAACTCCTATGGCTAAGTGAAAGTGCTAAAGCATTATAGTCCGGTTGCCTCGCTCGCTCCGCTATCACCTCCTTAATAGGACCAAGACGTTGGGTTAAGTGTGAACGCGTGTTTTTGCGAGCACCTCCGCATTATATGCGCGAGGGTTGAAGCCGACGGCTGCAATCTTTCAGGTTATACACGTGTATACATAAACGGCCGCCCAAGAGGCATCATATTACTTTCAGGCAAAAGTATAAAATAGCCTTATAAAAATTTATAAAAGCATTTCGCTTACAATGAGATTACATATCACTCAAACATAATATTTTTTCAGCACTGGGTCTCTATCAAACGAGCACCCTCAAGAACTTCTTCAAAGTAGTGCTCAGCACCCGCACAGGAAGAAGCCTTCACGGTATTGAAAGATAAGTTGATACATGCTCCTTTACTCCAACTTCCCAACTTTAATAAGACTTTTGAGGTTGAATGTGATGCTAGTGGAATTGCATTAGGAGGTGTGTTAATACAAGATGGCAAACCTGTTGCATACTTTTTTGAAAAATTGAGTGGGCCTAGTTTGAACTATTCTACTTATGATAAAGAATTAGATGCTCTTGTTCGGACTTTAGAGACATGGCAACATTATTTATGGCCCAAAGAATTTGTTATACATTCTGATCACGAATCTTTGAAACATATTATAAGTCAAGCTAAACTGAATCGTAGACATGCTAAATGGGCTGAATTCATTGAGACTTTCCATTATGTCATTAAACACAAGAAGGGTAAAGAAAATGTTATTGCTGATGCTTTGTCTCGTTGCTATACTATGCTTTCACAACTTGACTTCAAATTTTTTAGTTTTTAGACCATCAAAGATCAATATGTGCATGATGCTGATTTTAAAGATGTAATGCAGAATTGTAAAGAAGGAAGAACATGGAACAAGTTTGTTATTAATGATGGCTTTGTGTTCTGTGCTAACAAGCTATGCATTCCTGCTAGCTCTGTTCGTCTTTTGTTGTTGCAGGAGGCGCATGGAGGAGGATTAACGGGAAACTTTGGCGTGAAGAAGATGGACGACGTACTTGCTACACATTTCTTTTGTCCAAAGATGAGACGGGATGTTGAGCGTTTTGTTGCTCGCTACACTACATGTCAAAAAGCTAAGTCACGACTCAATCCTCATGGTTTATATATGCCTTTGCCTGTACCTAGTGTTCCTTGGGAGGATATATCTATGGACTTTGTTTTAGGTTTACCTCGAACAAAGAAGGGGAGGGATAGCATATTTGTTGTCGTGGATAGGTTCTCAAAAATGGCACACTTTATACCATGTCATAAAAGCGATGATGCTGTTAATGTTGCTGATTTGTTCTTTCGTGAAATTATTCGCTTGCATGGTGTGCCAAATACTATTGTTTCAGATCGTGATACTAAATTTCTTAGCCACTTTTGGAGATGTTTATGGGCTAAGTTGGGGACTAAGCTGCTTTTTAGTAATACTTGTCACCCCCAAACTGATGGACAAACTGAAGTAGTCAATAGAACATTATCTACTATGCTTAGGGTTGTTTTGAAGAATGCTTGCCTCATATTGAATTTGCTTATAATCGTTCATTGCATTCTACTACTAAGATGTGCCCTTTTGAAATTGTGTATGGTTTCCTACCTCGTGCAACTATTGATTTGTTGCCTCTTCCATCTTCAGATAAGGTTAATTTTGATGCTAAAGAACGTGCTGAATTGATTTTAAAAATGCATGAGTTAACTAAGGAAAACATTGAGCGTATGAATGCTAAATATAAACTTGCTGGAGATAAGGGTAGAAAACATGTTGTGTTTGCACCTGGAGATCTTGTTTGGTTACATTTGCGTATGGATAGATTTCCTAATTGCGCAAATCAAAGCTAATGCCACAAGCTGATGGTCCTTTTATGGTGTTAGAGAAAATAAATGATAATGCATATAAACTTGAGCTGCCTGCAGATTTTGGGGTTAGTCCCACTTTTAACATTGCAGATTTGAAGCCATATTTGGGTGAGGACGATGAACTTTTGTCGAGGACGACTTCATTTCAACAAGGGGAGGATGATGAGGACAGCAATACCATTGTTACACCCATAGCCCCTGCTGCTATACATACTGGACCAATTACTAGAGCTCGCGCACGCCAATTGAATTATCAGGTAGTTTCATTTCTTGGTAACGATTGTAATGTTCATGAGAATATGATGTTGCCTAAATTGGATACATTTGTCTTGCTTACAAATGAAGGGCCTAGCTTGGACAAGAAAGATGAACCTTGGAACAAGTTCATGCATGGAGATGATGGCATGCGCAAGGGGATCCAGAACGGAGTTACAAGTGATGATTTCAGGACTTTGAAGCCACCATAAGGAGTGCATGAAGCATTGGGCGAAATATACAAGATGCCACTTCATAAATTTCGTCCAGAGGCTATTTTAGGTGCTGCGTCACCTTATTATTGGGCCAGGCCCATGTATTTTCAAAGTACTTAAGTATAGGATGTTTTTAGAGTCCGTATGTGTGGGGAAACAAGAGTTAGGGTTGGTTTCGGACCCCTCCACCAACCCTAACTCTTGTTTCCCCAGACATACGGACTCTAAAAACAGCCTATACTTAAGTACTTCGAAGATACATGGCCATGGCCCAATAATAAGGTGACGCAGCACCTAAAATAGCCTCTGGAGGAAATTTATGAAGTGGCATCTTGTATATTTCGTTCCATGCTTCATGCACTCATTATGGTGGCTTCAGAGTCCTGGAATTATCACTTGTAACTCCGTTCTTGTTGCCCTTGCGCATGCCATCATCTCCATGCTTGAACTTGCTCCAAGGTTCAACTTTCTTTTCCACGCTAGGCCCTTCCTTTGTAAGCAAAACAAATGTATCCAATTTAGGCAGCATCATATTCTCATGAACATTACAATCGTTACCAAGAAACGAAAGTACCTGATAATTCAATTGGCGTGCGCGAGCTCTAGTAATTGGTCAAGTATGTATAGCAGCAGGGGTTGTGGGTGTAACAATGGTATTGATGTCCTCATCATCCTCCCCTTATTGAAATGAAGTCGTCCTCGACGAAATTTCATCGTCCTCACCCAAATAAGGCTTCAAATCTGCAATGTTAAAAGTGGACTAACCCCAAAATCTGCAGGCAGCTCAAGTGATGAGGACATCAATACCATTGTTACACCCACAGCCCCTGCTATACATACTTGACCGATTACTAGAGCTCGCGCACGCCAATTGAATTATCAGGTACTTTCGTTTCTTGGTAACGATTCTAATATTCATGAGAATATGGTGCTGCCAAAATTGGATACATTTGTTTTGCTTACAAATGAAGGGCCTAGCTTGGACAAGAAAGATGAACCTTGGAGCAAGTTCAAGCATGGAGATGATGGCATGCGCAAGGGGAACAAGAACGGAGTTACAAGTGATGATTCCAGGACTCTGAAGCCACCATAATGAGTGCATGAAGCATGGGACGAAATATACAAGATGCCACTTCATGAATTTCGTCCAGAAGCTATTTTAGGTGCTGCGTCACCTTCTTATTGGGCCAGGCCCATGTATTTTCGAAGTACTTAAGTATAGGCTGTTTTTAGAGTCCGTATGTGTGGGGAAACAAGAGTTAGGGTTGGTTTCGGACCCCTCCACGAAGGGCCACGAAATTCCCCCTCTCTCCTCCATATATACAGCCCTTATGTCATTGTTTAGGCTTTGGGTTTTGTTTAGATTAAAAGTTCGCCATAGCTGCAACTTCGCGTACTTCGTTTGTATTCAACGACCAGACCAAGGCGTCACACAACCCCACCTTGATCAATAAAGCTTTCGTCTTATATTCGCAATATCCAGATTGCAATCTCAGTTTCTTGCTTGTTCTTCATTTGCTCACAGGAAATAGACCCTCGTGGTCAGGTTGATCGTGCTCCGGCGTGGTCAATAACCCTCGGAAGTTGGTTTAGCGATTGCTAAGGCACGACGTCTCGCACGTTCGTAGTCGGATCGTCAAGGTCGACTCCCACAGAAATCGATAGCCATCATCTCATCAAAACATCGGGACACCTTTGCCTCTATCAAGTGGTATCAGCTTTTCAGGTTGCTCAATGAGATTTTACAGTGTTTCGTAGATTAGATCGAGTCTGTTCTTCATACCTACAGTCTACGAAAAAGCCAAAAAAATTAGGGTTAGTTCATCCTGTCCGAACCAATCTGAGCCTTTGCATAATCTTTTCTGTATTTGCTTTGTTGAATTTGCGATTGCATCGTCGTGTCAAATTGCTAGTCTTAGCGTCTAGTCCTTTAGAGTTTCGAGTTCTGTTCACAGGTTGTCACGCCGCCGCCGCACCATCGTCATCTTCATTACCATATACCACCAACCCACCATCTACATCGCCGCTGCCATATACTACCACCAATCCGAGTCGACATATACCATCGCCATATACCACCACCAATCCGAGTCCAGATATACCATCGCCATATACCACCACCAATCCGAGTCCAGATATACCACCACAGTCCGAGTTCCACCAGTTTCATCTCCGCCACCAGTCCGAGTCCAGTATTTGTTGCTTTGTTTTCGAGTTCCAGATCACGCCATACTCCGAGTCGTGACAGAGTAGGACTCTTGAGATTCCATGCTACCCAGAGAAGAAAAATAGTTCCAAACTTAAAAAAAACTAAGTCTAGAAAATTTTGGCTAGGTAGTTTTTAGACCATTTGTAGACTTTTTCGAAAAAAAATTGTTGCGGAGGAAAAAAAGTGCAAAAAAAGTGAAAAAAAAGAAAAAAATCAGAGTGTGCTCCTCCATTGTTTACGTGCAGCGCCGTGATTTTGTTAGTGTTCTAGGCTCGCGTCTCTAGCACGGTCTAGCCTAGGACCAGCACAGTACCGTCGTTGAGCATTTATTCAACTTTGCATCTCTGAATTGATTATTTGCTGACCCTTTTGCTACCATATTATAAGCCTTCCCAGCTCCACATACATCTACGTCGTGCGTTTGACTCTCCCTGGTAATCGCTCTATATATCCAAGCTTTGAGAGTTTTTCCTATGACAGTTGCCGATCACCGCCTGCTGCTGGGTAAGAACTAGTAAGAATTTGAGATTTGCTTGACAGATTTGTGACACCACCACCACCTCTTGTTAGTAGACTGTTGCATCATATTATTTTGTGTTTCTATTGTTGCTAACCATGGCAGGATCACAAGCCGACGAGACTGACTGGGAGCACATGACGAATAAGGAGTTGCATGATAAATTTTAGCAAATGATGAGTGGACAGGTGCAAGATGTGCTCAACAGATTTGAAGAGGCCATGGAGAAGATAGATGGCATGGAGAAGACGTTTGAAACAAAGCTCGATAACATGTTTAATGAATTGCTCGCGTGTCTTCCACCACCACAACCGGCTGCACCTAACGCACCTCTACAACAACAACAACGACTACCTACACATGGTGAAACAGCCCTCCGCCGAGCGAGCCGTCTCCCTCTTGCACCTGGCCAAACTGTTGGTGCTGCTATTGATACTTCTATGGCTCCTGCTGCTGATGCGGAGGAGGACGATTTTGCCGGAGATTACGAGGATGAGATTGATCAAAATCAGAACTACGTGCCACCACCAGCACAGCAACCACCAGGTCGTCCACATGCAAATAATGGCAATGGTAGGGCTCACCCTCAGGTACTAGATCATGACCATCTCCCTAAACTAAAATTGAATATTCCACCATTTGAGGGTAGATATGTTCCTGATATATATCTTACTTGGGAGTTAGAAACTAAACAACAATTTACATGTTTACAATATCCCAAGGAGAGACGTGTTCCTGCTGTTGTTTGTGCATTCACTAGTTTTGCATGTGTTTGGTGGTCTGAGCATTGTAGATTATATCCTATTCCAGCTACTTGGGCTGCTTTGAAAACTGCTATGCGTACTCGATTGGTTCCACCATATTATCAGCATGAATTACTTCAAAAATTGCAGCGTTTAAGACAAGGAAAAAATTCTGTAGAAGAATATTATCAGGAACTACAAACTGGCATGATTAGATGTGCTATTGTTGAGGAGAATGAAGCTATGCTTGCACGTTTTATGGGTGGATTAAATAGAGAGATTCAGACCATCCTAGAGTATAAGGAGTATAATAATATCACTCATTTATTACATCTTGCTTGTAAAGCTGAACGTGAAGTGCAGGATCGACAGGCATTGGCGCGAACTAACTTTTCTGCAGGTTGATCTTCATCATGGACACCACGTGCATCCTCTACTTCCACTCCACCAGCACCTCCATCAGGTGCCACCTCTAGGCGTGATACAAGAAAGCAGGCACAACCACCACCATCTGCCAAGAGCACACCTGCTGGACCTGCGCAGAGCTCTTCTTCTTCCATGGCATCAACAGGGCACACAAGTGATATTATTTGTCGTCGTTGTAAGGGAAGAGGACATTTTGTGAGAGAATGCCAATCTCAGCATGTGATGATTGCTACTGAGGATGGTGGGTATGAGTCCGCTAGTGACTATGATGAGGAGACTTTGGCTCTTATTACACGTGAAGAACATGGTGGAGATGATTTTGATCATGAGACGCAATACATGGCTGCTGAAGATGCTGACATGTATGAATGTTTAGTTGCTCAACGTGTTTTGAGTGTGCAGGTTACACAAGCTGAGCAAAATCAGAGGCATAATTTGTTCCATACAAAGGGAGTTGTGAAGGAACGTTCTGTTCGCGTCATCATAGATGGAGGGAGCTGCAATAATTGGCTAGCATGGAGATGGTGGAGAAGCTATCACTCACCACAAGACCACATCCACATCCTTACTACATCCAATGGTTCAACAACAGCGGCAAGGTTAAGGTAACACGTACTGTTCGTGTGTATTTTAGTATCCCTACATATGCTGATTATGTTGATTGTGATGTGGTACCTATGCAAGCATGTTCCTTATTATGTGGTAGACCATGGCAATTTGATAAAAATTCTTTACACCATGGTAGAAACAATCAGTATACTCTTGTTCATAAGGATAAAAATATTACTTTGCTTCCTATGACTCCTGATTCCATTTTGAAAGATGATATTAATAGAGCTAATAAAGCAAAACAGGAGAAAAATAAGAGTGAAAATCAGATTGTGGCAAAAGAATTTGAGCAACAAATGCAGCCTAATAATAAAAAATCTAGTGTTGCTTCTGTAATTAAATTGAAAAGTGCATGTTTACTTGCCACCAAATCTGATATTGATGATCTAGATTTTAGTAAATCTGTTTGCTATGCTTTTGTGTGCAAAGAGGCATTATTTTCATTCGAGGACGTGCCTTCCTCTTTGCCTCCTGCTATCACTAACATTTTGCAGGAGTTCGCTGACGTCTTTCCACAAGACGTGCCACCGGGATTACCACCAATTCGAGGGATTGAGCATCAAATTGACTTAATTCCCGGTGCATCATTACCCAACCGTGCACCATACCGTACCAATCCAGAGGAGACGAAGGAGATTATGCGTCAAGTACAAGAACTGCTCGATAAAGGATATATACGCGAATCCCTTAGTCCTTGTGCTGTTCCTATCATTTTAGTGCCGAAAAAGGATGGTACATCGCGTATGTGCGTTGATTGTAGAGGCATTAATAATATTACTATTCGTTATTATCATCCTATTCCTAGGCTAGCTGATATGCTTGATGAATTGAGTGGCTCTACAATATTCTCCAAAGTTGATTTGCGTAGTGGATACCATCAAATTCGTATGAAATTGGGAGATGAATGGAAAACAACATTTAAAACTAAGTTTGGATTATATGAGTGGTTAGTCATGCCTTTTGGGTTAACTAATGCACGTAGTACTTTCATGAGGTTAATGAACGAAGTTTTACGTGTTTTCATTGGACGATTTATGGTAGTTTACTTTGATGACATATTGATTTATAGCAAATCTTTGGAGGAACATTTGGAACATTTTCGTGTTGTTTTTATTGCTCTACGTGATGCACGTTTGTTTGGTAACCTTGGAAAGTGCACCTTTTGCACCGACCGAGTATCTTTTCTCGGCTATGTTGTTACTCCACTGGGAATTGAAGTTGATAAAGCCAAGATTGAAGCTATTGAGAGTTGGCCGCAGCTCAAAACGGTCACACAAGTGAGGAGTTTCCATGGCCTCGCTGGTTTCTATAGGCGTTTTGTGAGAGATTTCAGCACCATTGCTGCACCTCTCAACGAGCTTACAAAGAAGGATGTGCCTTTTGTTTGGGGTACCGCACAGGAAGAAGCCTTCACAGTATTGAAAGATAAGTTGACACATGCTCCTTTACTCCAACTTCTTAATTTCAATAAGACTTTTGAGCTTGAATGTGATGCTAGTGGAATTGGATTAGGAGGTGTGTTATTACAAGATGGCAAACCTGTTGCATATTTTTCTGAAAAATTGAGTGGGCCTAGTCTGAACTATTATACTTATGATAAAGAATTATATGCTTTTGTTCGGACCTTAGAAACATGGCAACATTATTTATGACCCAAGGAATTTGTTATACATTCTGATCATGAATCTTTGAAACACATTAAAAGTCAAGCAAAACTGAACCGTAGACATGCCAAATGGATTGAACCCATTGAGACTTTCCCTTATGTCATTAAACACAAGAAGGGTAAAGAAAATGTTATTGCTGATGCTTTGTCTCGTCGTTATACTATGCTTTCACAACTTCACTTTAAAATATTTGGTTTGGAGACCATCAAAGAACAATATGTTCATGATGCTGAATTTAAAGATGTATTGCAGAATTGTAAGGAAGGGATAACTTGGAACAAGTTCGTTCTTAACGATGGATTTGTGTTTCGTGCTAACAAGCTATGCATTCCAGCTAGCTCCGTTCGTCTTTTGTTGTTGCAGGAGGCGCATGGAGGAGGATTAATGGGACACTTTAGCGTCAAGAAGACAGAGGATATACTTGCTACACATTTCTTTTGGCCAAAGATGAGACGGGATGTTGAGCGTTTTGCTGCTCGCTGCACTACATGTCAAAAAGCTAAGTCACGACTCAATCCTCATGGTTTATATATGCCTTTGCCTGTACCTAGTGTTCCTTGGGAGGATATATCTATGGACTTTGTTTTAGGTTTACCTCGAACAAAGAAGGGGAGGGATAGCATATTTGTTGTCGTGGATAGGTTCTCGAAAATGGCACACTTTATACCATGTCATAAAAGCGATGATGTTGTTAATGTTTTGATTTGTTCTTTCGTGAAATTATTCGCTTGCATGGTCTGCCAAATACTATTGTTTCAGATCGTGATACTAAATTTCTTAGCCACTTTTGGAGATGTTTATGGGCTAAGTTGGGGACTAAGCTACTTTTCAGTACTACTTGTCACCCCCAAACTGATGGACAAACTGAAGTAGTCAATAGAACATTGTCTACTATGCTTAGGGCTGTTTTGAAGAATAACAAGAAAATGTGGGAAGAATGCTTGCCTCATATTGAATTTGCTTATAATCGTTCATTGCATTCTACTACTAAGATGTGCCCTTTTGAAATTTTGTATGGTTTCCTACCTCGTGCACCTATTGATTTGTTGCCTCTTCCATCTTCGGAGAAGGTTAATTTTGATGCTAAAGAATGTGCTGAATTGATTTTAAAAATGCATGAGTTAAGTAAGGAGAACTTTGAGCGTATGAATGCTAAATATAAACTTGCTGGAGATAAGGGTAGAAAACATGTTGTGTTTGCACCTGGAGATCTTGTTTGGTTACATTTGCGTAAGGATAGATTTCCTAATTTGCACAAATCAAAGCTAATGCCACGTGCTGATGGCCCTTTTAAGGTGTTAGAGAAAATAAATGATAATGCATATAAAATTGAGCTGCCTCCAGATTTTGGGGTTAGTCCCACTTTTAACATTGCAGATTTGAAGCCTTATTTGGGTGAGGACGATGAACTTTCGTCGAGGACGACTTCATTTCAAGAAGGGGAGGATGATGAGGACATCAATACCATTGTTACACCCACAGCCCCTGCTGCTATACATACTGGACCGATTACTAGAGCTCGCGCACGCCAATTGAATTATCAGGTACTTTTGTTTCTTGGTACTGATTGTAATATTCGTGAGAATATGATGCTGCCTAAATTGGATACATTTGTTTTGCTTACAAATGAAGGGCCTAACTTGGACAAGAAAGATGAACCTTGGAGCAAGTTCAAGCATGGAGATGATGGCATGCGCAAGGGGAACAAGAACGGAGTTACAGGTGATGATTCCATGACTCTGAAGCCACCATAATGAGTGCATGAAGCATGGGACGAAATATACAAGATGCCACTTCATGAATTTCGTCCAGAAGCTATTTTAGGTGCTGCGTCACCTTACTATTGGGCGAGGCGCATGTATTTTCTAAGTACTTAAGTATAGGCTGTTTCTAGAGTCCGTATGTGTGGGGAAACTAGAGTTAGGGCTGGTTTCGGACCCCTCCACCAAGGGCCATGAAATTCCCCCTCTCTCCTCCATATATACAGCCCTTAGGGCATCGTTTAGGCTTTGGGTTTTGTTTAGATTAAAAGTTTGCCATAGCTGCAACTTCGTGTACTTCGTTTGTGTTCAATGACCAGACCAAGGCGTCACAGAACCCCACCTTGATCAATAAAGCTTTCATCTTATATTCGCAATATCCAGATTGCAATCTCAGTTTCTTGATTGTTCTTCGTTTGCTCGTAGGAAACAGACCCTGGTGGTCAGGTTGATCATGCTCCGGCGTGGTCAATAACCCTCGGAAGTTGGTTTAGCGTTTGCTAAGGCGCGACGTCTCGCACGTTCGTAGTCGGATCGTCAAGGTCGACTCCCGCAGAAATCGATAGCCATCATCTCATCGAAACATCGGGACACCTTTGCCTCTATCATCAAGTTTATATGCATTATCATTTATTTTCTCTAACACCTTAAAAGGACGATCAGCACGTGGCATTAGCATTAATTTGCGCAAATTAGGAAATCTATCCTTACGCAAATGTAACCAAACAAGATCTCCAGGTGCAAACACAACATGTTTTCTTTCCTTATCTCTAACAATTTTATATTTAGCATTCACACGCTCAATGTTTTCCTTAGTTAACTCATGCATTTTTAAAATAAATTCAGCACATTCTTTGGCATCAAAATTAACCTTCTCTGAAGATGGAAGAGGCAACAAATCGGGAAAAACACGAAGAACACGAGGATGAACGGAAGGGAAACACAAGAGGAAATCGCTAAACCGACACGAATAAGTCACACATGGGCTAGATCCTCGAGTACATAGAACGATACACGAATCCACGGACAACTAGGGACGATACACGGTAACCGGTTCTTCTCCGCGAGGAGGTCTTGAATCCACAAGGGGATCTTCGCTTAGAAAGGGGTCTTGAATCCAAGATGGATCTTCTCCGAAGAGGCCGCGGTCTCTCACGAGGAAGAGATCCAAAGTGGATGAGCGAAGCTCTATCTCTAAGTATGAGCTAAACCAACGCTAACCCTAGCTAGGATGAATGGGGGGTCTATTTACAGTCTAAGTGCAAACAGGGGCGAAGTGAAAGGGTACATGGGCCTCGGGCCCGAACACAGTGCGCAGATAGGTACCGAACGTCCGCTGGGGACCGGTTGTCCGATGTCTCAGGAGCTGCCGGACGTCCGGTGTCCTCCGGTCGTCCGCAGGTTCCGCTTTGTGATGGGGGTGCCGGACGTCCGGAGGCTCCGGACTTCCGCTGACTTCGGCTCGGGTGCGGTCGCGCCGGTCGTCTGATCGGGGCCAGACGTCCGGTCATTTTCCTCAGGTGCAGGGGCACCGGTCATCCGGTCTGGACCGGATGTCCGCTGGCTGGGGCTCGGCTGACGCTTCAGGCGACGGACGTCCGTTCCCAGCCGGTCGTCCGGTGGCTGGGAATTTTCCTGCAGCCCTTCTTCTTCTCCGCCTTCTCGTCCATCTTCCTCTTCTTCTTGTCCTTGCTCCTTAGCTTCTCCATTGTACCTGAGTATGCACAAGGTATCCATATGAGGTAGTAGCCATGCTTCATGTGCATCGAAGTGGAATTGTGAGATGAGAGATGTCTCCTCCGTTCTAAGGGCTCTTGCACGTGATCGAGTCATGGGTCCGGTAGGCACTTGATGAGACGATGGTAGGTCCATGGGGATGACCTTGGGATGCTCCGCATCAGCACATCTTCCACCTGTCCACTCATCATTTGCTAAAACTTATCATGTGATAGGGGCAAAGGTGTCCCATCTTTCGATGAGATGGTGGCTATCATTTTGGAGGAAGTCGACTTTGACGATCGAACTACGAACGTGCGAGGACGTCGCGTCTTAGCAATCGCTAAACCAACTCCGAGAGGTTATTGACCACGCCGGAGCACGATCAACCTGACCACGAAGGTCTGTTTCCTGCAGGCAAACGAAGAACAAGCAAGAAACTGAGATTGCAATCTAGATATTGCGAATATAAGATGAAAGCTTTATTGATCAATGTGGGGTTCTGTGATGTCTTGGTCAGGTCGTTGGACACAAACGAAGTACGCGAAGTTGCAGCTATGGCGAACTTTTAATCTAAACAAAGCCCAAAGTCTAAACGACGCCCTAATGGCTGTATATATGGAGGAAGAGGGGGGGAATTTCGTGGCCCTTGGAGGAGGGGTCCGAAACCAACCCTAACTCTTGTTTCCCCACACATACGGACTCTAAAAACAGCCTATACTTAAGTATTTCGAAAATACATGGGCCTGGCCCAATAATAAGGTGACGCAACACCTTAAATAGCCTCTGGACGAACCTTATGAAGTGGCATCTTGTATATTTCGTCCAAGGCTTCATGCACTCCTTATGGTGGCCTCAAAGTCCTGAAATCATCACTTGTAACTCCGTTCTTGATTCCCTTGCGCATGCCATCATCTCCATGCTTGATCTTACTCCAAGGTTCATCTTTCTTTTCCAAGCTAGGCCCTTCATTTTTAAGAAAAATAAATGTATCCAATTTAGGCAGCATCATATTCTCATGAACATTAGAATCATCACCAAGAAACTAAAGTACCTGATAATTCAATTGGCGTGCGCGAGCTCTAGTAATTGGTCCAGTATGTATAGCAGCAGGGGCTGTGGGTGTAACAATGGTATTGATGTCCTCATCATCATGTAACTCTTTGTTCGTCATGTTCTCCCAGTCAATCGCGTCGGGTTGTGATCCTGCCATGGTTAGCAGCAATAGAAACACACAAGAATATGATCCTACAGACTACTAGAAAATGGCGGTGGTGGAGTGTCACAAATCCGTCAAGCAAATCTCAAATTCTTACCAGTTCTTACCCAACAGCAGGCGGTGATCGGCAACCGTCGTAGTCAAAACTCTCAAATCTTGGATAGAGCGATTACCAGGGAGAGTCAAACGCAGGACGTAGATATATGTGGAGCTAGGAAGGCTTATAATATGGTAGCAAAAAGGGGCAGCAATAATCAATTCAGAGATGCAAAGTTGACTAAACGCTCAACGACGGTACTGTGCTGGTCCTAGGCTAGACCGTGGTAGAGACGCGAGCATAGAACACTAACAAAAATCACGGGGCTGCACGTAAACAAGGGAAAAGCACACTCTGGAAAAAAATCGCTCTTTTTTTGGCGCCCCTCTTTTTTTTGCGCTCCTCTTATTTTTTTGCGAATGTGTCAGGATGGGCATGAAAAAATTTTTCGACTTTTTTTCGAAATTAGGGCAGCGACGATGAAAAAGTGCGCCAAAAAATCACTATGATGGCACGTGGCTCAAAAGACTCAGAAAAGCCTAAAAATAGGATAGGGAAAAAATTGCCTGTGAAAATTTTGGCCTAAAACTGCCTGGGGGTCTAGAGACTTTTTTTCCGAAACCTACTCAGGCAAGGAAACACGAATCGGAAAGTAGACGGTCCTCGAAAACAAATCTAATATGAAAGGAACTCCAGCGTGGGCACAGCATACCGTCCGATTCCTCCAAACAGGGGAACTTCCTGAAGAGCAGGAAGAAGCGGAAAAAGTAGCCCGTCACTCTACCATGTACCAGTTCGTCGATGACGTCCTGTACAGAAAGAGGCCGAACGGCATGAAATGGAAGTGTATCCCTCAGGAGGAAGGACTGGAGCTGTTGGCGGAGATACACGGAGGCATATGTGGATCCCACATCGGGTCAAGGGCCCTTGCCGGCAAGGCATTTCGACAAGGTTTCTTCTGGCCCACCGCCCTCCAGGATGCGACGACACTAGTCACCAGGTGTGAAGCGTGTCAGTTCCATTCAAAGAAGCTTCATTAGCCATCTCAAGCCCTTCAAACCATTCCTCTCTCCTGGGCCTTCTCGGTCTGGGGGCTCGACATACTGGGCCCTTTCCCCCGCGCTGTAGGGGTCTTTGAGTACTTGTACGTTGCAATCGACAAGTTCACAAAGTGGCCGGAAGTGGAGGCAGTGAGGAAGGTCACAGCTCAGTCAGCCGTCAAGTTCTTCAAAGGACTAGTGTGCCGTTTTGGTGTACCCAACAGGGTCATCACCGACAACGGCACACAGTTCACAAGCCGCACCTTCATGCAATTTATCCAAGACCTCGGCAACAAAGTCTGTTTCGCTTCCGTTGCTCACCCACGAAGCAATGGTCAAGCTGAGAGGGCAGATGCTGAAGTACTGCGAGGCTTAAGGACCAAGACCTTTGACAGGCTGCACAAGAGTGGAAGGAGCTAGATTGATGAGTTGCCGACGGTTCTTTGGTCGATCAGGAAGACGCCAAATCGAGCCACCGGCCAGACACCCTTTGCCCTGGTATACGGGGCAGAAGCAGTTCTCCCCACTGAACTCATATACGGGTCACCTCGAGTGCTCGCTTATGATGAGCTTGAGCAAGAGCAACTGCGGCAAGATGACGCAATGCTCCTTGAGGAAGATCGTCTTCGGGCGGCTGTGAGAGCAGCACGCTACCAGCAAGCCTTGCGCTGCTACCATAGCCGCAAGGTTCATGCCCGAAGCCTTGAGGAAGGCGACCTTGTCCTTCAGCGCATTTAATCGGCCAAGAATTCCAACAAGTTGACGCCAAAGTGGGAAGGCCCTTATCGGGTAATACGAGTCACCAGGCTCGACGCAGTCCGCCTGGAGACCGAAGATGCCGGTCCAGTGAGTAACTCCTGGAACATTGAGCATCTTCGCAAGTTTTACCCGTGAGGCGCGGCTTGCCGGGCCCCCCGGCAAGCCACCTTTTGTACAAGCATTGCCGATGATGCATGTAACCCTTTGTACAAAGCCAGGCGCAGACCCTGAGCACAAGTAAATGAAGCGCTGGCGCCCTAAGTTATAGCATGCATGCTAGGTCGAGTCTCGTCCTTGGTTAGGGTTGATAGTGCTTAGCGGCGACTAACCCCTAGCTTAGAGGTCGAGTGTGCGTCTCTTTGTCTTTCTTTTGTCTTCTTTGGTTCACAGGACACACGGATATCCATGCCGAACCACTTGGGGAGGAAAAGAAGATGAATAGACTAGCATCTAGCCCCCGTCAAGCCAGCATTGCCGGGGGCTGCAAGAGCAAAGATTCAACCATGGCGAACCAGAGTTGCCGGGGGCTGCATCTTTAGATAAGCTCTTCATCACTTATCATGCATTCCATTATGGACTGAGGTATGTGAAACCTCGTTTTCCCCTAAGCTACCATGCTCCCATAACTCTAGGCCCTAGGGCTCATTCCTGGGGCCAAGTTTGGTCGTAGTCGCGGCAGCGAAAGGATGAAACAAGGAGCCAGAACCCGCCTCATCCCTGCCTCCGCCAAAGGCGTGAGGAAGGTCGAGCGAAGTGGGAAGACGGCAAGGCCTGTTGCCGGGCAAGGAAATGTTTATCTTGAAGATATCAACGATTTACTCCTTGTCGTGGGTTCTACCCACAAACAAATGACCCGACAAGCATCCCTTTTTCATTAAAAACATTCCACTCAGGTACAGTCCATAGGGAATGAAAAACATGAATGATGGGATTACAAGTTTTAAATTCAGCTTAGGCCCGAAGCCTTACAAACTAAAAAGTGATAAGGTGCCCGTAATCCCTTTCTTGTCCCTCTCCTCAGGAGGCAGGTCAAGGAGGCGAAAAGGGCAAAAGGGGCGCCTAGGCGAGCTACGGGTGGCAGAAGACAGCAAGAGAACATCTCGGTGGCCGTCCGAAGGCTGGATGGTGATGGCAGCGCCGGAAGCAGAGCTCAAAGACGAGGCGGCAGGACGTCAGCATGCGTCGAAGGCGTCGGTGCCCGCGTACTCTGACTTGACGGCCTTGCCGCCCGCCCTCTTCCTCTTCCGCAGCCTCCCAACACCAACCGCCCAAGGGGATGACCCTGGGAAGTTCAGGGAGCCGGCGACGCGGATGATGGGGTCGCCGGTGCCGCACGGAGCGGCACCCGACACCTAATCGGACCCGTCATCCTGCCGCCTACTACCCTCGTCGTCGCTGCCGCTGTCCTCCTCGTCCCTCCCGCCCGAGGAGGAGTCTTCACTATCAGAAGAGCTCTCCACGCAGCACCTTGCACGGGTCCCAAAGCACCCGAAGACCTTGACGGAGAGAAGGCCACCCTCCATCAGCTTAAAATGGAGAGTGAGCCCCTCCGTCAAGCGGTGGATATGGACAAACGTCTTCCATCACCGACGGAGATACATCACGTGAGGGGCGGGGAAATCGACACGGGCCCGTGTGCCACTGATCGCGCAGCCCCTCATGTGCAGCCACAACGACTCCGGCGGATCCAGCTCCATCTCCCGCGCGAATGGAGTCGGGAGACGAAGGCGACGGCGAGGCGGCCGGCGTAGCTTGATGAAGAAATCGCAAGGCTCATCCCCAACGTGGCCCTCGACGGGGGGAAGAACTGCTGGCGGAGGCGAGGCCGGCGCGCCGCCCCGTCCTCCTCTTCCCCGAGCGCCTCGGCCTCGCCCACGGCCTCGCCCCCTCCCCCTTCCCCTCGCGGCTGGCTCTGCCACCGCGGGTGCAGGAGAAGGAGGGACGCGTTGTCGAGCGGCGACCCTCGCTGCAACCATTGAAGGACCAGGATTCCCTCTCTCCATGACGGATGGAAGGGGGGAGCAGAAGCTGAAGAAAGGAGGAGATGAACGAATGTGGGACGCCATCCCCCCCTCCCGCTCTTTATAATGGAACGGGGTGGAGGCTCGGCCGCCCCGCAGGGAGCTGGGACCGACCCGCCGCCCCAGCCCGCGGCGGCCCGGTTTCCCGCCTCCACCGTTCACCACCCCAAGCGCATGAGAGCCACGTGGCGGGCATGCAGGACCGAGGCGACGGGTGAGGCGACCTCTCCCCACCCCGTGATCGTGGGGAGTGGACGCCTTGAAGACCACGCCTCGGCCCCGTTCAGTAAATGGGCCGCGCCTCCACGCCTCAATCCGTTTGTGGGGAAGGCGCAAACCGCCCCCTTTACTACGACGTGACGCATGCATGCAGAGCTCAGCCCCACGCATGCCACCCACGTCACACACGCCTCCCCACGCCGTGCCACGCGCGGGAAGCATGGGAAGCACAGCGCGCGAAGAGACTTACCGCGGTAAATACCACCCCGCCTGCCCGCGCATCGTTTTTGGACCTAGCCCAATGACGCGATTGCGCTTACGTGTGGCCCAGGCCCGGGGGCTCCTGTCGGTGTACAAAAAGAGGGGTACGCTTTTTGTACCCCTATAACTGTGCACGGGCAGTCTGAGCCACCGGCACCACCACACTGAGCAAGGCAAGGGAGGTGAGCCAAGGTAAGGCCGAAGCGCAGGAGAAGCAGAACGACGCCAAGACCAAGACCAGAAAGAGCGAAGGGGACGAAGCGGACCCCCCGGCAAGATCCTTGCCGGGAGGCGGTTTTAGCAAACCCGGCAAGACCCTTGCCGTGGCAGCTCGCCCCACACCTATGGAGTGAGTCGCCCTTGAGTCCACTGCCCCCATGGGGCAAGGATTCGGGAGACATCCCCGTGGTGGCATGCAGATCTTTGTGAAGACATTCAAGATCAGATACACCCTTTAGAAGATGATGATCCTTGGCGGGATCCCAGCCAAGGAGGACCACAAGGCCCCCGGCAAGAGCTTTTCCGGGGATGACACCAGGCGCCACGGCAAGACCCTTGCCGGGACCCCGGCAAGGCCCTTGCCAAGAACACCCGTAGGGCCACCATCAGGCCCACGCCAGTCAAACCTCCACCGCCGTTCGCATGCAGCTGCCGACCCAACCAGCTGGGCAGGCACCTGCATGGCGGCATGCGGATCTTCATGGAGACCCACCACTGCGCCACCTCAGCTGCTTGCCTGCCTACATGGCACCGCGGGCGCCACTGGCCAGGGTGCGTGTCGACGCAAGAGGGAGCGGCGACGGATGAGATAGGGCTCTCCCCCGTCCCTGATAAAGCAAGGACACCTGGGCAAGACGCATTAAATGCACCTTGTCATGTAATGCGAGGGATAACCTCACATCACTTTTCCCTTTCCACCTCCTGTGTGCCACTGTGGCAACCCCTTTCCTATAAAAGGAGGCCCGAGGCGACCAGGAGGGGGATTCGGCTTTTTGGAGCTCCTAACACCCCATAGCTAGCTCAAGAACACAGATATACAATCCACCAAAGCAGGAGTAGGGTTTTACGCATCCCCGTGGCCCGAACCTGGATAAACGAACCGTGTGCTATCTGTTTGATCCACTCTTCTCACGACCCCGCGCCCCGCAACCGTAGTAAGGATTCTTGTGATCCCATAGGTGTCGTTCCCACCGAGAAACCCAAAGTCTAAATGATGCCCTAAGGGCTGTATATATTGAGGAGAGAGGGGGAATTTCGGGGCCCTTGGTGGAGGGGTCCGAAACCAACCCTAACTCTTGTTTCCCCACACATACGGACTCCAAAAACAGCCTATACTAAAGTACTTCGAAGATACATGGGCCTGGCCCAATAATAAGGTGACGCAGCACCTAGAATAGCCTCTAGACGAAATTTATGAAGTGGCATCTTGTATATTTCGTCTCATGCTTCATGCACTCATTATGGTGGCTTCAGAGTCCTGGAATCATCACTTGTAACCCTGTTCTTGTTCCCCTTGCGCATGCCATCATCTCCATGCTTGAACTTGCTGCAAGGTTCATCTTTCTTGTCCATGCTAGGCCGTTCATTTGTAAGAAAAAAAATGTATCCAATTTAGGCAGCATCATATTCTCATGAACATTAGAATCGTTACCAAGACACGAAAGTACCTGATAATTCAATTGGCGTGCGCGAGCTCTAGTAATTGGTCCAGTTTGTATAGCGGCAGGGGCTGTGGGTGTAACAATGGTATTGATGTCCTCATCAGTGCCTTGCCCAAGTTGGAGCCCGAGGCTCGGCAACAAGGACTAGTGGCACCTCCTCAACTGCGAGGGCACGTTCCTCGTTCGCTGGGTCCATTGGCCCGGCTGGAGAGTGCGGTCCGGCAGGTAATGAGGAGTTGTTTCCAGTAGGGTCCCTACCAGGAGCCCCGGGAGGCTCTACCGGAGTCCATCTTCATCCTTTTCCAGGCCATTGTTGCTGGGGATACTGAGGGATGAGTAAGGTGGAGAACATAAGTCCCTGGTTCCATTGGAAGCTTCTGCGAAACACACTTTGATAGATGATCAGCTATGCTGTTTTTCGCACGGGGTACGTGCTCTGTTTGCAATCCGTCAAAGTGCTCCTCCAATCTTCTCACTTCCTCAATGTATGCCTCCATCAATGGACTTTGGTAATACTGGTTGACTTGTCTCACCACAAGCTATGGATCTCCTCGAATGATCAACTTCTTGATTCCCAATTCTGTTGCAATCCTGAGCCTGGCAAGGAGCCCTTCATACTCTGTTGTATTGTTGTTTGCCTCCTCCCGGGGATAGTGTATCTGGACGACGTACTTCAAGTGCTCCCCACTGGGGGTAATAAGAAGCACGCCAGCCCCTGCACCTTGTAGGAAGAAGGCACCATCAAAATACATGATCCATTCTTGGGGCGCTTCCTTGTCGGGGATAACTGTTTCCGGCACCTCCTCATCAGGGGTCGGCGTCCATTCTACAATAAACTCTGCCAACGCCCTGCTCTGAATTGTTGATGTGCTCTCAAACTTCAGGCCAAAGCTGGATAACTCCAGAGCCCACTCCACTATTCTGCCGGTAGCCTCAGAGTTTTGGAGTACCCTTTGCAACGGGAAGCGGGTGACAACCATGATCTCATGGGCTTCGAAGTAGTGGCGCGGTTTCCTTGAGGCCATGATGAGGCCAAAAGTCAACTATTGCACACTAGAGTACCTCGATCTAGCCCCCTGTAATAGGAAGCTGACGAAGTACACTGGGCGCTGCACCACTTTCTTCCTTGCTGCGTCCTTGAGGTTTCCCCTACTACCGTGCTCTTCTCCGTACTGATCCTTATCTGGCCCTGCTGCTGCCTGCTCACTCTCTGCTTCTTCCACTTCCCGTTGTGCCACTAAGGGTGCACTAACCACTTGATTAGTTGCCGCTAAGTACATCAGCAATGACTCTTGGGGTTTAGGGGCAACCAAAGTGGGCACATAGGACAAGTAGGCCTTCAATTCTTGCAAAGACTCTTCTGCTTCTGGCGTCCACTTCATGGGCTGGATGCAGTACTCCTCTAACTAGGCCAGCTTCCTCAAGCTTCTTGATCTCCTCTGCAATGAACTGCTACCTCTCCATGGCCTCCTTCTGAACCTTTTGCTTGCGGGCAGATAGCAAGGTGGTGCTCGATTACCTCCCTAGGAACACCGGGGATATCAGATAGTTGCTAGGCAAACACATCGATATTCGCCTGCGGGAGGGCAATGAGCGCGCTTTCCTATTTGTCATCGAGGGTGGCGCTGATGGTGAAGGTACCATCAACGCCAGCCAGCCCTGCCGGGGCCTTCTTCACATGTGGCGCAGCAACCTTGGATCTCTTGTTGTTGGAAGTTTCTGGCAAGTCATCGACAGGGGCAGCGCACTCCAAAGAGGTACACTTCCTGGATTCCTTACTGGTGTCCCCGATATCCTTCTTCTTTCCTTGGCGGGAACTGCTGCTGGCGCGGCCTCTGCCGCGACTGCATCCCGTTACATCTTATCCATGCAAATGATTGTGTCCTTCTCGTCTGACGGAATGGAAATGACTCCTACTGGCCCAGGCATCTTCAAGGTGTTGTGGGCATAGTGGGATGCCGCCATGAATTTTTCCAGAGCTGGTCATCCAGGAATCCCATTGTATGGCAGGGGAAGGTCGACCACATCAAACACAACCTTCTCAGTCCGATAGTTTAGTTCACCCCCAAACGTCACTGGCAATGTGATCTTTCCCTTAGGATGAATCCTGCCAGGATTAACCCCTTGAAACGTGCCTGTGACCTTCAGCTCCTCCTCTGCTATCTGAAGCTTGCTAATAACCTTTGGAGAAATCATCTTCAACCTGGCCCCACCATCGACCAATATCTTTGTGACCTTGAGCTTGCGAATTGATGGAGAGACAAACAATTGCAAACATCCTACTGCGGTGGTGCGGTCAGGATGGTCCTCTTCGTCAACGATGATGGGCGTGTGTGACCATTTGAGTGGCTTCCGAGACTCTGCCATTGGCTCCACGACATTGACCTCACGCACCCACCGTTTTAGCTGGCGGTGAGAGGAGTGCAAAGATGCACTCCCGTCAATGTGTAGGGCATCAGTGGTCTTCTAGAACTCCCGCTCACTGGTTTCCTCTTCATCCCCTCCATCACTCTCAGCCTTGCAAACTTCCTTCTCTCGGCCCCTGGTGACTTTTCCTTGGTTTTGAAAAGCCTTGCCGGGACGATTTGCTTCACCGCCCCAGCCCTTACCGCCAGCACCATTCTGATATTTTTCCTTGTCATGCTTCTCATACTCAGCTTTGTGCCTCTTGACAAGCTGCTCAACCTGATGACACCCTTGGAGATCGTGGCCTTTGGTCTGATGTATTTTGCAGTACGACCCATCATCTTTCCTAGCCTTGTCAGCAGCTGCAGCCTCCCGATAGTCAGCGCACGCGGCAGCTTCCTTGACAGGGGCTTCATCTTTAGCCTTTTTGCCGATACTAAGCATGCCCGATCCTTCGACGGTCATCACTGCCTTGTCCTTGCATCGCCTTTTGCGCTTCTTGCTCTTCTTCTGACTAGTGGATTCATCGTCATCCTCTGAGTCAAGGTTGCTTCTCCAGGGAGTTTCCTCCCCTCCTCCACCCACGCACACTTGTTGACCAGGGTGTAAAGCTCCTTCACAGTCTTGGGAAACTATACATTCATCTTGGAACATATCCTACGGTTGCACACATTGGACTAGAAGGCAGATATTACAGCCGCTGGATGGATATTTGGGATATCCCTGTGGACTCTGCTGAATCTCTGCAAATACTTGAAG
This sequence comes from Triticum urartu, assembly GCF_056163025.1. Taxonomy (NCBI): domain Eukaryota; kingdom Viridiplantae; phylum Streptophyta; class Magnoliopsida; order Poales; family Poaceae; genus Triticum; species Triticum urartu. The sequence goes on from NC_141873.1 coordinate 206,059,313, forward strand.
ATGGTTTCTCCTTCTTTATGTTGGAGAAGCTGCAAGTTGCTGGGCTGTCCTAGTTCTTGATGGTCGCCTGTGAAGGCGCCAATGAACTCACGGCACACGTCAGCCCACGATGAAATGGAGTTCTCTGGTAGGTGCATTAGCCAAGACCTCACATTGGACTTGAGTGCGAAAGGGAAGTAGTTGGCGACACCTTCTCATCTCTTCCCCTGGCAGCCTAAACAGCGATGGTGTAGATGCTAAGGAACTCTCCCGGGTTCAGCCTTCCATCATACTTCTCGGGTATCTCTGGCTTGAACGTACGAGCGGCTGGCCAACGGACTTGCCGCAGCTCACGAGTAAAGGCAGGGCACCCAACCTCGAAAGGAAGGCACCCGCTGTCCTCAAGCGCGGGCTCGTCGATGTTGGGGCCATCACACCCATTGGCCGCGCGGAGGCAGTTGTGGCGTTGCTCGATGACGACGCACGCGCCTCCCCTCCTCCTGTCCTCCGGGGCTCGCCGTTGACCTGGACGTGCTCGAGGGTCGGAAGAGGCCTTCGACATGTCGTTGGGTTCCTAATTCTTCCGCACCCGCACTGGTTGCCACAGTGAGGACTACACCGTGGGGGTGGCCCCTTCCGTACGACCAACAGCGGGAGCCATTGTTGTTGCTTGGTGAGGCCGCGACGGACCAGCCCGCTGTGAGCCCCCAGCTTCGGCGAAGGCAATCAGACTCTGACTGGTGTCTCTCCATTCATCCATCTGATCAGCCTGCGGGGGAAACCACAACAGCAGCTAGGCATGTGCCATGGTCTCCGTAGCGGTGCTCGGCATCAGTGATGATGATGTGGACTGCACCGTCGCCCGGCTTTTGACGGTGCCGGTGGCGACGGCGTCGCGCCCTCGCTGTTGCAAGCCGGCCACTTGGATGGCACGGAGTCATGGCGAAGGTGCTTGAGCGCCAGCGGCTCTGTTGGGCACAGCGGCTGGGTTAACCCATCCCGGGGGTGGCGCATGCCCTGCGGTCGCGCCGGTGGCGGGGGCAGCCGGTGGGTGGCGATTCGCCCCAGTCCAGGTGTCACCACTTTTGGTTGTGCCCTTCGGCGAGGGGAAGAGGTACAGATGGAATAACCCCTTCGCTCGTACCTCGTGGAGCATGGCCGCCTGGATGATGTTGATGCTGCTCTCCTCCGGTGCCTCCTACTCCTCTTTCAGCCGCGGGGGAGGTGGTGACGACTCCGACTGCATCGTCCGCGTCTCCCGCAGCGCCCAGATCCTTGTGAGCCCCTGCACCTCCCATGGTGTCGGTGGCCGTGGGCGGCGGATCCTTCGAGGTGGACAGGTGAGGTGTAGCACCGGGCTTCTTCTTGAGCGCCATAGTCGATGAAGCCGCAAGATGATGAAGATGGTGATAAAGATGACACACGGTTCACGCTTTCAGGTTTGCGCAAGCGATCCCCCTACATGGCGCGCCAAAGATGTCGTGGGAAACCATGACCACCTATGGGACCAGCAATCCCTTGCTGGTTCGGCGGGGGTATGGTGCGTTGCACAAGGAGTAGAGGAGCGTGAGACAGCACGACAGAGTTCACACAGGTAGTTTTACCCAGGTTCGGCCGCCGTGACGCGTAAAACCCTACTCCTGCTTTGGTGATTAATGGTGGAAAGATGGTGGTATGCGCAACATGCTTGCCCGGCAGGGTTGCCTCGGGGCAGAATGGCTACGCGTGTATGAATATGTGAGCGGGTGGATTAGTCAACTAAGGGTCCAACCCTTTCTACGGTTGCCTTGGGCCTCCTTTTATAGACAAAGTTACCACAGTAGCAAATCAGTCACTATGCACTGATAAGATAGCAAATAGTTCTATCATACCTAACTCTACAGGCTTACAGAGCACATTAAATGGGTCGCTCAATGTCACATCACAGCTTGCCCGGCAGGCCCTGCGAGGCTGTTTTGCCAGATTTGCATCTGCTCGGTCAACACGTAGTAGGATGGGTGTCATTTGGAGGCATTTCATATAGAAAGTGGCCGCCATGTGGTAAATGGCTGCCACTCAGTCACTTTGCGGCTTGACACAGCACCGATAGACTACGTGCGTCATGGTGAGGTGGGGTGGTGCGGTAGTTCTGTCCTCGCGAGTCCAAGCAGGCCCTGCCGGGGCATCTTGGAGGTTTGCTTCCGGGGGTAACCCAGCCCTCGCCAGGCTCGCCTGCCCAGCAAGCGATGCTTCTCTCTTGGCGGTATCTTACTTATCTGGCTTAGTCTTGGTCCGCCTGTGCTGCACGTTGGTTCCTTGAAGATCTGATCTCTTGTGCTTTGGCCTGACCTTCGTGCTATAATCTTGCTCCCGTGCCTATGCACAGTCTGGGCAACGGACCTACGGTTTGTTGCACCGACACACCGTTTTTGCTCATGATGAGAAAATCCGCTACTACTATATTCTCAAGTTATTTTCATTCTCATTAAAGGGTGATGCTAAGATATGGTACAATACTCTTGCTCCTGGTTGTGTGCGTAGTCCCCAGGATATGATTTATTACTTCTCAAAAAAATATTTTCCTTCTCATAAGAAACAAGCTGCCTTATAGGAAATATTTAACTTTGTGCAAATTGAAGAACAGACTCTCTCACAAGCTTGGGGGAGGCTTCTCCAATTGCTTAATGCTTTGCATGATCATTCTCTTAAGAAAAATGAAATACTTGATATCTGCTATAATGGACTAACCGGTGCTTCTAGGGACTTCCTAGATAGTTGTGCCGGTTGTGTTTTTAGGGAACGAACTGTTGAACAAGCTGAGGAATTATTGAATAATATATTGAAGAATTATGATGATTGGACTCTTCCTGAACCACCACCTAAACCCACTCTGAATAAGAGGGGTATCTTATTTCTCAGTCTTGAAGATATGCAAGAGGCAAAGAAATGTATGAAGGAAAAAGGTATTAAAGATGAAGATGTTAAAATTTTAGCTCGTATTGAAGAAATACATGGACTTGATACGCCACCACCAACGGTGTTAGAGGTAAATTCTTTATTAAAGTTTCATGAAGGTGACATCCGTTAATATAAACATCCTAGTCAATGCTTATATGAATTTGATAATTACATTAGAAAGCAAGATCACTTCAATGCAAATGTTATGGAACAATTGAAATACAACTCTGATATGATTGCTCGCCAGAGTGACTTGTTATTTAGAATCACTAATGATGTTAGAGGTGTAGGAAAACATGCCTCTGTAGTTCAAACTCAGTTAGAACAAGTTGCTAAATCTCAAGGAGAATTGCTTAATGAAATGAATAATAATGTGAATGATCATGTTGTTAGAGTAATGACTAGAGAAGGTAGAATGACTCAGGAACCACTTTATCCTGAGGGACGCCCTAAAAGAATTGAACAAGTCTCTCAAAGAATTAACACTGATGCACCTAGTCCTTCTAAAAAGAGAAAGAAAAGGAAAAATGATAGGACTTTGCACACCTCTAGTGAACCTGATAAAGAAAAACCTCTTGAAGATAATAATGATGTCTCTATCTCTCATACTGAAGCTTAATCTAGTAATGAACATGCATCTAGTGATAATGAAAATGATAACGATGATGTTCATGAAGACACTCAACTAGATAATGATAAGGAACCAGATAGTGATGTTAAAATAGAACCTGCTATTGATCTTGATAATCCACAACCTAAAAATAAAAGATATGACAAAAGAGACTTTGTTGCTAGAAAACATGGTAAAGAAAGAGAACCATGGGTTCAAAAACGCATGCCCTTTCCACCTACACCCACTAAGAAAAAGGATGATGAAGAATTTGAATGCTTTGCTAAAATGCACAGGTCAGTCTATTTGTGCACCCGCTTGACTAATATTTTAAAGATGGCCCCTTATGCAAAATACATGAAAGACATCATCACTGATAAGAGAAAAATACTTGAAGCTGAAATCTCCACCATGCTTGCTAATTATTCTTTTAAGGATGGAGATCCGCGAATACCAAATATACCTTGCTCCATCAAAAGAAGTTATGTCAAAACTACTTTTTGTGATGTAGGAGCTGGTGTTAGTCTTATGCCCTTCCCTTTATATAAAACACTTGATTTGAATAAACTCACACCTACTGAAATATATTTGCAAATGGCTGATAAATCAACTGCCATACCTATTGTTATTTGTGAGGATGTGCATGTTGTTGTTGTTGTTGTTGTTGTTGCAAATGCTGCTATCTTAACAGACTTTGCTATACTTGAGATGCCCGAGGACGACAACATGTCGATTATCCTTGGAAGACCATTTTTGAATACTGCAGGGGCTGTTATTTATTGCAATAAAAGCAAGGTCACTTTTCATATCAATGGTAATGAGCATAGGGTGCACTTTCCGAAGGAAAAATTTCAAGTTTATGGTATTAATGTTATTGAAAAGTCTCCGACAGTCACTATTAGAAGTTTTCAACTCCCTCTACCTACTGCCAAAAATAAATATGATATACTTGTTGTTGGGGATATGCATATCCCCGTTGAGGTAACTTAGTGTTTACAAAAGTTCTTCGGTTTCATACTAACTTGATCAACCTTATTAATTGATCATTTTTGAGAGGTATGAAGTTGATGAATTTAGTAGGCACAACCTTTTGCTCCCACCTTTTGTTTTCTGTTTTTCTTAGTTAAATAAAATAAAATGCCATGTTTATCCCGTTTTCTGGATTTTACATGCAATAACAAATGACCCAAAATAAAAGTGCTTAGAATGCTCTAAAAATTTAATATGATTTTTTCTGAATATTTTTGAATTTGTAGTGCAAATAACATCAGAGGGGGTGCACCTGATGACCACAAGACACCAAGGCGCGCCAGCAACCCCGGGCATGCCCTGGTGGGTTGTGGCCCCCACGTGGGTCCCCTCACTCATCTCTTTAGACCATGTCATCTCCTACCTCCATAAAAAAAATCACCATAGCTATCTCTCTCGTGTTCTTGCCCTCAAACCCACGAATTTCGTTCTCTTTGCTTGAAGCTCCATTTCTCAAACTGTTTTGGGGGATTGCTACTTGGTATGTGACTCCTCCATTGATCCAGTTAGTTTTTGTTTTTTTGGTTTATATTTTGAATAATTTGCTACTCTTGGTGCTGTTCTAGATGGGCTTGCATGTTGAATACTTAGAGTTCTAAGTAGTTTCAATGCTCAATATAGCCTCTAGGCATCCTTATGAGTAGTTGCTATCAATCTTGTGAAGTTTTTGTGTCCTAATTTTTTTCCAGAAATTGTACGCCAATAACATGCAATTCTTTAGGAGTTCTTTGAGGAGGAGGTCTACGGAGGCATCATCTAGTACTAGCTTGATATGTTGGTCCTATGTTGAGCCAATGGCAAGCTCAATGCGAGATGCCACTATCAAATCATGCCTATGGCCATGTAATGATTTCATGGCATGTGCAGGCATTAAGGAAGAATTTGAGCAATATGTGCACAACATCGAGCTCGGCCCCTACATCGAAGATAAGTGCATTCAACATCTCAACCTCACAAAAACATTCACTAAAATTTTTCAATATCGTCCTCGTGAGTCTAGAGTTTCATTTAGTCTTTATGATTATACTTTTATCATGCCTCTAGTTGTGTTCTGTGAAGCCTATAAAATTCCATATTGGGGTTCGTTGGATGAACCGCAAAATCTGAGTGAGTCAATTTTGATAAATCTTTGCTATGGTGAGGATAGAGGGGTGACACAAGGTAGAATAAAAAGTATTCATTTCCCATCAATTCACTACTTTGCGCTCTTCAATGGCAAATGTGTCGCAAGCAAGCAAGATTGCGGCACACTTCGTGCTCCTGACTTGAGCCCCATACACATGGCTTTGACTGGAATTAACATTATAATCTTGGTAATCGTTGCACGGAGGCTGCAACGTAATGCTGAGAGTGGTCACTTTTATGTTGGGATTTATGCTTCTCATTTAGCTAAAGAGGTGGGTGTAACACCTCTACCTGATGACCCTATCCTACCTACTCAGTAATTAGACTTTGATGCCCAAGGATGACAACATGTCGATTATCCTTGGAAGACCCTTTTTGAATACTTGTGATGCCCGGATATTTAATCTACATTAATTCCCTATTAATGAGGCCACGTCACCGCGGTTACTATTGCTAATCTCACGTTAGTTCAGAACAGATCCAAATTCAACTTGGAATTAAAGTCGAATAGTAAAAATTTTCAAACATTGAACAAAAATGTTCGGTTTGTGCCAAATATTACATAGGTAATTATAGTGAAGAAAACACATGTTTAGAAAATGGTAAAATGCTCTAAAATAAGTCAAACAGAAAAAGGGAAAAGAATAAAAACAGAAAAACAAAGCTAACAAAAATAAATAGAAAAAGAAACCCCCCAAACCCCCTGGGCCAAATGGCCCATCTAGCCAACAGCCAGCCAGCCCAACCAGCCCATCCGAGCCAGCACACTCCCCCTGTCCCCCTTGTCACATCCTTCCCCCCGCGCCGTTCCCCCGACCGCGCCATGAATAGGGCACGTCCCCATCGCACCACCTTACCGTCCCCGCCGATGGGACAAAGCCCGCCATGCCCCGCCTCCTTGTTTCCCTCTCCCACTCATCTCCCCCGCTCTCCTCCTAGATCTCCGCCTCCCGCTTGCTCCTCAGATCCGCCCCCATCCGAGCACTCCCATGGCCATGGCCATCACGTAGCCATGGCCGCCGTCCGCCCACCGCGCCAACGTGTCACCGGTCTCCCTCGTCGCCCGCCTCATCATCCCCGACCATTGATTCGAGCTCCGTGTTGTCGCATCGTCATGGACGAGGTCGTCTTCTTTGTCCGCCTCGCCATTGTTCTTCACCAACTCCGGCGACGGCCTCTCCTGCTACTAAACCCCCAAGGGCCACCGTGTGTGCTGCTCGGTGAGCCCCCGCTTCCTCCCCTCTCTCTCTCTCTCTCGATGATGTTCGCTAGTTGTACGCGTCGTCTCCAACTTGCTCGAGCGCGTCGCCGCACATGCTCGTCGCTGGCAGCCATCTGGTGACCATTTGGTCCTAGGCTCGTGCCCGTTGTGCTCGCACGCGCACGTAGAGGCGTCCTGGCCATTTTGAGTACTTGCTAATGCGTCGCATCGTTGTTCCCTCTCGTAGCCGAATGCCAGTGTCCACCGTGCCGCTCGCCGCCGTCGCTACACATCATCTTCGGCCACGGTATCACTACCATTCGATGCAACGTCGACTGGCCACTCGAACACCACTGACCGCGTCGCTCACCGTGTCTCGTAGCGCCGAAACCACCTTCGCTCGAGGTATGGTGCCGCCCGCGGTGGTCGTCGTCGACGTTCCCGGTCGCCTCAGCCACTCCCTCCGATGTCGTTCGACGTGGCTTCGGCTCTGCGTTCGAACACACCCAGCCCCGCGACAAACCATGCTCCACAGCCCCGCCTTCGAACTCGCCGAGCCTCGGCGTCTGCCCGACGTCGTCACCGACGACCATTCCAGCCACCCCCGCGCGTCGTGCTCCCCTCCATCGGACACGGCGCGAAGAGGCCATTCCAGAGAGCCTAGCCGCACCCGTTTTGGTCCACTGTAGCCCATTTCCAAGCTCGCTGGAGCTCGCCTCCACGTCTGGGCTCGCCGGCGCACTCTGGTGGCCGCGCTGACTCGGCACCGACGTGGCGCTGCGGGTCCCACCGCTCAGCCACTGACCCCTGGCCCCCTGGGCCCAGTTGACCCAGTCAACTATGCTGACTGGGCAGGCCCCAGTCAATGACACATGGGCCCATAACCCACGGGTCAGATTTGACCCAGTCAACCGCACTGTTGACTGATGACCTCGGCATTGCCTCATAATGACATCAGCAGACACTATTCTGGATAATGCTAGAATTAAATAGATAAATAAATTTAGAAAATGATTAAAACTTTTGAAAAACATAGAAAATAATCCGTAACTCGGATGAAAATACTTTGTACATGAAAGTTGCTCAGAACGACGAGACGAAACCGGATACGCACCCCGTTCGTCTGCCACACATCCCTAGAATAGCGAACATGCAACTTTCCCCCTCCGATTCATCTGTCTGAAAATGTGAAACACCTGGGATACTTTCCTGGATGTTTCCCCCTTCGCCGGTATCACCTCCTACTGCGTTAGGGCACACCCGTCACCGTTACTTGTCATGTCATGCATCGATATGCATCTGTTTGCATTGTATTCATTGTTTCTTCCCCCTCTTCTCTGAGGTAGACTACGAGACTGACGCCGCTGCTGGTGCCCCGAGCAACCAGGCAAGCCCCCCCTCTTGATCACCAGATATCGCCTATTCTTCTCTCTACTACTTGCATTAGAGTAGTGTAGCATGTTACTGCTTTCCGTTAATCCTATCCTGATGCATAGCCTGTCTTTTCTACTACTATTGTTACCTTTACCTGAAAACCTAAATGCTTAGTATAGGATGCTAGTATTCCATCAGTGGCCCTACATTCTTGTCCATCTGCCATACTATACTATTGGGCCGTGATCACTCGGGAGGTGATCATGGGTATATAACTATATACATAATATATAATACCTGTGGTGACTAAAGTCGGGTCGGCTCATAGAGTACCCACAAGTGATTCACGGATTGGGACCGAAAGGACGTTTGTCCTGACGACCCTCTAAGTGGACCTTTGTGGAGGAGCGACATGGCAGGTTGAGGCCACCTAGGAGAGAGGTGGGCCTGGCCCAGGTCGGCGTCCGCGGTTACTTTAATTAACATGCTTAACGAGATCTTGGTATTTGATCTGAGTCTGGCCACTGGCCTATACACACTAACCAACTACGCGAGAACAATTATGGGTACTCGATGTCGTGGTATTAGCCGAAGCCTTCTTGACATCAGCGACTGAGCGGCACGTGCCGGATTGGACTGGTATGCGTGCTCTTGTATTAGGGAGGCTAGGTCTACTTCCGTCCTCCCTCTCAATGTGCAGGTGTGCAATGGGCGATGGGCTTAGATCCCTGCACGCATAGGATTTAGACCGGCATGCTGACCTCTCTGTTGTGCCTAGGTAGGGCTGCGACATGTTGATCTTCCGAGTCCGGGCATGACCCAGGAAAGTGTGTCCGGCCAGAGGGATCGAGCGTGTTGGGAAATGTGGTGCACCCCTGCAAGGAAGTTTATCTATTCGAATAGTCGTGTCCCACGGTAAAAAGACGACCCGGAGTTGTACCTTGACCTTATGACAACTAGAACCAGATACTTAATAAAACACACCCTTCCAAGTGCCAGATACAACCTAGTGATCGCTCTCTCATAGGGCGACGAGGGGAGGATCACCAGGTAGGATGATGCGGAGCATCCCACGACCATCCCCATGGATGCCACCTCAACTATCCAAGCTCCAAGTGGACCAATGACAAGGGCTAGGGCACGTGCTATTCAATCCGAGGTGACATCACTCCTACTTGAGTTTTCCCCCTGTTCAAGTGAGACATGGCTACTGCCTTAGTCCGAGATACTATGTGTCATCAGGTACAATGCTCAAGACTCGGAGCCGAGGACTGTAGAAGAAGAGACAGGCGTCAACACTCTGGACAGCCCGGAACTTCTGCCCCCCGGACCTTCCGGCCGCTGATGACTTCGACCAGCCCAGGTGTGCCAACTCTCGGGTTAGCCCGGACTCCGTCCCGGACCTTCCTGCGCCCGGAACCTCCGGTCTGCCTAGACCTTCCGGCCCCCGGATGCCAGCACATCTCCACCGCGCCAACTCTCTAGTTACGCCGGACCCTCCTCGGCACCTCCGGTGCCCGGAACTTCCGGCCCTGCCTGCGCACAACCACTTGGACCGAGGCCCGTGTACCCTTTCGTCTCCTAGACTATATATACTCTATCCCGTATGACTTTCTAGGGTTAGCGTTGGTTTAGCTCATTTGAGAGATAGAGCTACGCTCATCCATATCGGATCTCCTCCGTGCGAGAGACCGTGGCCTCTTCGGAGAAGATCCCTTTGGATTCAAGCCCCCTTTCTAAGGGAAGATCCCCCCGTGGATTCAACACCTCCTCACGGAGAAGAACCGGTTACCTCTTGTATCGTCCGTTGTTGACTTTGGATCTTGTACCTTCCTTTGTGTTCATGGATCTAGCGCATGTGTGATCATTCTTGTTGGTTTGAGCGTTCTCTTGTGTTCCCCTCGTGATTTTTCCCCTCGTTTCCCTCCTCGTGTTCTTCGTGTTCCTCACGGGATCCGCTCCTTTCATGAAAGATCGGACCACTAGGGTTCTACCCTACATCATCTTGGTATCTGGAGCAAGGTTGATCACGATTTCGGAGCCTCCCCGTTGTGTTTCTAGCCTAATTTTGTTGTTTTTCGTCATAATCCGAATATCCCCACCAAAAATAGCCCCAAATTTTTTTTGTGATTTGTTCGTGTGTTGAGATTTTGTTGGTTTTGATCCGTGAATTTTGTGTGTGGCTCGTAGATCTAGCCTCCCCACCCTTCTTTTCCTCCAATTTCTTCTTTTTCCCCTTTGGATTTGGGCTTTTCCCCCAAGTTTTTCCGCCCGAATCCACGATCCCGAAGTCTCTGTTCTTGGCAAAATCACGACCACCGGAACTTCCGGTCCAGCCCGTACATTCCGGCCCCCGGACCTTCCGGCCTTCCCTGGAACCTCCGGACGCCGGACCCTCCGTCTTGCCCGGAACTTCCGGCTTCGACAGAAAGTTCGCATTACTTCCACAACTCCACCCAAAATCCACCAAATTTTGTTCCGGTGCTCACCATATACCATATATATTTCCGCATACCTCCACCACTTCCGCATAACCCACCATTTTTGGACCGTTTCGCTCTCCGACACAATTGCTACTTTTTGGTTTGAGAATTTGAGTTGCGGTACCGTATCCTTTTGTGTTTCGGCTATCTAGGTACAGTTCGACATCGACATCACCGCTGCTCATCTTCGCCGCGGACGCGTTATCAACAACGACCACCTCGACTATGACTTGGTATTCATGCCACCATTTTGACACCATACTGGAAGCAAGACCGGTAACCTAATCTTGGTATTGGACATATCATTCTTGCCATTACATTGATAGCCATCATAGCCTTACTCCTTTCCGTTGCTTACCCATCGAGACTAGCCATTGAGTATTGCCGACAACAAGACTTGTGCACATTAGTGATAATACTTCCCATAGCATACATACATACATCATTGTTGCCTATATTGGTATCATTTCTTGTGTCACAAACTTGTCATCGCATACTCACTTGCTATCTTGGTTCGTCAAACATTGCATGAGAAAAGAGCTCAAACATCAAAGAGCCAACCAAGCTTTTAAGCAAAGAGGAAAGATACACAAAGAGCTTTTAAGCAAGAACCATAGCATCATACAACATTAAGATTGTCATACTCGATCATCTTGGATCATATCATAGCAATACCTTGCATACAAAGTATTTGGGATAGAAGTCGTTGCATTTTTGCTAAGTAGGTTGTGCACAAGTTCTTGTATTTGCCTATCGTGCAATCGTGCTAGCGTCTCTCTAGTGTTGTGCAACAAGAGCATTTTCGTGGATTCCACATTTTGGCTCACCCTTGGTTGCACAACCCCACTTATCTTTTTGCGTGTGTGTTTCCGTGTACCTTATATGCTTGGTCTACTTGTTACATTGCATCTGCGAATCTTTTCCAACATTATTGAAGCTCACTTACAATTGCATCAAATTTTCTTCCACCATCCTAACCAAGCTCCACCAAAAGCTTTTACTTGTGTAGGTGTGAGAAACCAACAGGAACTCGTACCAATTGTGCTATTTCCTTGTCCTACATTGGAGTGATCCTCGATCCACTTTCAACTTCGGTCAAGGTACATTTGGTACTCGTTCCTCCCTTTCTACCACTCACATTTGTCTTGGAATGATGGATAGGCCAAGTACTTCTACCAACCCACTCTTCATGGAGCAAGACGATGACATGAACTCCTTCGTCACCAAGAGTCACCTCTTTGGTGCACGACGTGCTTTGCATCAAGAGCAACAAGCGATGAGTGAACGCATCGACAACCTTGCCGCCGACTTGCGACTTTCCGAGCAACGTACAAAGGACTAGTTCGACCACAAGCTCGACGATCACAAGAAAGAGAATGACACAAGGATGGACGAAATTCGTGCTTTATTGCTCAACAGTTCGTCTTCCACTTCAAGAAGGAGCCGTTCAAGCTGCCACTCCGACTTCACCCTCTCCGGCTCAAGTACACCGACATCGAACACTCTTTGTCGAGCCACGCGCGCTGACTGTCAAGCAAGCCTCAATCCCCTAAGAGACACTGACTCTAAAGAGCACCGACAACGTCAAACTCAAGAAGCCTTTGCGCTTGCATGAGAACGGCAACGTCAACGCCAACATGAAGAGGAAGAGCGAGCGCGTCTACACCAAAATGCCCAAGATGCCGAGGCACAACGTCAAGCACAACAACTCTGTGACGCTCAAGCACTTGCAGCGCAACAAGCTCTACGCGATTCGAGTCGAGCCATTGCCGACCGAAGCCGACAAGCCCGTGAACAAGAAGAAGCACATCGCGAAGAAATCCAAGAACAAAGATTTCACGCTCGCGTGCATCGTGAACTTCCTCTTCGAGCTCACGAAGATCCTCCACAAGCTCGCCAACACCATCAAGTTCATCGAGAGCATGAAGACAATGGAAATCCTCCACGACAAGAGCAACATGAGGATAACAACCCTCCGCGTCAAGAGCACCACGAGTTGAACAATCATCTATAACATGGGCGTCATCATCCCCGACCCCAACACAATGAAGAGCTACGCTACGGCAAGCTCAAGTTCACCGTGCCCAAGTTCAACGGAAGAAACGATCCTGAAGAGTACCTTTCATGGGCATTGAAAGTTGACAAGATTTTCCTTTGCACAATTATGACGAAGAGAAGAAGATCGCAATGGCATCCCTTGAGTTCCAAGACTAGGTGCTCATTTGGTGGGAACAAGTCATTGAGTGCCGAGAGGCAAGAGGTGAACCACTCATCACTACTTGGGCGCAAATGAAGGATGTCATGAGAGCACGCTTCGTACCTACCTACTACAACCGCGATCTCTTCAAGAAACTCCAACAACTCAAGCAAGGAACCAAGTGCATTGAAGAGTACTACAAGGAGATGGAGATTGCCATGATACGAGCCAATGTCACGGAAGATGATGAGCAAACAATGGCACATTTCTTGAATGGACTCAATCATCCTATCAAGAAGATCGCCGACTTCCAACCATACTCAAATCTAATCGAGCTAGTGCACCAAGCTACCAAAGCGGAATGCCAAGTGCAAGATGATTTCAAGTATGCCAAGTTCTCATCCAAGTCCTACGGCTTGTCCAATAACCAAGCTTCAACGACTCCAACACTGACTACAAGACCTTCTACTTCCAACATCGACAAGTTGACTTCCAAGAAAGCTTCGCCAACTGCAAGCAACCCTACTGCGGGCAACTTCAAGCCGAGAGCTTCAGCATCATCAACCCCAACCGATGAGACCATCAAGACGAGTTCCTTCAAGTGTTTCACTTGCGGAAGCCGAGGCCACAAGTCCTACAAGTGCACCAACAAGTGAACCATGGTCTTCAACGATGATGGCACGTATGACTCCATGAGCGACGGCGAAATGGAAACCCTCGAGCACGTCGCCATGCGCCGCCAAGTGAACAATGAAGAAGAACAAGTCTTTTGTGATGAAGACTCGACTCCCGCACTTGTTGTCTCCAAAGTCTTGACTCTCCAACATCACCAAGAAGAAGACCAATGATGCCACATATTCCACACCAAGGCCGGCATCAATGGACGATCCGTCAAGGTCATCATCGATGGAGGGAGTTGTCACAATCTTGCAAGTGAAGAACTTTGCTCCAAGCTGATGAGGACATCAATACCACTGTTACACCCACAGCCCCTACTACTACCTATACTGGACCAATTACTAGAGCTCGCGCACGCCAATTAAATTATCAGGTACTTTCATTTCTTGGTAATGATTCTAATGTTCATGAGAATATGATGCTGCCTAAATTGGATACATTTGTTTTGCTTACAAATGAAGGGCCTAGCTTGGACAAGAAAGATGAACCTTGGAGCAAGTTCAAGCATGGAGATGATGGCATGTGCAATGGGAGCAAGAACGGAGTTACAAGTGATGATTCTAGGACTCTGAAGCCACCATAATGAGTGCATGAAGCATGGGACGAAATATACAAGATGCCACTTCATAAATTTCGTCTAGAGGCTATTTTAGGTGCTGCGTCACCTTATTATTGGGCCAGGCCCATGTATTTTCGAAGTACTTAAGTATAGGCTATTTTTAGAGTCCGTATGTGTGGGGAAACAAGAGTTAGGGTTGGTTTCGGACCCCTCCACCAAGGGCCACAAAATTCCCCCTCTCTCCTCCATATATACAGCCCTTAGGGCCTCGCATGGATAAGAGTGATGAACATTGGAGCAAGAACAAGCATGGAGTTGATGGCATGCGCAAGGGGAAAAAGAACGGAGTTACAAGTGATGATTTCAGGACATTGAAGCGACCATAATGAGTGCATGAAGCCTTGGACAAAATATACAAGATGCCACTTCATAAACTTCGTCCAGAGGCTATTCTAGGTGCTGCGTCACCTTATCCAGGCCCATGTAATTTCGACATACATAAGTATAGGCTGTTTTGAGAGTCCGTATGTGTGGGGAAACAAGAGATAGGGTTGGTTTCGGACCCCTTCCCCAAGGGCCACGAAATTCCCCCCTATTCCTCCATATATACAGCCTTTAGGGCACCGTTTAGACTTTGGGTTTTGTTTAGATCAAAAGTCCGCCATAGTTGCAACTTCGCGTACTTCGTTTGTGTTCAACGACCAGACCAAGGCGTCATAGAACCCCACCTTGATCAATAAAGGTTTCTTCTTATATTCTCAATATCCAGATTGCAATCTTAGTTTCTTGCTTGTTCTTCGTTTGCCTGCAGGAAACAGACCTTCGTGGTCAGGTTGATCATGCTCCGGCGTGGTCAATAACCTCTCGGAGTTGGTTTAGCGATTGCTAAGGCGCGACGTCCTCGCACGTTCGTATTCGGATCGTCAAAGTCGATTTCCTCCAAAACGATAGCCACTATCTCATCGAAAGACGGGACACCTTTGCCTCTATCAAGTGGTATCAGATTTCCAGGTTCCTTGGTGAGATTTTACAGTTTTTTGTAGTTTAGATCGAGTCTATTCTTCATACCTATAGTCCACGAAAAAGCCAAAAAAAATAGGGTTAGTTCATCCCATCCAAACCAATCTGAGCCTTTGCATAATGTTTTCTGTATTTGCTTTGTTGAATTTGCGGTTGTATCGTCGTGTCAAGTTGCTGGTTTTAGCGTCTAGTCCTTTAGATATATCACCACCGCATCATCATCATCGCTGCTGCCATATACCACATATTCACCGCCAATACGAGTCCATATACGCCACCACATATCCGCCGCCATCACACCAATCCGAGTCCACCTGCAACATATATCCACCACCAGTCCGAGTTCCACCAGATTCATCTCCGCCACCAGTCCGAGTTCCACCAGATTCATCTCCGCCACCAGTCCTATTCCGAGTCCAGTATTTTGTTACTCTATTTTGGATTTCCAGATCACGCCATACTCCGAGTCGTGACAGAGAAAGACTCCCCAACTTTCGAGCCATCCGCAAAAGAAAAATAGTTCCAGTTTCAAAAAATTCTGGCTAGGCAGTTTTTAGGACATTTGTAGACTTCTTCAAAAAAAATTTGTTGCGGAGCAAAAAAAATAAGAGGAAAAAAAGTAAAAAAGAGAGGAAAAAAGTGAAAAAAAGATAAAAAAAAATCAGAGCGTGCTCCTCCCTTGTTTACATGCAGCGCCGTGATTTTGTTAGTGTTCTAGGCTCGCGTCTCTAGTACGGTCTAGCCAAGGACCAGCAAAGTACCGCCGTTGAGCGTTTATTCTACTTTGCATCTCTGAATTGATTATTGCTGACCCTTTTTGCTACCATATTATAAGCCTTCCCAGCTCCACATACATCTACATCGTGCGTTTGTGAGGCGGAGCATCCCATGGTCATCCCCATGGACCTACCATCGTCTCATCAAGTGCCTACCGGACCCAGGACTCGATCACGTGCAAGAGCCCTTGAAGCCGAGGTGACATCTCTCCTCTCACAATTCCACTTCGATGCACATGAAGCATGGCTACTACCTCATATGGATACTTTGTGCATACTCAGGTACAATGGAGAAGCTAAGGAGCAAGGACAAGAAGAAGAGGAAGATGGACGAGAAGACGGAGAAGAAGAAGGGCTGCAGGAAAAGTCCCAGCCACCGGACGACCGGCCGGGACCGGACATCCGACGCCTGAAGCATCAGCCGAGCCCCAGCCAGCGGACGTCCGGTCCAGACCGGACGACCGGTGCCCCGACACCTGAAGCAAATGAGCTGACGTCCGGTCCGGACCGGACGACCGGCGCACCTGCACCCGAACCAAAGTCAGCGGAAGATCGACGTTTCCGGACGTCCGGCACCCCCATCACAGAGAGAAACCAGCAGACGACCGGAGGACACCGGACGTCCGGCAGCTCCCAAGACACCGGACGACCGGTCCCCAGCGGACGTCCGGTACCTGTCTGCGCACAGTGTTCGGGCCCGAGGCCCATGTACCCTTTCACTTCGCCCCCATTTGCACTTAGACTATAAATAGACCCCCCCCCCCATTCATCCTAGCTAGGGTTAGCAATAGATTAGCTCATTTGAGAGATAGAGCATTGCTCATCCATATCGGATCTACTCCACGAGAGAGACCGTGGCCCATCTTCGGAGAAGATCCACCTTGGATTCAAGACCCCGTTACGGGAAGATCCCCTTGTGGATTCAAGACCTCCTCACCGAGAAAAACCGGTTACCGTGTATCGTCCCTAGTTGTCCGTGGATTCGTGTATCGTTCTATGTACTCGAGGATCTATCCCATGTGTGACATATTCGTGTCGGTTTAGTGATTTCCTCTTGTGTTTTCCTTCCGTTCTTCCTCGTGTTCTCCGTGATTTCCCTGGGATCCGCTCCTTTCGTGAAAGATCGGGCGATTAGGGTCTCTACCCTACATCAGTTTGACTCTCCCTGGTAATCGCTCTATCCAAGCTTTGAGAGTTTTGACTACATCGGTTGCCATCACCGCCTGCTTCTGGGTAAGAAATGGTAAGAATTTGAGATTTGCTTGACGGATTTGTGACACCCGCCACCACCACCACTTGTTCGTAGTCTGTAGGATCATATTCTTGTGTGTTTCTATTGCTGCTAACCATGCCAGGATCACAAGCCGACGAGACTGACTGGGAGAACTTGACGAACAAGGAGCTTCATGATAAGTTTCAGCAAATGATGAGTGGACAGGTGCAAGATGTGCTAAATAGATTTGACGAGGCCATGGAGAAGATAGATGGCATGGAGAAGACGTTTGAAACAAAGCTCGATAACAAGTTTGTTGAATTGCTTTCGCATTTTCCACCACCACCACCGGCTGCACCTACCGCACCTCTGCAACACCAACAACAACGACTACCTCCACGTCGGGAAATAGCCCTCCGTCGAGCGAGCCGTGTCCCTCTTCAGCCTGGCCAAACTACTGGTGCTGCTGTTGATACTTCTGTGGCTCCTGCTGCTGATGTGGAGGAGGATGATTATGTGGGAGATTAATAGGATGAGGTTGATCAAAATCAGAACTACGTGCAACCGCTAGCACCACAACCACTAGGTCGTCCACATGCAAATAATGGCAATGTTAGGGCTCCCCCTCAGGTACGAGATCATGACCATCTCCCTAAACTGAAATTGAATATTCCACCATTTGAGGGTAGATATGTTACTGATATATATCTTACTTGGGAGTTAGAAACTGAACAACGATTTACATGTTTACAATATCCCGAGGAGAGACGTGTTCCTGCTGTTGTTTGTGCTTTCACTAGCTTTGCATGTGTTTGGTGGTCTGAACATTGTTGATTATATCCTGTTCCAGCTACTTGGGCTGCTTTGAAAACTGCTATGCGTACTCGTTGGGTTCCACCATATTATCAACGTGAATTACTTCAAAAATTGCAGCGATTAAGACAAGGAAAAAATTATGTAGAAGAATATTATCAGGAATTGCAAACTGGCATGATTAGATGTGGTATTGTTGAGGAGAATGAAGCTATGCTTGCACGTTTTATGGGTGGATTAAATAGAGAGATTCAGACCATTCTGGAGTATAAGGAGTATACTAATATCACTCGTTTATTCCATCTTGCTTGTAAAGCTGAACGTGAAGTGCAGGATCGACAGGCATTGGCGCGGACTAACTTTTCTGTAGGTCGACCTTCATCATGGACACCACGTGCATCATCTACTTCCACACGTTCTGCTACACCGGCACCTCCGTTGGCTGCCACCTCCAACCGTGATATGATAAAGCAGGCACAATCACCACTATCTGCCAAGAGCACACCTTTTGGGCTTGCAAAGAGCTCTTCTTCATCCATGGCATCAACAGGGCAAACACATGATATTATTTGTCGAGGTTGCAAGGGTGGAGGTCATTATGCGAGAGAATGCCCATCTAAGCGTGTGATGATTATTACTGAGGACGGTGGGTATGAGTCCGCTAGAGACTATGATGAGGAGACTTTGGCGCTTATTAGTCGTGACGAACACGGTGGAGACCATTCTGATCATGAGACGCAATACATGGCTCCTGAAGATGCTGACAGATATGAATGTTTAGTTGCTCAACGTGTTTTGAGTGTGCAGGTTACACAAGCTGAGCAAAATCAGAGGCATAATTTGTTCCATACAAAGGGAGTTGTGGAGGAACGTTCTGTTCGCGTGATCATAGATGAAGGGAGTTGCAATAACTTGGCTAGCATGGAGATGGTGGAGAAGCTATCTCTCACCACAAGACCACATCCACATCCTTACTACATCCAATGGTTCAACAACAGCGGCAAGGTTAAGGTAACACATACTGTTCGTGTATATTTTAGTATATCTACATATGCTGATTATGTTGATTGTGATGTGGTACCTATGCAAGCATGTTCCTTATTACTTGGTCGACCATGGCAATTTGATAAAAATTCTGTACACCATGGTAGAAACAATCAGTATACTCTTGTTCATATGGATAAAAATATTACTTTGCTTCCTATGACTCCTGATTCCATTTTGAAAGATGATATTAATAGAGCTAATAAAGCAAAACAGGAGAAAAATAAGAGTGAAAATCAGATTGTGGCAAAAGAATTTGAGCAACAAATGCAGCCTAATAATAAACAATCTAGTGTTGCTTCTGAAATTAAATTGAAAAGTGCATGTTTACTTGCCACCAAATCTGATATTGATGATCTAGATTTTAGCAAATCTGTTTACTATGCTTTTGTGTGCAAAGAGGCATTCTTTTCATTCGAGGACGTGCTTTCCTCTTTGCCTCCTGCTGTCACTAACATTTTGCAGGAGTTTGCTGACGTCTTTCCACAAGACATGCCACCGGGATTACCACCTATTCGAGGGATTGAGCATCAAATTGACTTAGTTCCCGGTGCATCATTACCCAACCGTGCACCATACCATACCAATCCATAGGAGACGAAGGAGATTATGCGTCAAGTACAAGAACTGCTCGACAAAGGTTATATACGCGAATCCCTTAGTCCTTGTGTTGTTCCTATCATTTTAGTGCCGAAAAAGGATGGTACGTCACGGATGTGCGTTCATTGTAGAGGCACTAATAATATTACTATTCGTTATCGTCATCCTATTCCTAGGATAGATGATATGCTTGATGAATTGAGTGGCTCTACAATATTCTCCAGAGTTGATTTGCGTAATGGATACCATCAAATTTGTATGAAATTGGGAGATGAATGGAAAACAACATTTAAAACTAAGTTTGGATTATATGAGTGGTTAGTTATGCCTTTTGGGTTAACTAATGCACCTAGTACTTTCATGAGGTTACTGAACAAAGTTTTACGTGCTATCATTGGACGATTTGTGGTAGTTTACTTTGATGACATATTGATTTATAGCAAATCTTTGGAGGAACATTTGGAACATTTACGTGCTGTTTCTATTTCTCTATGTGATGCACGTTTGTTTGGTAACCTTGGAAAGTGCACCTTTTGCACTGACTGAGTATCTTTTCTTGGCTATGTTGTTACTCCACAGGGAATTGAAGTTGATAAATCCAAGATTGAAGCTATTGAGAGTTGGCTGCAGCCCAAAACGGTCACACAAGTGAGGAGTTTCCTTGGCCTCGCTGGTTTCTATAGGCGTTTTGTGAGAGATTTCAGCACCATTGCTGCACCTCTCAACGAGCTTACAAAGAAGGATGTGCCTTTTGTTTGGGGTACCGCACAGGAAGAAGCCTTCACGTTATTGAAAGATATGTTGACACATGCTCCTTTACTCCAACTTCCTAATTTCAATAAGACTTTTGAGCTTGAATGTGATGCTAGTGGAATTGCATTAGGAGGTGTGTTATTACAAGATGGCAAACCTGTTGCATACTTTTCTGAAAAATTGAGTGGGCCTAGTCTGAACTATTCTACTTATGATAAAGAATTATATGCTCTTGTTCGAACCTTAGAAACATGGCAACATTATTTATGGCCCAAGGAATTTGTTATACATTCTGATCATGAATCTTTGAAACACATTAAAAGTCAAGCAAAACTGAACCGTAGACATGCTAAATGGGTTGAATTCATTGAGACTTTCCCTTATGTCATTAAACACAAGAAGGGTAAAGAAAATTTTATTGCTGATGCATTGTCTCGTCGTTATACTATGCTTTCACAACTTGACTTTAAAATATTCGGTTTGGAGACCATCAAAGATCAATATGTTCATGATGCTGAATTTAAAGATGTATTGCATAATTGTAAGGAAGGGAGAACTTGGAACAAGTTCGTTCTTAACGATGGATTTGTGTTTCGTGCTAACAAGCTATGCATTCCAGCTAGCTCCGTTCGTCTTTTGTTGTTGCAGGAGGCGCATGGAGGAGGATTAATGGGACACATTGGCATGAAGAAGACGGAGGATATACTTGCTACACATTTATTTTGGCTAAAGATGAGACGGGATATTGAGCGTTTTGTTGCTCTCTGCACTACATGTCAAAAAGCTAAGTCATGACTCAATCCTCATGGTTTATATATGCCTTTGCCTGTACCTAGTATTCCTTGGGAGGATATATCTATGGACTTTGTTTTAGGTTTACCTCGAACAAAGATGGGGAGGGATAGCATATTTGTTGTCGTGGATAGGTTCTTGAAAATGGCACACTTTATACCATGTCATAAAAGCGATGATGCTGTTAATGTTGCTGATTTGTTCTTTCGTGAAATTATTCGCTTGCATGGTGTGCCAAATACTATTGTTTCAGATCGTGATACTAAATTTCTTAGCCAGTTTTGGAGATGTTTATGGGCTAAGTTGGGGACTAAGCTGCTTTTTAGTACTACTTGTCACCCCCAAACTGATGGACAAACTGAAGTACCCAATAGAACATTGTCTACTATGCTTAGGGCTGTTTTGAAGAATAACAAGAAAATGTGGGAAGAATGCTTGCCTCATATTGAATTTGCTTATAATCGTTCATTGCATTCTACTACTAAGATGTGCCCTTTTGCAATTGTGTATGGTTTCCTACTTCGTGCACCTATTGATTTGTTGCCTCTTCCATCTTCGGAGAAAGTTAATTTTGATGCTAAAGAACATGCTGAATTGATTTTAAAAATGCATGAGTTAACTAAGGAAAACAATGAGCGTATGAATGCTAAATATAAACTTGCTAGAGATAAGGGTTGAAAAAATGTTGTGTTTGCACCTGGAGATCTTGTTTGATTACATTTGCATAAGGATAGATTTCCTAATTTGCGCAAATCAAAGCTAATGCCACGTGCTGATGGTCCTTTTAAGGTGTTAGAGAAAAAAGATGATAATGCATATAAACTTGAGCTGCCTGCAGATTTTGGGGTTAGTCCCACTTTTAACATTGCAGATTTGAAGCCTTATTTGGGTGAGGGCGATGAACTTTCGTCGAGGATGACTTCATTTCATGAAGCGGAGGATGATGAGGACATCAATACCATTGTTACACCCACAGCCCCTGCTGCTATACATACTGGACCGATTACTAGAGCTCGCTAACGCCAATTGAAATATCAGGTACTTTCGTTTCTTGGTAACGATTCTAATTTTCATGAGAATATGATGCTGCCTAAATTGGATACATTTGTTTTGCTTACAAATGAAGGGCCTAGCTTGGACAAGAAAGATGAACCTTGGAGCAAGTTCAAGCATGGAGATGATGGCATGCGCAAGGGGAACAAGAACGGAGTCACAAGTGATGATTCTAGGACTTTGAAGCCACCATAATGAGTGCATGAAGCATGGGACGAAATATTCAAGATGCCACTTCATAAATTTCGTCCAGAGGCTATTTTAGGTGCTGCGTCACCTTATTATTGGGCCATGCCCATGTATTTTCGAAGTACTTAAGTATAGGCTGTTTTTAGAGTCCGTACGTGTGGGGAAACAAGAGTTAGGGTTGGTTTCGGACCCCTCCACCAAGGGCCACGAAATTCCCCCTCTCTCCTCCATATATACAGCCCTTAGGGCATCGTTTAGACTTTGGGTTTCTTTTAGATTAAAAGTTCGCCATAGCTGGAACTTCGCGTACTTCGTTTGTGTTCAACGACCAGACCAAGGCATCATAGAACCCCACCGTGATCAATAAAGCTTTCATCTTACATTCGCAATATCCAGATTGCAATCTCAGTTTCTTGCTTGTTCTTCGTTTGCTTGCAGGAAACGGACCCTCATGGTCAGGTTGATCGTGCTCTGGCATGGTCAATAACCCTCGGAAGTTGGTTTAGCGATTGCTAAGGCGCGACGTCTCGCACGTTCGTAGTCGGATCGTCAAGGTCGACTCCCACAGAAAACGATAGCCACCATCTCATCGAAACATCGGGACACCTTTGCCTCTATCAAAGTGGATCTTCTCTGAAGAGGGGCCACGGTCTCTCTCGTGGAGTAGATCCGGATGGATGAGCGAAGCTCTATCTCTGAGTATGAGCTAAACCAACGCTAACCCTAGAAAGTTGTACGGGATAGAGTATATATAGTCTAGGTGACGAAAGGGTACATGGGCCTCGGCCCAAGTAGCTGCGCACAGGCAGGGCCGGAAGTTCCGGGCTAGGCCGGAAGTTCCGGGCGCCGGAGGTTCCGGGGAGGGTCTGGCCTAACCAGAGAGTTGGCGCGGAGATGTGCTGGCATCTGGGGCCGGAAGGTCCGGGCCGGCCGGAGGCTCCGGGCGCAGGAAGGTCCGGGACGGGGTCCGGGCTAACCCGAGAGTTGGCACGCCTGGGCTGGTTGAAGTCATCGGCGGGCGGAAGCTCCGGGTCGGCCGGAAGGTCCGGGGCCCGGAAGTTCCGGGCTCTGGCCGGAAGTTCCGGGCTGCCCAGAGTGTTGACGCCTGTCTCTTCATCTACAGTCCTCGGCTCCGAGTCTTGAGCGTTGTACCTGATGACACATAGTATCTCGGATTTAGGCAGTAGCCATGTCTTACTTGAAGAGGGAGAAAACTCAAGTAGGAGTGATGTCACCTCGTATTGAATAGCACGTGCCCTAGCCCTTGTCATTGGTCCACTTGGAGCTTGGATAGTTGATGTGTCGTCCATGGGGATGGTCCTGGGATGCTTCGCATCATCTCCCCTCCCTTGGGGAAGATCCGTCCTCGGATCGAGTTCTTCATCACCATGGAAGGGAGAAAGATCTTTGATGTTGAAGATGTCGCTCACGTTGTACTTGTCGCGCGGGAGGTCGATCTTGTAAGCGTTGTCGTTGTAGCGTGCAAGCACCTTGAAGGGTCCATCTGCTCATGGTCAAAGCTTAGACTTGCGTTCTTGTGGAAAGCGCTCCTTGCGAAGGTGTAGCCACACAAGATCACCAATGTTGAAGACCTTGGGTTGCCTGTTGACGTTGAGCTTGGTCGCAAGGTGTTGTACTTGGCGCTCGATGGTGTGTCTTGTATCTTCATGCACCTTCTTGAGATGGGTCACCCGTGCACTTGCATCCAAATTGATTCGCTCTTGGAGTGGAAGAGGTAGAATATCCAATGGTGACAAAGGGTTGAATCCGTAGACGACCTCGAAAGGGGACTTGCCGGTTGTGGAGTGTCTTGCTCGGTTGTAGGCGAACTCGGCGATGGGTAGACACTCCTCCCACTCCTTGATGTTCTTCTTGATGAGTACTTGAAGTAGAGCGGAGAGTGTTCGTTTTGTCACCTCCGTTTGGCCTTCGGTCTGAGGATAATACACCGTGGAGAAGAGTATCTTGATTCCGAGCTTGGCGCATAGGGTCTTCCAAAAGTAGCTAAGGAACTTGACGTCGCGGTCTGAGACAATTGTCTTTGGCACACCATGGAGACGCAATATTTCCATACAAAAGAGATTAGCAACATGTGAAGCATCGTCTATCTTGTGACAAGGAATAAAATGTGCCATCTTGGAGAAACGGTCCACAACGACAAATATGGAATCTTTCCCATTTCGAGTTCTAGGCAAACCAAGTACAAAGTCCATGCTAATGTCTTCCCAAGGTTGGTATGGAATCGGTAAAGGCATATAGAGACCATGAGATTGAGCTTTGGACTTAGCTTTGCGACATGTAGAACACCGGTTGGTGAAACGATTGACACCCCGAAACATCTTAGGCCAAAAGTAGCTTTTCGAGAGTGTGGCGAACGTCTTGTCGCATCCGAAGTGTCCCATTAAGCCTCCTCCATGAGATTCCTGCAAAAGCAACAAACGAAGAGAGGACTCAGGAATGCAAAGTTTGTTAGCTCTCATAAGGTAGCCATCTTTGATGTAATAGCGTTCCCTAGATGTATTCGACAAACACTTGGCATAAGGAATGGCAAAAGTTGTATCATGCTCATATAAGTCTTTGATATCCTTGAAGCCAATGACATCTAACTCAAGTTGTGTGACAAGCATGCAAATGCGGGAAAGAGCATCCGCTAGTATGTTTTCTTTACCCTTGATGTACTTGATAAAATAGGGAAAAGACCCAATAAATTCACTCCATTTAGCATGACGCTTGTTCAACTTAGTTTGTCCCTTAAGATACTTGAGAGTCTCATGATCGGTATGAATGATAAACTCATGGGGACGAAGGTAGTGTTCCCATTCATGCAAAACGCGGACTAAAGCATATAGCTCTTTGTCATAGATGGGATAATTGAGTTGCGCTCCAGAAAGTTTCTTACTAAAGTAAGCTATGGGGCGCTTCTCTTGCGTTAACACACCTCCTATGCCATTACTACTAGCATCGCAATGAATTTCAAAAGGCTTGTCGAACTTGGGTAAAGCAAGCACGGGAGCATGAGTAAGCAAATTCTTAAGCTCACTGAATGCGGTATCTTGGGATGGTCCCCAAATAAACGGCGCATTCTTCTTGCTCAAAGCATGCAAAGGTGAAGCAATGGTGCTAAAATCCTTCACAAAGCGACGATAGAAACCTGCAAGACCAAGAAAACTACGCACTTGATGCAAGTTGGTTGGTTGCGGCCAAGTCTTAATAGCATTGATCTTGGACTCATCTACATGAACACCCTTAGAAGAGACCACAAAACCCAAGAAAACGAGCTTATCAACACCAAAAAGGTATTTATCCATATTAGCATAGAGACGCTCTTTCCTAAGATTTTGCAAAACGGTGCGGACATGGGTGACATGCTCTTGGATAGATTTGCTAAACACAAGAATGTCATCGAAGTAAACCACAACAAATATACCAATGTAAGGGCGAAAGACATGATTCATAAGGCGCATAAAAGTGCCCGGTGATTCCGAGAGACCCATAGGCATGACTAACCACTCATACAAACCAAACTTGGTTTTGAATGCGGTTTTCCATTCATCACCCTCTTGTATGCGAATTTGATAGTAACCACTTTTAAGATCAATTTTAGAAAATATAGTGGCACCGCTAAGCTCATCAAGCATATCATCTAGGTGTGGAATGGGGTACCTATAGCGAATGGTGATAGCATTGATAGGTCTACAATCAGAGCACATGCGAAAGCTACCGTCACGTTTTGGCACAAGAAAGACCGGTACGGCACAAGGGCTCAAACTTTCATGCACATGTCCATGGTCTATGAGATGCTTTACTTGCCTTTGAATTTCTTTGGTTTCTTCGAGGTTGACGTGGTAGGGAGCTTTGTTCGGAAGCGGTGCTCCGGGGATGAGGTCGATGCGGTGCTGAATGCCTCGTAATGGAGGTAGTCCCAGAGGTAGCTCATCGGGGAAAACATCTTGAAATTCCTGCAAAAGAGAAGACAACACTAGAGGAAGAGTGTGAGAAGTGTTAGTTTGTGGTGCATTGTCCTTGCACACGAGGACGTAGTGTAGGACACTAGATGGGTTCTCACACACTTCTCTCATCTCACGTTTGGTGGCAAATAGAATGAGGTGCTTGTTTTCGCTCATCGTGGAGGCACTCAATTTGGGCTTGTGGCGCTCACTCTCTTTTTGGTGGCTCACTCTCTCACCATTCTCTCCATGATGGGTTGCTTGCTTATCGGTGATCACGTGGCTTGGAGACATAGGTCGTAACACAAACTCCTTTCCTTGCATCTTGAAGCTATAGTGGTTTGTACGCCCATTGTGGACGACTCCTCTATCGAATTTCCATGGCCGTCCAAGGAGAAGATGGCAAACGGTCATTGGGATGACGTCGCACTCCAAGGTGTCTTCGTAGGCGCCGATTTTGAAGGAGACTTGTACTCGGTGCTCTACTTGGATAGTGCCGGAGTCACTAAGCCATTGCACTTTGTATGGATGTGGATGCTTCGTCATGGGCAATTGGAGCTTGGAGCAAAGTTCTTCACTTGCGAGATTGTGACAACTCCCTCCATCGATGATGACCTTGACGGATCGTCCATTGATGCTGGCCTTGGTGTGGAATATGGTGCATCTTTGGTCTTCATCTTGGTGATGTTGGAGAGTCAAGACTTTGGAGACAACAAGTGCGGGGCTTGAGTCTTCATCACAAAAGACTTGTTCTTCTTCATTGTTCACTTGGCGGTGCATGGCGACTTGCTCAAGGGCTTCCATTTCTCCTTCGCTCATGGAATCATAAGTGCCATCGTCGTTGAAGATCATGGTGCGCTTGTTGGTGCACTCATAGGACTTGTGGCCTCGGCCTCCGCAAGTGAAACACTTGAGGGAGCTCGTCTTGATGGTCTCATCGGTAGGGGTTGATGATGATGAAGCTCTCGGCTTGAAGTTGCTTGTAGTAGGCGAAGCTTTCTTGGAAGTCGACTTGTCAATGTTGGAAGTAGACGGTCTTGTAGTCGGTGTTGGAGTAGCTGAAGCTTGGTTATTGGAGAAGCTGTAGGACTTGGATGAGAACTTGGCATACTTGAAATCATCTTGCACTTGGTGTTCCGCTTTGGTAGCTTGGTGCACGAGCTCGATGAGATTTGAGTATGGTTGGAAGTTGGCGATCTTCTTAATAGGATGATTGAGTCCATTCAAGAAACGTGCCATAGTTTGCACATCATCTTCCGTCACATTGGCTCTTATCATTGCAATCTCCATCTCCTTGTAGTATTCTTCAACGCTCTTGGTTCCTTGCTTGAGTTGTTGGAGTTTCTTGAAGAGGTCGCGGTTGTAGTAGGTAGGCACGAGGCGTGCTCTCATGACATCCTTCATTTGTGCCCAAGTAGTGATGGGTGGATCACCTCTTGCCTCGCGGCGCTCAATGACTTGTTCCCACCAAATGAGGACGTAGTCTTGGAACTCAAGGGATGCCATCGCAATCTTATTCTCTTCTTCATAATTGTGCAAACGGAAGATCTTGTCAACTTTCAATGCCCATGAAAGGTATTCTTCGGGATCGTTGCTTCTGTTGAACTTGGCATGGTGAACTTGAGCTTGCCGAAGCGTTGCTCTTCATTGTGTTGGGGTCGGGGATGATGACACCCATGTTGAAGATGATTGTCCAACTCGTGGTGCTCTTGACGC
Organism: Triticum urartu; assembly: GCF_056163025.1. Classification (NCBI taxonomy): domain Eukaryota; kingdom Viridiplantae; phylum Streptophyta; class Magnoliopsida; order Poales; family Poaceae; genus Triticum; species Triticum urartu. The sequence continues at coordinate 206,087,401 of NC_141873.1, forward strand.
GGAGGGTTGTCAACCTCGTGTTGCTCTTGTCGCGGAGGATTCCCATTGTTTTCATGCTCTTGATGAACTTGATGGTCTTGGCGAGCTTGTGGAGGAACGTGTCGAGCTCGAGGGGGAACTAGACGATGCATGCGAGCTTGAAATCGTCGCTCGTGAATTTCTTCGCGAAGTGCTTCCTCTTCTTCACGGGCTTGTCCGCCTCGGTCGGCAACGGCTCAACTCGCATCGCGTAGAGCTTGTTGCGCCTCAAGTGCTTGAGCGTCATGGAGTTGTTGTTCTTGACGTTGAGCCTTGGCATCTTGTGCATTTTGGTGTAGACGCACGCGTTCTTCCTCTTCATGTTGGCGTTGTTGTTGCCGTTCTCGAGCTAGCGCAAAGGCTTCTTCGGCTTGACGTCGTCGGCGCTCTTGAGAGTCGGTATCCCGAAGCGGATTGAGGTTTGCTTGACAGTAGGTGCACACGGCTCGACGAAGAGTGTTCGATGTCGGTGTACTTGAGTTGGAATGGCGACTTGAACAGCTCCTTCTTGAAGTGGAAGAAGAGCGGTTGAGCAACAAAGCACGAATCTCGTCCATCCTTGCGTCATTCTCTTGCTTGTGATCGTCGAGCTTGTGGTCGATGTAGTCCCTTGTAAGTTGCTCAGAAAGTCGCAAGTCGGCGGCAAGGTTGTCGATGCGTTCACTCATAGCTTGTTGCTCTTGATGCAAAGCATGTTGTGCACCAAAGAGATGACTCTTGGTGACGAAGGAGTTCATGTCGTCGTCTTGCTCCATGAAGAGTGGGTTGGTAGAAGTACTTGGCCTATCCATCATTCCAAGACAAATGTGAGTGGTAGAAAGAGAGGAATGAGTACCAAATGTGTCTTGACCGAAGTTGAAAGTGGATCGAGGATCACTCCAATGTAGGACAAGGAAATAGCACAATTGGTACGAGTTCTTGTCGGTTTCTCACACCTACACAAGTAAAAGATTTTGGTGGAGCTTGGTTAGGATGGTGGTAGAAAATTTGATGCAATTGTAAGTGAGCTTCAATAATGTTGGAAAAGATTCGCGAGATGCAATGTAACAAGTAGACCAAGCATATAAGGTACACGGAAACACACACGCAAAAAGATAAGTGGGGTTGTGCAACCAAGGGTGAGCCAAAATGTGGAATCCACAAAAATTCTCTTGTTGCACAACACTAGAGAGACGCTAGCACGATTGCACGATAGGCGGATACAAGAACTTGTGCACAATCTACTTAGCAAAAATGCAATGACTTCTATCCCAAATATTTTGAATGCAAGTTGTTGCTATGATATGATCCAGGATGATCGAGTATGACAATCTTAATGTTGTATGATGCTATGGTTCTTGCTTAAAAGCTCTTTGCTTATCTTTCCTCTTTGCTTAAAATCTTGGCTGGCTCTTTGATGTTTGAGCTCTTTTCTCATGCAATGCTTGACGAACCAAGATAGCAAGTGAGTATGCGATGACAACTTTGTGACACAAGAGATGATACCAATATAGGCAACAATGATGTATGTATGTTATGGGAAGTATGATCACTAATGTGCACAAGTCCCGTTGCCGGCAATACTCAATGGCTAGTCTCGATGGGTAAGCAACGCAAAGGAGTAAGGCTATGATGGCTATAAATGTAGTGGCAAGAGTGATATGTCCAATACCAAGATGAGGTTACCGGTCTTTCTTCCGGTATGGTGTCAAAATGGTGGCATGAGTACCAAGTCGTAGTCGAGGTGGTCGTTGTTGATGACGTGTCCGTGGCGGAGATGAGCAGTGGTGATGTCGATGTCGAACCGTACCTAGATAGCCGAAACACAAAAGGATACGGTACCACAACTAAAATTCTCAAACTTCAAAGTAGCAATTGTGTCGGAGAGCGAAACGGTCTAAAAATAGTTGGGTTATGCGGAAGTGGAGGAGGTATGAGGAAGTATATATGGTATATGGTGAGCACCGGAACAAAATTTGGTGGAATTTGGGCGGAGTTGTGGAAGTAGTGCGAACTTTCTGTCGAAGCCGGAAGTTCCGGGCAAGACGGAGGGTCCGGGGTCCGGAGGTTTCGGGGAAGGTCCGGGCTGGACCGGAAGTTCCGGTAGTCGGTATTCTGCCAAGCACAGAGACTTTGGGATCGTGGATTTGGGCGGAAAAACTGGGGGAAAGGCCCAAATCCGAAGGGGAAAAAGAAGAAATTAGAGGAAAAGAAAGGTGGGGAGGCTAGATCTATGAGCCACACACAAAATTCACGGATCAAAACCAACAAAATCTCAACACACAAACAAATCACAAAAAAAAATTGGGGCTATTTTTGGTGGGGATTTTTGGATTAGGACGAAAAACAACAAAATTAGGCTAGAAACACAATGGGGAGGCTCCGAAATAATGATCAACCTTGCTCTAGATACCAAGATGATGTAGGGTAGAACCCTAATCGCCCGATCTTTCATGAAAGGAGTGGATCCCGCGAAGAACGCGAAGAACACGAGGAAGGAAATGAGGGAAAACACAAGGGGAAACACAAGAGGAACACTCAAACTAACAAGAACAAGTCACACATGTGCTAGATCCTCGGGTACATAGAATGATACACGAATCCACGGACAACTAAGGACGATACAAAGGGTCGCCGGTTCTTCTCCGTGAGGAGGTCTTGAATCCACGGGGGGATCTTCTCAGCGAGGAGGTCTTGAATCCAAGTGGATCTTCTTCGAAGAGGGGCCGCGGTCTCTCTCGTGGAGTAGATCCGGATGGATGAGCGAAGCTCGATCTCTGATGATAGAGGCAAAGGTGTCCCGATGTTTCGATGAGATGGTGGCTATTGTTTTCTGTGGGAGTCGACCTTGACGATCCGACTACGAACGTGCGAGATGTCGCGCCTTAGCAATCGCTAAACCAACATCCGAGGGTTATTGACCACGCCGGAGCACGATCAACCTGACCACGAGGGTCTGTTTCCTGCAAGCAAACGAAGAACAAGCAAGAAACTGAGATTGCAATATGGATATTGCGAATATAAGATGAAAGCTTTATTGATCAAGGTGGGGTTCTGTGACGCCTTGGTCTGGTCGTTGAACACAAACGAAGTACGCGAAGTTGCATCTATGGCGAACCTTTAATCTAAACAAAACCCAAAGTCTAAATGATGCCCTAAGGGCTGTATATATGGAGGAGAGAGGGGAAATTTCGTGGCCCTTGGTGGAGGGGTCCGAAACCAACCCTAACTCTTGTTTCCCCACACATACTGACTCTAAAAATCAGCCTATACTTAAGTACTTCGAAAATACATGGGCCTGGCCCAATAATAAGGTGACGCAGCACCTAAAATAGTCTCTGGACGAAATTTAAGAAGTGGCATCTTGTATATTTCGTCCCATGCTTCATGCACTCATTATGGTGGCTTCAAAGTCCTGGAATCATCACTTGTAACTCAGTTCTTGTTCCCCTTGCGCATGCCATCATCTCCATGCTTGAACTTGCTCCAAGGTTCATCTTTCTTGTCCAAGCTAGGCCCTTCATTTGTAAGCAAAACAAATGTATCCAATTTAGGCAGCATCATATTCTCATGAACATTAGAATCGTTACCAAGAAACAAAAGTACCTGATAATTCAATTGGGGTGCGCGAGCTCTAGTAATCGGTCCAGTATGTATAGCAGTAGGGGCTGTGGGTGTAACAATGGTATTGATGTCCTCATCATCCTCCCCTTCTTGAATTGAAGTCATCCTCGACGAAAGTTCATCATCCTCACCCAAATAAGGCTTCAAATCTGCAATGTTAAAAGTGGGACTAACCCCAAAATCTGCAGGGAGCTCAAGTTTATATGCATTATCATTTATTTTCTCTAACACCTTAAAAGGACCATCAGCACGTGGCATTAGCCTTGATTTGCGCAAATTAGGAAATCTATCCTTACGCAAATGTAACCAAACAAGATCTCCAGGTGCAAACACAACATTTTTTCTAACCTTATCTCCAGCAAGTTTATATTTAGCATTCATACGCTCAATGTTTTCCTTAGTTAACTCATGCATTTTTAAAATCAATTCAGCACGTTCTTTAGCATCAAAATTAACCTTCTCCGAAGATGGAAGAGTCAACAAATCAATAGGTGCACGAGGTAGGAAACCATACACAATTTCAAAAGGGCACATCTTAGTAGTAGAATGCAATGAACGATTATAAGCAAATTCAATATGAGGCAAGCATTCTTCCCACATTTTCTTGTTATTCTTCAAAACAGCCCTAAGCATAGTAGACAAATGTTCTATTGACTACTTTAGTTTGTCCATCAGTTTGGGGGTGACAAGTAGTACTAAAAAGCAGCTTAGTCCCCAACTTAGCCCATAAACATCTCCAAAAGTGGCTAAGAAATTTAGTATCACGATCTGAAACAATAGTATTTGGCACACCATGCAAGCGAATAATTTCACGAAATAACAAATCAGCACCATTAACAGCATCATCGCTTTTATGACATGGTATAATGTGTGCCATTTTTGAGAACCTATCCACGACAACAAATATGCTATCCCTCCCCTTCTTTGTTCAAGGTAAACCTAAAACAAAGTCCATAGATATATCCTCCCAACACTAGGTACAGGCAAAGGCATATATAAACCATGAGGATTGAGTCGTGACTTAGCATTTTGACATGTAGTGCAGCGAGCAACAAAACGCTCAACATCCCGTCTCATCTTTGGCCAAAAGAAATGTGTAGCAAGTATATCCTCCGTCTTCTTGACGCCAAAGTGTCCCATTAATACTCCTCCATGCGCCTCTTGCAACAACAAAAGACGAACGGAGCTAGCTGGAATGCATAGCTTGTTAGCACGAAACACAAATCCATCGTTAAGAACGAACTTGTTCCAAGTTCTCCCTTCCTTACAATTCTGCAATACATCTTTAAATTCAGCATCATGAACATATTGATCTTTGATGGTCTCCAAACCAAATATTTTAAAATCAAGTTGTGAAAGCATAGTATAACGACGAGACAATGCATCAGCAATAACATTTTCTTTACCCTTCTTGTGTTTAATGACATAAGGGAAAGTCTCAATGAATTCAACCCATTTAGCATGTCCACGGTTCAATTTTGCTTGACTTTTAATGTGTTTCAAAGATTCATGATCAGAATGTATAACAAATTCCTAAGAGCCTAAGGACCAAGGCCATGTGTGCGCGGGAGCAAGGGAAGGAGAGCCAGCTGCTACAGCCCGAGCGGTACTACCGCCCACACCAAGCGGTACTACCACTGAAAGCCCACAAGCAGTGCAACCGCTCAACCACCGCCCAACAAACGGCCAAGCTTCTGTGATCGAGCGTTGCAAGGCCGGTGCAGCACCGGTTTATCCCCGTAACAGCCACCTGACCGGTACAACCGCCCCAAGCACCGGTACAACTGCTGAGCACATCCGGAAGCACCTCCAGGAACCAGTACCTGAGCGCCCAGTGGTACAAACGCTCCCATGACCGGTACTATCGCCCTGCTTGGGCGTAGTGAAAGGGGTTTCACCCCATGTATCCCCCAACTTACCCCTTGGACTATAAATACTTGTCCCTTAGCTCCGTACTAGGGTTAGCGTTGGTTTAGCTCATTTGAGAGATAGAGCTACGCTTATCCATATTGGATCTACTCCACGAGAGAGACTGCGGCCTGTACGGAGAAGATCCCTTTGGATTCAAGACCTCCTTTTGGAGAAGAACTTCAAGACCTCCTCACAAAGAATATCGGCTACCTCTTGTATCGTCCGTTGTTGACTTTGGATCTTGTATCTTCCTTTGTGTTCATGGGCCTAGCGCATGTGTGATCATTCTTGTTGGTTTGAGTGTTCTCTTGTGTTCCCCTTGTGATTTTCCCCTCGTTTCCCTCCTCGTGTTCTTCGTGTTCATCACGGGATCCTCTCCTTTCATGAAATATCGTCCCTCTAGGGTTCCACCCTACATCATCTTGGTATCTAGAGCCACGTTGATCACGATTTCGGAGCCTCCCCTCGTTGTTTTCTAGCCTAATTCTGTTGTGTTCTTTCCCAATTTCGAAAATCCCCACCAAAAATAGCCCCAATTTTTTTTGTGATTTGTTGGTTTGATGATGTTTTGTTGATTTTGATCCATGGATTTGCTTGGTTTCAAGTGGATCTAGCATCTCCCCAAGTTTCCCCACTTTCCATCCACGAAATCCATCAAATTTTGCCCCCGAGATCATCCATTTCCGCCCCAAGTTCATCCCCGATCTAGATCTGAGAATTTTTCCCAACACCAGCGGTACAACCGGCCCCCGAGGCGGTACAACTGCTCCCCCATAACCTGATACTGTTGCCAGCTAAAACTGGAACCCCAGGACGCTCCAGCAGCGGTACAACCGCCCCTCCCAGTTTCAGCCTCGGCTGATTGACAGTTTTGACCATAACTTTCACATCTGGAGTCCGATTTTCGCGTTCTTTAGCTCGTTGAGTAGCTATTGACATCCCCCATCCATATACATAGGTTTCAACACCATTTGACTCCATCAAACTTTTGGAACCTTGGCATCTTTGCCTAGGGCTTCCACCACATCATCTACTACACCACCATAGCCTTCCGCAACCTAACCAATTTTGTTCCCCATCGCATTAGTGGTTGCTTGAGGAGTGATTTGAGTCTCCTCAGGTGTCTAGGCTACTTAGGGACGGTCGCTTCTTCATCAACCACCACCATTGATGAGGACATGACTATCTTGGATACGACCAAAAATATTGCATACATGCATATTTGTCAGGTGATTTCTAATGCAAACTATTCAATAATCTATTTATGTTATCCAGAACAAAAATACTTCACACACTTTTGTGTTTTGTGTAATTGCAGGTGTATGGGACATTTGTACAATCCACATATGAAGATAAGGGAAAAGGAGAAGTTTAGGTTCTGTTCAAAAAGTCCTCTCACGTCACTTTTGGTCCAAGAGAAGATAGAGTCCAAGTCTCTCACGTTCTGGATTCAGATTCGGGCTGCACACACATACCTGACTCAAAACGCCAACTACTTTTTCATACGGACTCCGAATTGGGTGATTCTTTTTTTTGTTGGAAACTGGATTTCGTGTTATTTCCAACCCAATTGGATTCACCTTCAAATTCCTCCGGAGCGTTGAGTTATAGACGAAACAATATGACGTTGCAGCAGAATCCGAGTCAAACTACAAGCCCAAAGGTGTTGTATCACCTCCACTTGGGCCCATGAGCCTTGTACGACCTAGGGTTAGTTTTAGGCTGCCTTGGGACGTCCTCCCACCTCCTTGGCCGCCACCCCTTGCTCCTATATAAGTAGATCGATCTAGTAGCTTTTTGCTGGGGTTTTGTTTAGATTAAAAGTTCGGCATAGCTACAACTTCGCGTACTTCGTTTGTATTCAACGACCAGACCAAGGCGTCACAGAACCCCACCTTGATCAATAAAGCTTTCATCTTATATACGCAATATCCAGATTGTAATCTTAGTTTCTTGCTTGTTCTTCATCTGCTTGCAGGAAACAGACCCTCGTGGTCAGGTTGGTCGTTGTAGCGACCAGACCTCAAACAGTCTGATATCTGTGCTCAGGTGTCATCCCTGGATCAGTAATGCTGAGACCACACAGTACTCGGAGGATTTATAACAGAGTAGCAATCACACACTTACTACATCGAGTGTCTCAAAAGAGAACTTATTACAATAAATATGGCTTAAGGCCATCTAATAACTATAACAGCGGAAGGCTTAGAAGATAAGTGAGTCCATCAACTCCAACGGCATCACTGAGTATAGAATCATGACCTAAAAACTCCTTAATCATCGTCTGAAAAGTCTGCAACATTAACATTGCAGCCCGAAACGGGTCAGCACATGGAATATGCTAGCAACGTAACACATAGAGAGTAATGGAATGAAACAGCTATACTATATGCATATTTGGCTGGTGGAAAGCTCTATGGTTACAGTTTTGCATAAAGCCAATTTTTCCCTACTGCAAAGGAATAAATTTTATTTAACTATCATGGTGGTTGTTGAACATTGAGAATGGTTGACAGCATCCTCAATCCCAATTAAGCATCATTAAACAAACCCCACAAAATTAAATTTTAGAGTAACATGTTGAGATTCACATGATAATCCAAGTACTAGATACTCAAGATGTCCATAACCAGGGACACGGCTAACCATGATTAGTTTATACACTCTGCAGAGGTTTGCACACTTTTCCCCACAAGACTCGATCGCCTCCGTTTGGTTTCTCGCACTACATGGTGTTTGAGAAGACGGATGACTGAGACATAGTCTTTCACAAGCGCTAGCACCTTACGATGGATAGACCGTTACACCTACTTTCCCCTACATCTGCTAGTCTACCCTGTAAGAGTTCGCACGACTTAATCAACTATGCTAGAGCCCATAATAGCTTGTGGCTGCACACGGAAGTTTCTGGTATGAAAAATCTCATGATCCCTTTGGGCCTGGGTGGCGGTCCATAAAGAAAAACAGGCAATCCTGGAATACCCAGGTACCTCAATCCACCCAGATGTGTGTTTAAGTTGCCACCTTAGATAAACCATTAATTAACAAACTCACATCTGTCATGGATATCACTCACCCTATCCACGTCTACTAGCATAGCATGGCATAATAGGCAAACGTAGAAGTAACTCCCAAAGGTTTGATAATATAAACAGGTAATAGGTACTACCTCAACTACTTCCCATCCCACAATTTAATTAGATCCTAATCATGCAATGTTTGAGGATTGATCTGATGCAATAAAACTGGGTAGTAGGAGGTATGATCAAAGTGTTACTTGCCTTGCTGATGATCCGCGAAACCTAGAGATTCGAAGTAACAGGCGGCGCACTCCGGGTATTATATCGTAGAAAACCAAACAAGCATACAATAAGTATTCATCTAATGCACAGGTAAAACTCAAATAAGAGATCTAACGAGAAGGTTCAACTTAAGAACTCCGGTTTGCAAAAAGAATCAAATCAAATGAAGCAACGAAAGTCAAACGGCAAAAGAAACAGGCTTCGTTTACTATTCTGGATCTAGGGCAATTTTTATAGTGGCAAAAACTTGTTTAAGTTGGTTAAACGGTTAGTGGGTTTCGAGACGAAACTCCAGGCGCTTGAATCGCCTGATTCCGATAACCGAGCGAAAAGTTATACTAAAACGAAAATCGGATCAGGAATCGCGATCAGAAAAATCGTGGATTTAATCCGAGAAAAAGAAAAACGACGAACATTCGCTAGAACGAACAAACAGACGAACGCTCGCTAAATAAATAAATCGGAAAAACAGATCTATTTAAAAAAACGAAACTAAAAAAACCACGAATTTTTTTTCTTTTTTTCTCTCTTTTTTTAACCTCGGGCGGCAGGTCCGGTGGGCGGCGGCGGCGGGCGGCAGCTGCTAGGGTTTCAGGCGCGGTGGGCTGGGGCGGCTCGGGGCGGCGCTATTTAAAGGCTGCCCCCGGGCGGAGTCCCGCTCGGGTACGGCCTGAAGTCGGTTCGCGTTTTTTGTAAATTATTCCGCGCAGAAAAACAAATAAAAGAAATACTAAACGGACTCCAAAAATCTCGAAATAAATTTTCCCCAACTTCTAAAATCAAGCCGCACAAGGTGAACATTTATTTGGGGCCTAAATGCAATTTTGAAAAACGCACATTTTTCCTAATTTCAAATAAAATACCGAAAAACTCTGAAATAAAATCTTGTTTGATTTTATTATTAAATCCTCAATATTTCTTTGTTTTGGGAAAGTCATTTTGTTCCCTCTCTCATATTTTTGTAATAGAAATAATTGATGATAAAATAATTAAAATCGAATGATCCTATCTTCAAAATTTTAGAAAACTCAAATATGAAAATAATGAATTCCCCAACTCTCTCCGTGGGTCCTTGAGTTGCGTAGAATTTCTAGGATCAAAGCCAAAAGCAAATAAATTATGATATGCATGATGGTATAATGTATAACATTCCAAATTGAAACGTCTCATCGAAAGTTGGTTTAGCGATTGCTAAGGCGCGACGCCTCGCACGTTCGCAGTCGGATCATTAAGGTCGACTCCCACAGAAAACGATAGCCACCATCTCATCGAAACATCGGGACACCTTTGCCTCTATCAAGTGGTATCAGTTTTCAGGTTGCTCAGTGAGAATTTCCAGTTTTTTCTAGATTAGATTTATTTCCTTACCTATTGTCCAAGAAAAAGCCACAAAAAAAGTTAGATCTATTCATCCTTTGTCCAAGCCAGTCTGAGCCTTTGCAATTTTCTTTTCATTGCTTGCATAGTTGAATTATCGGTTGCATCATCGTGTCGAGTTGCTGGTCGAAGTGTCTAGGTCGTTTAGAGTTTCGAGTTCTGTTCACATTAGTCACATCGCCGCTGCATTGTTATCCCTTCTGCTGTCCACCACCCATCCATCAATTTCCTCCACGTGCTACCCACCGTTCATTGTCATAATCATAGTTGAGATCGTTCCCATCTTCGCTTGATCCAATCTACATCTTATCTAGTTTGTTTTGGAAAGAGGGAGAGAGAAAAAAAAGACAGAGAAAAAAACAAGAGAAAAAAAAGAAAAAAATTGCAAAAAGGTGAGAAAAAGGGAAAAAAATTCAGAGTGTGCTCCTCCCTTGTTTACGTGCAGCGCTGTGATTTTGTTAGTGTTCTAGGCTCACGTCTCTAGTACGGTCTAGCCTAGGACCAGCACAGTACCGTCGTTGAGCATTTATTCAACATTGCATCTATGAATTGATTATTGCTAATCTTTTGCTACCATATATAGCCAACTCAGCTCCACATATTTCTAGACCGTGTATACGTACGTTCCCCTGGCAATCGCTTTACACAATCTTCAGTGTTATTTGACACCACTGGTTGCCTGTCACCACCTGCTGCTTGGTAAGAACTTGTAATATATTGATATTTGCTTTACTGTGAGCGCTTTACCACCACACCCTAGTAGTTCATAGGAACATTATCCTTGAATTTTTTTTCTTGTTTCTACTAATCATGACAGGTTCCAAAGATAGAAGTTCTTGGACGACGGACACATCTTCACCATCACGAGAGTTGGGACAACACACACAAGCACATGGTCAGGTTATCTTTTTACCGTCATTTGAGGGTAGATTTAATCCTACTACTTATCTAGCTTGGGATCTTGAAGTAGAACAAGTTTTTAGTCACCATGACTTTTCTGAACTTGAGCGAGTGCGAGCAGCCACTAGAGCATTTACTGGTTTTGCTTCTGTTTGGTGGATTGTACATTGTAAGAAAAACATTGATAACCAACCCACAACTTGGAAAGTTTTGAAATTTATAATGAGACAACAATTTTTCCCTCCTTAATATCGTCGTGAATTGCTTTGCAAATTTGAACAATTTAAACAAGGCAACAACACTGTTCATGCTTACTACCAAGAGTTCAAATCTTATATGCATCATTGTGACATAGAAGAATCTGAGAATGATACAATGAATAGATTCTTTGGTGGTTTGAACCATGATATTCAGGCAAGATTTCGGTATATTCCTCGTTGCATTACTGGTATGTATGTCCGTGCTTGTACCTTTGAGAGACAGATACAGGAGGATGCATTAGGTGACTACAACAACTACTATTCCAGTTCATGCTCACCACCGCCGGTTGGTTCCTCCACCGTTGCACCTCGGATTATGAGCGCGACATCATCTCACGGGTATGGTACATTGTCAACGTCCGTACCTACATCAGCTACATCTTTGCGACAAGGTAACAGTAAAGGTATTGATGATATAACTTCACATGAGAATGATGCATTCCTAGTTAACTTGAATGCGTGATGTATTGAGTTACCTGTTGATTTGAGCACACCACCTATTTTAGAGAATCTTGTTACTGTCATGAATGCGTCATGTGATCAAACAACTGATATATCAACTATTTTGAGTGCACCCATTGAATTAATTGTTGATGCAAAAGAACCAATGTTTAATCATTTTGATATGACCTCCAATCTTGGTGATGATTCTGTGTCCAATGACTTATTGCATGTTTGCTTATTTAACCATGTTGTAGCATGTAAATTTGATGCAAGTTAGGTTTATTCACCAAAGTTGGGATGGTTTAATGATGAAACCATGATTTTTTTCTCTCTTTTTTCTCTCTCTTTTTTTTACCTCGGGCGGCGGCGGCTAGGGTTTCGGGCGCGGTGGGCTTGGGCGGCTCGGGGCGGCGCTATTTAAAGGCTGCCCCCGGGCGGAGTCCCGCTCGGGTACGGCCCGAAGTCGGTTCGTGTTTTTTTTAAATTATTCTGCGCAGAAAAACAAATAAAAGAAATACTAAACAGACTCCAAAAATCCCGAATTATATTTTCCCGGGCTTCTAAAATCAAGCCGCCCAAGGTGAACATTTTTTGGGGCCTAAATGCAATTTTGAAAAATGCACATTTTTCCTAAATTCAAATAAAATATCGAAAAACTCCGAAATAAAATCTTGTTTGATTTTATTATTAAATCCTCAATATTTCTTTATTTTGGGAAAGTCATTTTATTCCCTCTCTCATATTTTTGTAATAGAAATAATTGATGATAAAATAATTAAAATCGAATGATCTTATGTTCAAAATTTGAGAAAACTCAAATATGAAAATAATGAATTCCCCAACTCTCTCCGTGGGTACTTGAGTTGCGTAGAATTTCTATGATCAAAGCCAAAAGCAAATAAATTATGATATGCATGATGGTCTAATGTATAACATTCCAAATTGAAAATTTGGGATGTTACAAACCTACCCCCCTTAAGATGAATATCGCCCTCGAGATTCGGGTTGGCTAGAAAATAGGTGAGGTGGTCCTTTAGCAAATCTTCCTCTCGCTCCTAGGTGGCTTCATCCTCCGTGTGGTGGCTCCACTGAACCTAACAAAACTTGATAACCTTTCTGCGGGTGACTCGGCTGGCAAACTCGAGAATCTTTACAGGTTTCTCCTCATAGGTCAAATCATTATCCAACTGAATTGCTTCCAATGGCATGGTGTCTCTCAAGGGTATGTCAGCCATCTCCGCGTGGCACTTCTTCAACTAAGAAACGTGGAACACATCATGAACTCCTGACAATCCTTCAGGCAATTCCAACTTGTAGGCTACTTCTCCCATACGTTCCAATACTCGGTATGGTCCTACAAAACGTGGCGCTAACTTTCCTTTAACACCAAAGCGCTTTGTTCCCCGAAGTGGGGATACTCGAAGATAAACTATATCTCCAACTTCGTGAACTGTCTCCTTGCGTTTAGAATCTGCATAACTCTTCTGTCTGGAGTGGGCTATCTTGAGCCTATCGCGAATCAATTTCACCTTCTGTTCAGACTCCTTAATCAAGTCAGGTCCAAACAACTGGCGGTCTCCAACTTCATCCCACGACAACGGTGTCCTGCACCTCCTTCCGTACAAGGCTTCGAAAGGGGCCATCTTCAAATTGGATTGATAGCTATTGTTGTAAGAGAATTCTGCATATGGCAAATTGTCGTCCCAACTAGATCCATAATCTAGCACACAAGCTCTTAGCATATCCTCCAAAATCTGATTAACTCTCTCGGTCTATCCATCTGTCTGTGGATGAAAAGTTGTGCTGAACTCTAGTCTGGTTCCCAAAGTTTCATGCAACTGATTCCAGAACATTGATGTAAATTGGGTTCCTCTATCTGATACTATGCTCCTTGGAACTCCATGCAGACTAACGATTCTGGTCATATATATCTCTGCCAACTTTCCACTGGTATAAGTGGTCTTTACCGGGATGAAATGAGCTACTTTCGTCAACCGATCAACTACAACCCACATCGAGTCATAGCCTGAACGAGTCCTGGGTAATCCCATGATAAAATCCATGCCTAACTTATCCCACTTCCATTCGGGTATGGTTGTAGCAATCCTGCTGGCTTCTGATGCTCTGCCTTTACTCTCTGACATACATCACAAACTGCTACATACTCCGCAATATCTTTCTTCATTCCAGTCCACCAGAAAATATCCTTCAAATCCAAATACATCTTGGTACTCCCTGGGTGAATCGAATATGGTGAATCGTGTGCCTCTTGCAGAATCAACTTCCTGATCTCCGGGTCATTGGGCACATAAACACGGTCTTCAAACCATACGGTCTCGTGCTCATCCTCACGAAATCCTTTGGCCTTTCCTTCACTTATTTTCTCCTTTATTGAGGCAATCTCCTTGTCAGTCTTCTGAGCTTCTCTGATTCTACCCATCAAAATTGAATGAATCTCCAATGCTGCTACATAGCCTCTCAGAACTATTTCCAAACATAACTCTCAAAGATTTTCGGCTAACTCCCTTGGTATTTCTCCCATCATTAATGTATTGACATGGCTCTTATGGCTCAATGCGTCAGCTACTACATTAGCCTTCCTGGGATGGTAATGCAATCTCATATCATAATCCTTGATGAGCTCTAACCATCTCCTTTGTCTGAGGTTTAACTCCTTCTGCGTGAAAATGTATTTCAAACTCTTGTGATCTGTGTACATCTCGCAATGGTTTCCAATCAGAAAATGTCTCCAAGTCTTCAGTGCATGCACTACGGCTGCTAACTCCAAATCATGTGTAGCATAATTCAACTCATGAGGCTTAAGTTGTCTTGAGGCATATGAAACAACTCTCCCTTCCTGCATAAGCACTGCTCCAAGTCCTCGACGTGAAGCATCACAATACACCTCATAATCCTTGGTCTGGTCTGGCAAAATCAACACTGGTGAAGTAACCAAGCATTTCTTCAACTCCTGGAAACTAGCCTCACACTCCTCGGTCCATAAGAACTTGGTATCCTACTTTAATAACTCAGTCATAGGCTTCGCAATCTTTGAGAAATTCTCAATAAATCTCTGGTAGTATCTTGCGAGTCCAAGGAAACTCCGGATCTCACCAACTATGGTTGGTACTTCCCAATTTGACACAGTGTCAATCTTAGTGGGATCTACTGCTATACCTTCTGCGGATATAACGTGTCCGAGGAATCCTACTTCCTTCAACCAAAACTCACATTTGCTGAACTTGGTATACAACTAATGTTCTTTGAGCTTCTCAAGTACCAATCACAAATGCTCCTTATGCTCCTCTTCATTCTTCGAGTAAACCAGAATATCATCAATGAACACCACGATGAACTTATCAAAGAACTCCATAAAAACTTTGTTCATCATGTTCATAAAATAGGCAGGTGCGTTAGTCAGACCAAATGACATAACGGTATACTCGTACAACCCATACCTGGTGGTAAAAGCTGTCTTAGGTATATCCTATTCTCGAATCTTCAACTGGTGGTATCCTGATCGCAGATCGATCTTGGAAAATACCTTAGTTCCTTGCAATCGATCAAACAGATAATTGATCACTGGTAGTGGGTACTTGTTCTTGATGGTTACTTCATTCAATCCTCGATAATCAACAACCATCCTTAACGATCCATCCTTTTTCTCCACTAGAAGTACCGGTGATCCCCAAGGCGAAGAACTTGGGCGAATATAACCTTTATCCAGTAACTCCTTAATCTGCTTCTTAATCTCCACCAAATCCTTTGCAGGCATCCTGTATGGTCTCTTTGATATTGGCCCTGTGCCTGGTAATAGCTCAATCAAAAACTCAATATCTCTATCCGGTGGCATGCCTGGCAACTCTTCTGGAAATACTTCAGGGAAATCCCTTACCACTGGTACTTCCTCCTACAAAACTCCTATTAAGCAATTTACTTGAGTCCCTTTTGGCATATGTCGGGATACATACTTGATCCTTCTCCCTTCTGGGGTGGTAAGCAAAATTGTCTTACTGGCGCAATCGATGTTTCCTCCATACATCGACAGCCAATCCATACCCAGAATTACATCCAATCCTTGTGATTCCAAAATGATTAAATCCGAGGGAAACACATGCCTACCTATACTCAATGGCACTTGAAAACATCCTTGACTGGCCATATACTCCACTCCTGGTGAGCTTACTAGCATAGGTGTTCTAAGAACCTTAGTGGGCAAGTTATACTTATCCACAAATCCTCTTGATATGTATGAATGCGATGCACCAGTATCAAAAAGAATGAGTGTAGTAAATGACTTAACCAAAAACTTACCGATTACTACATCTGGTTGTTCTTCAACCTCCTCCACGTTAACGTGGTTCACCTGTCCCCTGCTGAAAGGGTTCGGCTTCTTCCCAGAGCTTCCATTGCCACTCTGGCCTTCAGGACATTCATTGGCATAATGTCCGATCTTTTGACACTTAAAGCAAGTGACTTGGCTCAGGTCTTTCTTGGCTGGGGTTGATGGGTTGCTACGGTTCTGGCCGTTGCTTCCTCCATTCCCATTACCATTCTTGGTGCCATTGTGATTGTGCGAGCCACCTCCTCCATGGGTATGCTGAAAATGTCCCCCCAGTCTAGGGGTAAAATGTGGCTTCTGCTGAGCTCCGGAATTGTACTTCCCTTGTCCATACTTCCTCTTGCGATTCTCAATCTGCTGCTTCTTCCCTTCAATCATAAGAGCACGATCTACCAACTCCGGGTAGTTGTTGAAGGTTGCTACCATCAACTGCATGCTCAACTCATTATTCAGTCCTTCCAGAAACTTCTCCTGCTTAGCTGCATCTGTAGCAACGTCATCTGGGGCATAACGTGCTAATTTACTAAAGTCCTCCACATACTGGCCAACTGTCCGTCCTCCTTGGCGCAAGTTGCGAAACTCTCGCTTCTTCATGGCCATAGCTCCTGTTGAAACATGGGCAGTACGAAAAGCCTGCTGAAACTGGTCCCATGTGACAGTGTCGACAGGGAAGGTGGCTGTGAAATTCTCCCACCATGATGCTGCGGGTCCTTCAAGCTGATGTGCGGCAAACTTCACCTTCTCCGCATCTGTGCATCCTGCTGTGGTCAACTCTCTAGCTGTTTTGCGGAGCCAATCATCTGCTACTATCGGCTCGGTGCTACTGGAAAGCACCGGCGGATTCAGCCAAAGAAAACGGGCTAAGTGATCAACAGGTGGTGGTGGTGGTGGGTTGTTGTTGTTGTTCCCCTGATTCTGACTCTGGACTAGCAACTGCATCAATGTGTTCTGCTGCTGGATCAACTGGGTGAGCTCCGGTGGAGAGGTAAATCCGGGGTCACGTCTCGGAGGCATCTGAGGGTTTAGAAAAGATGAGAGTTAAGAATAGAGGGGGTCTAAATAGAAAACACTACACATATGCACATGAGGCAAAAGCAAACAATTCACTTCATTCAATCAAACAAGGGCATACAATCGATCTAACTATCACAAAAGTGCTCGGACTACTGTATTTACATTGGTGGACTACTACTACTGATGAGGTGGTCTACTAGAAATATTCTTCGGTTGCAGACTCCATGATATCTGCTCTGGCTTCATCAACATAGTCATCATTGCTATCATCTGGGTCCGAGTCGGTGTCGTCGATGATGATGTAGTCTTCTTGGCGAATCTCCTTGGGTTCTTCGTCTTCTTCTACTGGTGTAGGGCTTCCAATAAATATTCCGATCTTCTTGATCAGATCGTCATTCTTCTCCACCAATACTTCAATTTCCTCTTCATAATCTTCATGTGTAGCCTTGAGTTCTTCCTCCAGTTCTTTGATTCTTGTCCTTGCCTTCTTTAGGTCTATCATGTCGGCACACATCTGGTTCTCCTATCATCGAATGTGCTGGTTTAACTCCTGGATAAAAGCTGCAATTGATCTATCCTTTCTGGTGTTGATCGTCTCCCAGTGCTCATCTCGGTGCCCACAAATCTGATAGATAGTATCCTTGAGATCATTGCGATATACTTCTCCAATGCGTCCCATGGTGATGTGAGCTGCCATGCTCTTTCCTAGACTCCAAGTTGGTGCATCAAAAGAAAACTCTATGGGCTCAGTGACTGGCATGAACGTCCTTCCTGGAACTTGAACTTGAATCATCCAGCGCTCTTCTTCAGGTAAAGTGGCACTGTAGGTTCCGGTGAAGCTTGTTACTCCTATGTTCAGGTATCTAGTGACTTCCTTCAAGTGACGTCCAAAGGGTGTATCTTCATCCGGTTGTGTGAACTTGTTCCTTGCATCCGCCATCCTAAAGAATAGAAAATATGAGAAGTCAGAAAGAGAAGAGAGTGAATAGTGTTCTAGGTCTTTAGCTTACTGGTCGTGTCCTACAGTCAACGTGTGCTCTGAGACCATCTCTGTAGCGACCAGACCTCAAACAGTCTGATCTCTGTGCTCAGGTGTCATCCCTGGATCAGTAATGCTGACACCACACAATACTCGGAGGATTTATAACAGAGTAGCAATCGCACACTTACTACATCGAGTGTCTCAAAAGAGAACTTATTACAATAAATATGGCTTAAGGCCATCTAATAACTATAACAGCGGAAGGCTTAGAAGATAAGTGAGTCCATCAACTCCAACGGCATCACTGAGTATAGAATCATGACCTAAAAACTCCTTAATCATCGTCTGAAAAGTCTGCAACATTAACATTGCAGCCCGAAACGGGTCAGCACATGGAATATGCTAGCAACGTAACACATAGAGAGTAATGGAATGAAACAGCTATACTATATGCATATTTGGCTGGTGGAAAGCTCTATGGTTACAGTTTTGCATAAAGCCAATTTTTCCCTACTGCAAAGGAATAAATTTTATTTAACTATCATGGTGGTTGTTGAACATTGAGAATGGTTGACAGCATCCTCAATCCCAATTAAGCATCATTAAACAAACCCCACAAAATTAAATTTTAGAGTAACATGTTGAGATTCACATGATAATCCAAGTACTAGATACTCAAGATGTCCATAACCAGGGACACGGCTAACCATGATTAGTTTATACACTCTGCAGAGGTTTGCACACTTTTCCCCACAAGACTCGATCGCCTCCGTTTGGTTTCTCGCACTACATGGTGTTTGAGAAGACGGATGACTGAGACATAGTCTTTCACAAGCGCTAGCACCTTACGATGGATAGACCGTTACACCTACTTTCCCCTACATCTGCTAGTCTACCCTGTAAGAGTTCGCACGACTTAATCAACTATGCTAGAGCCCATAATAGCTTGTGGCTGCACACGGAAGTTTCTGGTATGAAAAATCTCATGATCCCTTTGGGCCTGGGTGGCGGTCCATAAAGAAAAACAGGCAATCCTGGAATACCCAGGTACCTCAATCCACCCAGATGTGTGTTTAAGTTGCCACCTTAGATAAACCATTAATTAACAAACTCACATCTGTCATGGATATCACTCACCCTATCCACGTCTACTAGCATAGCATGGCATAATAGGCAAACGTAGAAGTAACTCCCAAAGGTTTGATAATATAAACAGGTAATAGGTACTACCTCAACTACTTCCCATCCCACAATTTAATTAGATCCTAATCATGCAATGTTTGAGGATTGATCTGATGCAATAAAACTGGGTAGTAGGAGGTATGATCAAAGTGTTACTTGCCTTGCTGATGATCCGCGAAACCTAGAGATTCGAAGTAACAGGCGGCGCACTCCGGGTATTATATCGTAGAAAACCAAACAAGCATACAATAAGTATTCATCTAATGCACAGGTAAAACTCAAATAAGAGATCTAACGAGAAGGTTCAACTTAAGAACTCCGGTTTGCAAAAAGAATCAAATCAAATGAAGCAACGAAAGTCAAACGGCAAAAGAAACAGGCTTCGTTTACTATTCTGGATCTAGGGCAATTTTTATAGTGGCAAAAACTTGTTTAAGTTGGTTAAACGGTTAGTGGGTTTCGAGACGAAACTCCAGGCGCTTGAATCGCCTGATTCCGATAACCGAGCGAAAAGTTATACTAAAACGAAAATCGGATCAGGAATCGCGATCAGAAAAATCGTGGATTTAATCCGAGAAAAAGAAAAACGACGAACATTCGCTAGAACGAACAAACAGACGAACGCTCGCTAAATAAATAAATCGGAAAAACAGATCTATTTAAAAAAACGAAACTAAAAAAACCACGAATTTTTTTTCTTTTTTTCTCTCTTTTTTTAACCTCGGGCGGCAGGTCCGGTGGGCGGCGGCGGCGGGCGGCAGCTGCTAGGGTTTCAGGCGCGGTGGGCTGGGGCAGCTCGGGGCGGCGCTATTTAAAGGCTGCCCCCGGGCGGAGTCCCGCTCGGGTACGGCCTGAAGTCGGTTCGCGTTTTTTGTAAATTATTCCGCGCAGAAAAACAAATAAAAGAAATACTAAACGGACTCCAAAAATCTCGAAATAAATTTTCCCCAACTTCTAAAATCAAGCCGCACAAGGTGAACATTTATTTGGGGCCTAAATGCAATTTTGAAAAACGCACATTTTTCCTAATTTCAAATAAAATACCGAAAAACTCTGAAATAAAATCTTGTTTGATTTTATTATTAAATCCTCAATATTTCTTTGTTTTGGGAAAGTCATTTTGTTCCCTCTCTCATATTTTTGTAATAGAAATAATTGATGATAAAATAATTAAAATCGAATGATCCTATCTTCAAAATTTTAGAAAACTCAAATATGAAAATAATGAATTCCCCAACTCTCTCCGTGGGTCCTTGAGTTGCGTAGAATTTCTAGGATCAAAGCCAAAAGCAAATAAATTATGATATGCATGATGGTATAATGTATAACATTCCAAATTGAAACGTCTCATCGAAAGTTGGTTTAGCGATTGCTAAGGCGCGACGCCTCGCACGTTCGCAGTCGGATCATTAAGGTCGACTCCCACAGAAAACGATAGCCACCATCTCATCGAAACATCGGGACACCTTTGCCTCTATCAAGTGGTATCAGTTTTCAGGTTGCTCAGTGAGAATTTCCAGTTTTTTCTAGATTAGATTTATTTCCTTACCTATTGTCCAAGAAAAAGCCACAAAAAAAGTTAGATCTATTCATCCTTTGTCCAAGCCAGTCTGAGCCTTTGCAATTTTCTTTTCATTGCTTGCATAGTTGAATTATCGGTTGCATCATCGTGTCGAGTTGCTGGTCGAAGTGTCTAGGTCGTTTAGAGTTTCGAGTTCTGTTCACATTAGTCACATCGCCGCTGCATTGTTATCCCTTCTGCTGTCCACCACCCATCCATCAATTTCCTCCACGTGCTACCCACCGTTCATTGTCATAATCATAGTTGAGATCGTTCCCATCTTCGCTTGATCCAATCTACATCTTATCTAGTTTGTTTTGGAAAGAGGGAGAGAGAAAAAAAAGACAGAGAAAAAAACAAGAGAAAAAAAAGAAAAAAATTGCAAAAAGGTGAGAAAAAGGGAAAAAAATTCAGAGTGTGCTCCTCCCTTGTTTACGTGCAGCGCCGTGATTTTGTTAGTGTTCTAGGCTCACGTCTCTAGTACGGTCTAGCCTAGGACCAGCACAGTACCGTCGTTGAGCATTTATTCAACATTGCATCTATGAATTGATTATTGCTAATCTTTTGCTACCATATATAGCCAACTCAGCTCCACATATTTCTAGACCGTGTATACGTACGTTCCCCTGGCAATCGCTTTACACAATCTTCAGTGTTATTTGACACCACTGGTTGCCTGTCACCACCTGCTGCTTGGTAAGAACTTGTAATATATTGATATTTGCTTTACTGTGAGCGCTTTACCACCACACCCTAGTAGTTCATAGGAACATTATCCTTGAATTTTTTTTTCTTGTTTCTACTAATCATGACAGGTTCCAAAGATAGAAGTTCTTGGACGACGGACACATCTTCACCATCACGAGAGTTGGGACAACACACACAAGCACATGGTCAGGTTATCTTTTTACCGTCATTTGAGGGTAGATTTAATCCTACTACTTATCTAGCTTGGGATCTTGAAGTAGAACAAGTTTTTAGTCACCATGACTTTTCTGAACTTGAGCAAGTGCGAGCAGCCACTAGAGCATTTACTGGTTTTGCTTCTGTTTGGTGGATTGTACATTGTAAGAAAAACATTGATAACCAACCCACAACTTGGAAAGTTTTGAAATTTATAATGAGACAACAATTTTTCCCTCCTTAATATCGTCGTGAATTGCTTTGCAAATTTGAACAATTTAAACAAGGCAACAACACTGTTCATGCTTACTACCAAGAGTTCAAATCTTATATGCATCATTGTGACATAGAAGAATCTGAGAATGATACAATGAATAGATTCTTTGGTGGTTTGAACCATGATATTCAGGCAAGATTTCGGTATATTCCTCGTTGCATTACTGGTATGTATGTCCGTGCTTGTACCTTTGAGAGACAGATACAGGAGGATGCATTAGGTGACTACAACAACTACTATTCCAGTTCATGCTCACCACCGCCGGTTGGTTCCTCCACCGTTGCACCTCGGATTATGAGCGCGACATCATCTCACGGGTATGGTACATTGTCAACGTCCGTACCTACATCAGCTACATCTTTGCGACAAGGTAACAGTAAAGGTATTGATGATATAACTTCACATGAGAATGATGCATTCCTAGTTAACTTGAATGCGTGATGTATTGAGTTACCTGTTGATTTGAGCACACCACCTATTTTAGAGAATCTTGTTACTGTCATGAATGCGTCATGTGATCAAACAACTGATATATCAACTATTTTGAGTGCACCCATTGAATTAATTGTTGATGCAAAAGAACCAATGTTTAATCATTTTGATATGACCTCCAATCTTGGTGATGATTCTGTGTCCAATGACTTATTGCATGTTTGCTTATTTAACCATGTTGTAGCATGTAAATTTGATGCAAGTTAGGTTTATTCACCAAAGTTGGGATGGTTTAATGATGAACATTGCCAATCTTTTGAAATGAATAAGAGCTTCACTTATATGTGCAAACTGAGTTGCAATATTTTCATGCCTTCTACTTCTTGTGATAATTTTTTGGCTTTAGATTTTATGAACTATGAAAGTTACTCATGTATACATGTGTCATATGTGCAAAAATCAAGGGAAGTTAAAATGGATGACATATACATATACAACATGTACACCTTGTCTCTTTTGTTAGCCACATTTCAGATTAAGAAACGCCGAGGACGGATTTCTTTTCAAAAAGGGGAGGATGATGAGGACATGACTACCTTGGATATGACCAAAAATATTCCATACATGCATATTTGTCAGGTGATTTCTAATGCAAACTATTCAATAATCTATTTATGTTATCCAGAACAAAAATACTTCACCCACTTTTGTGTTTTGTGTAATTGCAGTTGTATGGGACATTTGTACAATCCACATATGAAGACAAGGGAAAAGGAGAAGTTTAGGTTCTGTTCAAAAAGTCCTCTCATGTCACTTTTGGTCCAAGAGAAGATAGAGTCCAAGTCTCTCACGTTCAAGATTCAGATTCGTACTGCACAGACATACCTGACTCAAAACACCAACAACTTTTTCATACGGACTCCGAATTGGGTGATTCTTTTTTTGTTGGAAACTAGATTTCGTGCTCTTTCCAAACCAATTGGATTCACCTTCGAATTCATCCGGAGCATTGAGTTATAGACGAAAAAATCTGACGTTGCAGTAGAGTCCGAGTCAAACTACAAGCCCAAAGGTGTTGCATCACCTCCACTTGGGCCCATGAGCCTTGTACGACCTAGGGTTAGTTTTAGGCTGCCTTGGGACGTCCTCCCACCTCCTTGGCCTCCACCCCTTGCTCCTATATAAGTAGATCCATCTAGTAGCTTTTTGCTGGGGTTTTGTTTAGATTAAAAGTTCGCCATAGTTGCAACTTCGCGTACTTCGTTTGTGTTCAATGACCAGACCAAGGTGTCACAGAACCCCACCTTGATCAATAAAGCTTTCATCTTATATTCGCAATATCCAGATTGAAATCTTAGTTTCTTGCTTGTTCTTCGTTTGCTTGCAGGAAACAGACCCTCGTGGTCAGGTTCATCGTGCTCCGGCGTGGTCAATAACCCTCGGAAGTTGGTTTAGTGATTGCTAAGGCGTGACGTCTCGCACGTTCATAGTCGGATCGTCAAGGTCAACTCCGACAGAAAACGGTAGCCACCATCTCAACGAAACATCGGGACACCTTTGCCTCTATCAAGTGGTATCAATTTTCAGGCTGCTCGGTGAGAATTTACAGTTTTTTCTAGATTAGATTTATTTCCTTACCTATTGTCCAAGAAAAAGCAACAAAAAAAGTTAGATCTATTCATCCTTTGTCCAAGCCAGTCTGAGCCTTTGCAATTTTATTTTCATTGCTTGCATAGTTGAATTATCGGTTGCATCGTCGTGTCGAGTTGCTGGTCTTAGTGTCTAGGTCATTTAGAGTTTCGAGTTCTGTTCACAGTAGTCACGTCGCCGCTGCATCGTTATCCCTTCCGCTGTCCACCTCCCATCCATGAATTTCCTCCACGTGCTACCCACCGTTCATTGTCATAATCATAGTTGAGATTGTTCCCATCTTCGCTTGATCCAATCTACATCTTATCTAGTTTGTTTTGGAAAGAGGTAGAGAGAAAAAAAGACAAAAAAAAAACAAGAGAAAAAAAAGAAAAAAGTTAGAGAAAAAAAAGAAAAAAATTGCAAAAAGGTGAAAAAAGGGGAAAAGAATTCAGAATGTGCTCCTCCCTTGTTTACGTGCAGCGCCGTGATTTTGTTAGTGTTCTAGGCTCGCATCTCTAGTACAGTCTAGCCTAGGACCAGCATAGTACCATTGTTGAGCGTTTATTCAACAATGCATCTCTGAATTGATTATTGCTAATCTTTTGCTACCATATATAGCCAACCCAGCTCCACATATTTCTACACCGTGTTTACGTATTTCCCCTGGCAATCGCTTTACATAATCTTCAGAGTTATTTGACACCACTGGTTGCCTGTCACCACCTGCTGCTTGGTAAGAACTTGTAATATATTGATATTTTCTTTACTGTGAGCACTTTACCACCACACCCTAGTAGTTCATAGGAACATTATCCTTGAATTTTTTTTCTTGTTTCTACTAATCATGACAGGTTCTGAAGATAGAAGTTCTTGGACGACGGACACATCTTCACCATCACGAGAGTTGGGACAACACACAAGCACATGGTCAGGTTATCTTTTTACCGTCATTTGAGGGTAGATTTAATCCTACTACTTATCTAGCTTGGGATCTTGAAGTAGAACAAGTTTTTAGTCACCATGACTTTTCTGAACTTGAGCGAGTGCGAGCAGCCACTAGAGCATTTACTGGTTTTGCTTCTGTTTGGTGGATTGTACATTGTAAGAAAAACATTGATAACCAACCCACAACTTGGAAAGTTTTGAAATTTATAATGAGACAACAATTTTTCCCTCCTTAATATCGTCGTGAATTGCTTTGCAAATTTGAACAATTTAAACAAGGCAACAACACTGTTCATGCTTACTACCAAGAGTTCAAATCTTATATGCATCATTGTGACATAGAAGAATCTGAGAATGATACAATGAATAGATTCTTTGGTGGTTTGAACCATGATATTCAGGCAAGATTTCGGTATATTCCTCGTTGCATTACTGGTATGTATGTCCGTGCTTGTACCTTTGAGAGACAGATACAGGAGGATGCATTAGGTGACTACAACAACTACTATTCCAGTTCATGCTCACCACCGCCGGTTGGTTCCTCCACCGTTGCACCTCGGATTATGAGCGCGACATCATCTCAAGGGTATGGTACATTGTCAACGTCCGTACCTACATCAGCTACATCTTTGCGACAAGGTAACAGTAAAGGTATTGATGATATAACTTCACATGAGAATGATGCATTCCTAGTTAACTTGAATGCGTGATGTATTGAGTTACCTGTTGATTTGAGCACACCACCTATTTTAGAGAATCTTGTTACTGTCATGAATGCGTCATGTGATCAAACAACTGATATATCAACTATTTTGAGTGCACCCATTGAATTAATTGTTGATGCAAAAGAACCAATGTTTAATCATTTTGATATGACCTCCAATCTTGGTGATGATTCTGTGTCCAATGACTTATTGCATGTTTGCTTATTTAACCATGTTGTAGCATGTAAATTTGATGCAAGTTAGGTTTATTCACCAAAGTTGGGATGGTTTAATGATGAACATTGCCAATCTTTTGAAATGAATAAGAGCTTCACTTATATGTGCAAACTGAGTTGCAATATTTTCATGCCTTCTACTTCTTGTGATAATTTTTTGGCTTTAGATTTTATGAACTATGAAAGTTACTCATGTATACATGTGTCATATGTGCAAAAATCAAGGGAAGTTAAAATGGATGACATATACATATACGACATGTACGCCTTGTCTCTTTTGTTAGCCACATTTCAGATCAAGCAACGCCGAGGACGGCTTTCTTTTCAAAAAGGGGAGGATGATGAGGACACGACTACCTTGGATACTACCAAAAATATTGCATACATGCATATTTGTCAGGTGATTTCTAATGCAAACTATTCAATAATCTATTTATGTTATCCAGAACAAAAATACTTCACACACTTTTTTGTTTTGTGTAATTGCAGTTGTATGGGACATTTGTACAATCCACATATGAAGATAAGGGAAAAGGAGAAGTTTAGGTTCTGTTCAAAAAGTCCTCTCACATCACTTTTGGTCCAAGAGAAGATAGAGTCCAAGTCTCTCACGTTCTGGATTCAGATTCGGGCTGCACACACATACCTGACTCAAAACGCCAACTACTTTTTCATACGGACTCCGAATTGGGTGATTCTTTTTTTTGTTGGAAACTGGATTTCGTGCTCTTTCCAACCCAATTGGATTCACCTTCAAATTCCTCTGGAGCGTTGAGTTATAGACGAAACAATCTGACGTTGCAGCAGAATCCAAGTCAAACTACAAGCCCAAAGGTGTTGCATCACCTCCACTTGGGCCCATGAGCCTTGTATGACCTAGGGTTAGTTTTAGGCTGTCTTGGGACATCCTCCCACCTCCTTGGCCGCCACCTCGTGCTCCTATATAAGTAGGTCGATCTAGTAACTTTTTGTTGGGATTTTGTTTAGATTAATAAAGCTTTCATCTTATATTCGCAATATCGAGATTGCAATCTCAGTTTGTTGCTTGTTCTTCGTTTGCTTGCAGGAAACAGACCCTCGTGGTCAGGTTGATCGTGCTCCGGCGTGGTCAATAACCCTCGGAAGTTGGTTTAGCGATTGCTAAGGCGCGACGTCTCGCATGTTTGTAGTCGGATCATCAAGGTCGACTCCCACAGAAAACGATAGCCACCATCTCATCGAAACTTCAGGACACCTTTGCCTCTATCAAGTGGTATCAGAGCAAAGGTGTCCCGATGCACAACCCCATTTATCTATCCGTGTGTGTGTTTTCGTGAGCCACCCATATTGCTATTGGTCTACTTGTTACACTTGCGAATTTGTGAATCTCTTTCAACATTATTGACTCTTGCTAACATTTTACATCAAAATTTTGTGCCACTATCCTCACCGAGCTTCACCATAAGCCTTATTTGTGTAGGTGTGAGAAACCGACAAGAATTGGTACCAATTGTGCTATTTCCTTGTCCACATTGGAGTGATCATTGATCCACTTTCAACTTCGGTCAAGATACATTTGGTATTCGTTCTTCTCTTTCTACCACTCACATTTTCCTCTTGGAGTGATGGATAGGCAAGGCATTTCATCTCCGGTCTTCGACAACAACGACGGCGTGAACAACTACATCACCAAAGCGTCAATCTTCGATCTACAACGACAAATGCAAGGCACACAATCAAGATTGCGAGAGTGCATCGAGAACCTCTCCATCGACATTCGCCACTCCGAAACAAGGAAAAGGGACTACATTGACAACAAGCTTTCCGCACAAAAGAAGGAGCACGATGCCAGAATGGAGGAGATTCGGGCCTTGATCAAGTCTACTTCCCATTCATCATCTTCACGGCGGCAGCAATTACATCGATCCTCTTCGGAGCGCCCAAGCGAGACAAGCGCAAGTCATCCACGTCCACATCTCCATGGCGACCACCATCACGTTCGTGATCCACCTAGTCATGAAGGGCAAGTCACCTTCAAGCAACATGTGCACGACGACGACGAACGAAATCTACTACGAGCTCAAGTGCGACAATGCCAACATCATCATGACGATGCTCACCAAGCACAAATGCACAAGTCCCAACAAGACCCACTTCACGCCAAGTCCAAACTTCATGAGCATCAGAGAGACCGCGAGACAAGAACCACCAAGATAGAGCTATGGCTACACCAACCACTTCGGCATCTTCGCCAAGTGCTATCAAGGCATCTTCGCCTTTGGACGTACGGCATCTTCACCTACTTCCCATGACTTCGCCTACATCGACATCATCAAATACACGGCGACCACCTACGAGCGAGAGCGACACTTCCATCTTCGGAAGCCCCTCAAGGAAGATGGTCGAGCATGGGAATTTCCCTTCGGTCATGGAGATGAGCTACGAGGTGCCACATCATATGGGCCTCCTACAACAAGACGGTGACAAGAAGGTCGATCAAGGGCCATCCCCTTCGACCACGACGACGCGCACGAACCGCTTCAACGACATGAAGACAGCACCCATATTGGACTCATACTCTGAGTCAAGCTACGAGACCGCTCATGATACCTTATCTTTGGTCTTTGAGGAGAGTGATGATGTGCCATCTTCGGTCTTCATCCACGGCTACGACCATGACATGATTGAACATGGATACATTTGCACCAACATCCCTCCGACAACGACATGTGACAAGATGCCCCAATTGCCATGTGAGGAGAGCCACCACCACATGAGTGACATGAGTGACTCCACCACACGTGACATTGATAGCATTTCCTATGAGAGGATGAGTGTGACCACCACTAGCCCCACACTTGAGAGCATGCCACACATCCTATGTGAGGTTGAGAGCCATTTGAGTGACTCCACCAACCATATGAGTGAGAGCATCCGAGAGGGAGTGAGTGATCCACAACACTTAGTGAGTGAGGTAGTTGACACGACATGTGAGGCCACTTTGATTTCTAATGACTTAACCTCTACTCCTAGTGTGTTTTCTCCTTTGGTGCTAGGTCTCCTACATGATGACACGCCTATCCTCGATGAGCCCATACATCCATTGGAGATGATGATGACCATGGTGGACGATGCTACACTCCCCACATGGTTCCATCACAATGAAGATGACCACGACTTGGTCCTCGACACCTCACCTACAACACATGGGCGATGCTCCAAAGGTAACATAGGTGATGGTGCTTCTCTTGTCCCACTAATGGACTATTTTTCGAATGATTGCTTGCATGATGTTGACACACCTATACCCATGCTTCATGCTAGTGCCACTTCTTCATGTCATGACTTACCTATTTCTGATAAATATGATGATGAGCATGTTGATTTGCCTAGTTGTGATGCTATGCTCCATAGGATATCATGTGAAAATTCTTTTGGTCACATCATGTTTGACAATCCATTAACCTTGTCATATGCTATGAGTGAGATATCCCATATTGCATCATTTCAATCTCAACATAGTGACTATGCATGCCCCATTCACATAAATCCCATTTGCACTTACGGCATAGATGGCGAGATGATGGTCATTGGCTTTTGTTTTTCATGTGATGATATTCTATGCTTCCTTTACATGATTTGCACAATTCATCTACTATGTCATGCCATGAAAATTATTGTGTATCGCATGATTACATCCCTTGTGTGCACCATATGCATTCCATGAATAACAATGCTATACATATTTCTTGTGATGCATTACACAATTTGAGTCTCCATTATGCTATACATAACGACAACCCTATCATGATGGATGACATGTTTTTATATCACGCATCTCATTTATTTGAGCTTTGGATATTTTGTGCTAACCAACACAAGCATGTGCGCATCATGATGGATGATGTGTACATCTACCACGCACACACAATTTTCCCTTTGTCTTTGTTTTGTGTAGGTACTCATGTATACTCGTCAACCTCTCAATCCCAAGAGTTGATGAAACGAGCTCTAGAGAGCATAGATGACTTGGGATCCCGTGAACTACCCTTCCCACCGCTCTCTTTGCGCAACGACTATGCGCATCTCTCTCACTTGGATCTCACTCGGCTATGGGCTATATACCGCTTCTCGCTTCTTGCTCATTTTACCATGTTCACTTTGCATGCTATGCTTGCTTCTATGCCTTTGCCATTCAATTGTGACCCTTGCTTGCATCTACCCATGATTCACCATTATGCTACTCCTATGTGTATTTGCATTCTTGGTGGAGATCCTTGTTGCTATTGCCATGTTTATCATGTGCCTCGTGCTATTGATTCTATTTTGCTCATATCCTCCTTTCATGCTTGTGCTATGTCATGTGAATTATTCATGCACACTATTTGCACCCATGACATGCTTGCCATGATTCCTTATAGTATGTTGCATCCTCGCACTACTAGCTTGCTTGACTTGATCACCATGATTGCTTGCTTTGTTGCATCACCCAACTTCAACTCTTGCTCGCTTTCTTGGGTTGATGACATATATGCTCATGCCTCTCACATGATACTTCTTGTTCATTGTCACTTGCCTCCAATTGTTGCATATGTGCTTATTGATCTTGGAGACTTGGACACCTTACTTGTGATGCATGCTTGTTTGATTGAGCCTATTC
Source organism: Triticum urartu (assembly GCF_056163025.1). Lineage (NCBI taxonomy): Eukaryota > Viridiplantae > Streptophyta > Magnoliopsida > Poales > Poaceae > Triticum > Triticum urartu. Next base: position 206,118,065 of record NC_141873.1, read on the forward strand.
TATTTGGTTGTTCTCGCATCATATGCCTCCATACTATGAAATGCTCCCTTGTCCTTTCTTATGATGCACATGATGCATACACTTGTTGGATATCTCACCATTTGAATGATAGGTGTTGCATTTGCACTAACCTCATTTGTTTTTCCAAGTGTCTGTCATGTTCTTTCATTTTGAAGGATTCACAAGGTGGCACCATCATGAAACACCTTGGTCATGTGAAGGCGTACATGATGCACAACACAAACATTTTTTTCATCCTCATAAAGGTGAACTCATTCCCTTTGATCCATCCTCAAATATGCATATTGGACGGGTCACTCTTTCATTGTTGTTTCCTTCTTGTTCTCTACATGGTACAACTCACGAATGGAGGAGCGACATTGAAGATTGGCTCTATGGACCTTCACATTGAGGAGCGCTCAGACTTATTGAAACCACCTTCGAACCTCCACTCACGCCACGACATCGAGCATTGGTACACTGACACCTCCATATTTATTGATTGTGCTCATACATGTCATGCTCATTGGACATCTCACACACATGACAAATTTGCATCTTATGCATGGATTGACTCATATTATGATTGCCTTGTTGCATCTTGTTTTCCCATGTCATCCATGATATATGAGTTGTGCATTTCCTTAGCAAATTTGTTATGATATACCTTGATGGCATATTCATACATCATGATCTTATTGCCCATCATCAATTGCATGATCACATACTCATCTTGAGCATCCATCGCCTTATTCATCCTATTGATAAACCGTCCCTCTATGACATCATTTTGCACCGTGGTTGCATTGATCATATTCACAACACATTTGTGTGCGCAATGAATGCTTCTGCTCCCATGAATGCTTTGCGTACCATTCCATCTCTTTTGGATAAGCTTCATGCACCTTGTCATGCTCAATCTTGTTGCACGGACTCATTCTTACATGATGGACACTTTGTGTGCTCTAACCATTGTATTTTCGAGTGTCGTTTGTGTTTGCTATTTTTGCATGTATACCACTCCGGCGACACCTTGGAGCACTTGGATTGCGCAACGTCTTCGACTCCGTCCAACTACAAGTCCTTCCACGACAACCGTTTCCATGGTGATGAGGTTTTTGATCCGAGGCCGGATCTTTCCCAAGGGAGGGGAGATGATGCGGAGCATCCTATGATCATCCCCATGTACACTACGACTTCTCCCCAAGCCCCTAGTGCCCACATGTTGAGACCTCAAGCAAACGCCATTGGACACAAGGTGAACTCGCTCCTTTCCGAATCTTCCCTTTCCGCATGTTAGACATGGATGCTACATCAAGCGTGGCCCTTATGCATACTCAGGTCCTTCCGAGGAGACCATGGAGAGCCTAAGGACCAAGGCCAAGAGTGCGCAGGATCAAGGGAAGGAGAGCCAGCTGCTACAGCCCGAGCGGTACTACCGCCCGCAACAAGCGGTACTACCGCTGAAGGCCCACAAGCGGTGCAACCACTCAACCACCGCCCAACAACCGGCCAAGCTTCTATGATCGAGCGGTGCAAGGACGGTGCAGCACCAGTTTATCCCCGTAACAGCCACCTGACCGGTACAACTTCCCCAAGCACCGGTATAACCATTGAGCACATCCGGAAGCACCTCCAGGAACCAGTACCTGAGCGCCCAGCGGTACAACCGCTCCCATGACCGGTACTACTGCCCTGCCTGTGCGTAGTGAAAGGGGTTTCACCCAATGTATCCCCCAACTTACCCCTTGGACTATAAATACTTGTCCCTTAGCTCCATACTAGGGTTAGCATTGGTTTAGCTCATTTGAGAGATAGAGCTACGCTCATCCATATCAGATCTACTCCACGAGAGAGGCCGCGGCCTCTACAGAGAAGATCCCTTTGGATTCAAGACCTCCTTTTGGAGAATAACTTCAAGACCTCCTCACGAAGAAGACCGGCTACCTCTTGTATCGTCCGTTGTTGACTTTGGATCATGTATCTTCCTCTGTGTTCATGGACTTAGCGCATGTGTGATCATTCTTGTTGGTTTGAGTGTTCGCTTGTGTTCCCCTCGTGATTTTCCCCTCGTTTCCCTCCTCGTGTTCTTCGTGTTCATCGCGGGATCCGCTCCTTTCGTGAAAGATCGGCCCTCTAGGGTTCCAACCTACATCAAAGATGGTCATGATCTCATACCTGAGGGTGAGCCCTACCATTGCCATTATTTGTATGTGGACGACCTGGTGGTTGCGGTGCTGGTGGTGGCACGTAGTTCTGATTTTGATCAACCTCATCCTCGTAATCTCCCGCAAAATCATCCTCCTCCGCATCAGCAGCAGGAGCCACAGAAGTATCAACAGCAGCACCAATAGTTTGTCCAGGTGCAAGAGGGAGACGGCTCGCTCGGCGGAGGGCTGTTTCGCGATGTGGAGGTAGTAGTTGTTGTTGTTGTAGAGGTGCGTTAGGTGCAGCCGGTGGTGGTGGTGGAAGACGCGCGAGAAATTCATTAAACCTATTATCGAGCATTGTTTCGAACGTCTTCTCCATGCCATTGATCTTCTCCATGGCCTCTTCAAATCTGTTTAGCACATCTTGCACCTGTCCACTCATCATTTGCTGAAATTTAACATGCAACTCCTTATTCGTCATGTTCTCCCAGTCAGTCTCGTCGGCTTGTGATCCTGCCATGGTTAGCAACAATAGAAACACACAAGAATATGATCCTACAGAATACTAACAACAGGTGGTGGTGGTGTCACAAATCTGTCAAGCAAATCTCAAATTCTTACCAGTTCTTACCCAGCAGCAGGCGGGTGTTGGCAACCGTCGTAGTCAAAACTCTCAAAGCTTGGATAGAGCGATTACTAGGGAGAGTCAAATGAACGACGTAGATGTATGTGGAGCTGGGAAGGCTTATAATATGGTAGCAAAACGGGTCAGCAATAATCAATTCAGAGATGCAAAGTTGAATAAACGCTCAACGACGGTACTATGCTGGTCCTAGGCTAGACCGTACTAGAGACGCGAGCCTAGACCACTAACAAAATCATGATGCTTCACGTAAATAAGGGAGGAGCACACTCTGAATTTTTTTTTCTTTTTTTCACTTTTTTTCCTCTTTTTTACTTTTTTTCTCTCTTTTTTTGCTCCGCAATAAAATTTTTCCGAAAAAGTCTACAAATGTCCTAAAAACTGCCTAGCCAGAATTTTTCAGACTTAGTTTTTTTTTAAACTGGAACTATTTTTCTTCTGCGAATGGCTCGAAAGTTGGGGAGTTCTTCTCTGTCACGACTCGGAGTATGGCATGATCTGGAAATCCAAAACAGAGTAACAAAATACTGGACTCGGAATAGGACTGGTGGCGGAGATGAATCTGGTGGAACTCGGACTGGTGGCGGAGATGAATCTGGTGGAACTCGGACTTGTGGCGGAGATGAATCTCGTGGAACTCGGACTGGTGGTGGACATATCTGCAGGTGGACTCGGATTGGTGGTGAATATGGTAGCGACGATGAAGTTGGTGTGGTGGTGGTATATGGCAGTAGCGATGATGATGATGCGGTGGTGATATATGGCAGCGGCGACATGACAACCTGTGAACAGAACTCGAAACTCTAAAGGACTAGACGCTAAGACCAGCAACTTGACACGATGATGCAACCGCAAATTCAACAAAGCAAATGCAGAAAAGATTATGCAAAGGTTCAGATTGGTTCGGATAGGATGAACTAACCCTAAATTTTTTTTGGCTTTTTCCTGGACTATAGGTACGAAGAATAGACTCGATCTAAACTATGAAAAACTATAAAATCTCACCGAGCAACCTGGAAATCTGATACCACTTGATAGAGGCAAAGGTGTCCCGTCTTTCGATGAGATGGTGTCTATCGTTTTAGAGGAAATAGACTTCGACGATCCGACTACGAACGTGCGAGGACGTCGCGCCTTAGCAATCGCTAAACCAACTCCGAGAGGTTATTGACCATGCCGGAGCACGATCAACCTGACCACGAAGGTCTGTTTCCTGCAGGAAAATGAAGAACAAGCAAGAAACTAAGATTGCAATCTGGATATTGCGAATATAAGAGGAAAGCTTTATTGATCAAGGTGGGGTTCTGTGACGCCTTGGTCTGGTCGTTGAACACAAACGAAGTACGCGAAGTTGCAACTATGGCGAACTTTTTATCTAAACAAAACCCAAAGTCTAAACAGTGCCCTAAGGGCTGTATATATGGAGGAAGAGGTGATGCGGAGCATCCCAAGGCCATCGTCATGGATCTACCTACATCTCCCACGACACCACTTGGACCCATGATAAGAGCCTGTGCGAGAGCCATTGAGAACGAGGTTAACTCTATCCTTGTTGAACGTCCCTTTTACCCACTTGAGACATGGCTACTACCTCAATCGGAGTTGCTTTGTGTGCTTAGGTACCATGTAAGCAACCAAGGAGATGGGACGGTGCAAGATGGACATCAAGAGCATGGAGACATTCTTCCCAGCCCTGAAGGACCGGAACAACCGCCCAACCACTGCCGGGCGGAACAACCGGCCCACTACCGCCCAACAACCGGTCTACCTTCTGTGATCGATCGATGCAAGGCCAGTACTACACTGGATGTACCGATAACTACCAAAAGACCGGTACTACCACCCCGACAACTAGTACAACTGCTGGCCCCTTTGACGTCCATCTCCACAAGCCAGCGCCTGACCTCCCAGCGGAACTACCGCCTTCCAGGTCCGGTACTTCTGCCGTGCATGATCTCCCAGCGGAACAACCGCCCCCTTGACCGGTACTACCGGCCTGCCTGTGCGCAGTGAAAGGGGTCAACGACCCGTGTAACCCCAACTTACCCCTTTGAACTATAAGTACTCGTCCCCTAGCTCCGAATTAGGGTTAGCAAATGTTTAGCTCAGATTTGTGAGAGTGCTTTTCTCATCCACTTGGTTACCTTCTCCTCGGAGATTCAAGCCTCTACCGGAGAAGATCCCCCAAGTGGATTCAAGCCCCCTTTACGGGAAGATCCCCTTGTGGATTCAAGAAGTCCTCACGGAGAAGAACTAGTTATCGTGTATCGTACCTAGTTGTCCGTGGATTCGTGTATCATCCTATGTACTCGAGGATCTTGCCCATGTGTGACTTATTCGTGTCGGTTTAGTGATCTCCTCTTGTGTTTTCCTTCCGTTCTTCCTCGTGTTCTTCTTGATTTCCCCGGGATCCGCTCCTTTCATGAAAGATCGGGCGATTAGGGTCCCCACCCTACATCATCTTGGTATCTAGAGCCACGTTGATCATGATTTCGGAGCCTCCCCGTCGTGTTGCTAGCCTTATTTTGTTGTTTTTCGTCCTAAATTCGAAAATCCCCACCAAAAATAGCCCCAAATGTTTTTCGTGATTTGTTGGTGTGTTCATGTGTTTGTTGGATCTGATCCGTGGATTTGCTTGGTTTCAAGTGGATCTAGCATCTCCCCATTTCTCTCCACCTTCCATCCTTGAAATCGCTCGAATTTCGACAACGAAATCATCCTTTTCCGTCGCAAAAACCCATCCCCGATCCAGACTTTGCGATCTTCCCGACCCCAGCGGTACTACCGCCCCACGAGTGGAACTACCACAAAAGCACCAACTGGTACTACCGCCTTCACAAGTGGTACTACCGCCCCACCCAGTTTCAGTCGAAACCGACTGGCATTTTTGCCCACCACTTATACACCATCACCACTTCTGCATACAACCCCCTTTGTGCCCGTTTCGCACTCCGACACATGTTGCCACTTCGAGGTTTAAGAATTTGAGTTGCAGTACCGTATCCTTTTGTGTTTCGGATATTTAGGTACGGTTCGACATCGACACCACCGCCGCTTACCTTCGCCACGGACGTGTCATCAACAACGACCACCTCGACTACATCGTGGTATTCATGCCACCATTTTGACACCATACCGGAAGCAAGACCGGTAACCTCATCTTGTTATTGGACATATCACTCTTGCCACTACATTGATAGCCATCATAGCCTTACTCATTTGCGTTGCTTACCCATCGAGACTAGCCATTGAGTATTGTCGGCAACGAGACTTGTGCACATTAGTGGTCATAATTCCCATAGCATACATACATCATTGTTGCCTATATTGGTATCATCTCTTGTGTCACCAAATTGTCATCGCATACTCACTTGCTATCTTGGTTCGTCAAGAATTGCATGAGAAAAGAGCTCATTCATCAAAGAGCCAAACAAGCTTTTAAGCATAGAGGAAAGATAAACAAAGATCTTTTAAGCAAGAACCATAGCATCATACAACATTAAGATTGTCATACTCGATCATCTTGGATCATATCATAGCAACACCTTGCATACAAAATATTTGGAATAGAAGTCGTTGCATTTTTGCTAAGTAGGTTGTGCACAAGTTCTTGTATCCGCCTATCGTGCAATCGTGCTAGCGTCTCTCTAGTGTTGTGCAACAAGAGCATTTTTGTGGATTCCACACTTTGGCTCACCCTTGGTTGCACAACCCTACTTATCTTTTTGCGCGTGTGTTTCCATGTACCTTATATGTTTGGTCTACTTGTTACATTGCATCTTGCGAATCTTTTCCAACATTATTGAAGCTCACTTACAAATTGCATCAAATTTTTGTGCCACCATCCTAACCAAGCTCCACCATAAGCTTTTACTTGTGTAGGTGTGAGAAACTGACAAGAATTCGTACCAATTGGGCTATTTTCTTGTCCTACATTGGAGTGATCATCGATTCACTTTCAACTTCGGTCAAGGTACATTTGGTATCCGTTTTCTCTTTCTTCCACTCACACTTGTCTTGGAATGATGGATAGGCCAAGTACTTCTACCAACCCGCTCTTCATGGAGCAAGACGACGACATGAACTCCTTCATCACCAAGAGTCACCTCTTTGGTGCCCAATGTGCTTTGCATCAAGAGCAACAAGCTATGAGTGAACGCATCGACAACCTTGCCGCCGACTTGCGACTTTCCGAGCAACGTACAAGGGACTACTTCGACCACAAGCTCGACGATCACAAGCAAGAGAATGACGCAAGGATGGACGAGATTCGCGATTTGTTGCTCAACCGCTCTTCTTCCACTTCAAGAAGGAGCCATTCAAGTCACCATTCCTACTTTACCCTTTTCGGCTCAAGTACACCGACATCGAACACTCTTCGTCAAGCCGCACGACGAGCGTCAAGCAATCCTCAATCCACTTTGAGACACCGACTCGCAAGAACATCAACGACGTCAAGCCGAAGAAGCCTTTGCGCTAGCTCGAGAACGGCAACAACAACGCCAACATGAAGAGGAAGAACGCGCGCGTCTACACCAAAATGCACAAGATGCCGAGGCTCAACGTCAAGAACAACAACTCCATGACGCTCAAGCACTTGAGGCGCAACAAGCTGTACGCGATGCGAGTCGAGCCGTTGCCGACCGAGGCCGACAAGCCCGTGAACAAGAGGAAGCACTTCGCGAAGAAATTCACGAACGATGATTTCAAGCTCGCGTGCATCGTCTAGTTCCTCCTCGAGCTCGACGCGCTCCTCCACAAGCTCGCCAAGACCGTCAAGTTCATCAAGAGAAGGACGACAATGGAAATCCTCCATGACAAGAGCAACATGAGGTTGACAACCCTCCGCGTCAAGAGCACCACCAGTTGAACACTCATCTACAACATGGGCGTCATCATCCCCGACCCCAACACAATGAAGAGCAACGCTACCGCAAGCTCAAGTTCACCATGCCCAAGTTCAACGGAAGCAACGATCCCGAAGAATACCTTTCATGGGCATTGAAAGTTGACAAGATCTTCCGTTTGCACAATTATGAAGAAGAGAAGAAGATCGCGATGGCATCCCTTGAGTTCCAAGAATATGTCCTCATTTGGTGGGAACAAATCATAGAGAGCCGTGAGGCAAGAGGTGAACCACCCATCACTACTTGGGCACAAATGAAGGATGTTATGAGAGCATGCTTCGTGCCTACCTACTACAACCACGACCTCTTCAAGAAAGTCCAACAACTCAAGCAAGGAACAAAGAGCGTTGAAGAATACTACAAGGAGACGGAGGTTGTAATGATAAGAGCCAATTTGAAGGAAGATGATGAGAAAACAATGGCACGTTTCTTGAATGGCCTCAATCATCCTATCAAGAAGATCGCTGACTTCCAACCATACTCAAATCTAATCGAGCTCGTGCACCAAGCTACCAAAGCGGAACGCCAAGTGCAAGTTGATTTCAAGTATGCCAAGTTCTCATCCAAGTCCTACGGTTTCTCCAATAACCAAGCTTCAACGACTCCCACACCGACTACAAGACCCTCTACTTCCAACATTGACAAGTCGACTTCCAAGAAAGCTTCGCCAATTACAAGCAATCCCAATACGAGCAACTTCAAGCCGAGAGCTTAATCATCATCGACCCCTACAGATGCGACCCTCAAGACTTGTTCCCTCAAGTGTTTCACTTGCGGCGGACGAGGCCACAAGTCCTATGAGTGCACCAACAAGCGCACCATGATCTTCAACGACGATGGCACTTATGATTCCATGAGTGAAGGAGAAATGGAAGCCCTTGAGCAAGTCGCCATGCACCGCAAAGTGAACAATGAAGAAGAACAAGTATTTTGCGATGAAGATTCAAGTCCCGCACTTGTTGTCTCCAAAGTCTTGACTCTCCAACATCAACAAGAAGAAGACCAATGATGCCACATATTCCACACCAAGGCCGGCATCAATGGACGATCCGTCAAGGTCATCATTGATGGAGGGAGTTGTCACAATCTCGCAAGTGAAGAACTTTGCTCCAAGATCCAATTGCCCAAGACGAAGCATCCACATCCATACAAAGTGCAATGGCTTAGCGACTCCGACACTATCCAAGTCGAGCACCAAGTGCAAGTATCCTTCAAAATCGGTGCCTACGAAGACACCTTGGAGTGCGATGTCATCCCAATGACCATTTGTCATCTTCTCCTTGGACGGCCATGGCAATTCGATAGAGGAGTCATCCACAATGGGCGTACAAACCACTATAGCTTCAAGATGCAAGGAAAGGAGTTTGTGTTACGCCCTATGTCCTCCAAGCCAAGTGATTGCCGATAAGCAAGCCACCCATCGTGGAGAGAATGGTGAGAGAGTGAGCCACCAAAAAGAGAGTGAGCGCCACAAGCCCAAATTGAGTGCCTCCATGTTGAGCGAAAACTAGAACCTAGTTCTATTTGCCACCAAACGTGATATGGGAGAAGTGTGTGAGAACCCATCTAGTATCCTACACTACGTCCTCATGTGCAAGGACAATGCACCACAAACTAACACTTCTCACACTCTTCCTCTAGTGTTGTCTTCTCTTTTAAAGGAATTTCAAGATGTTTTCCCCGATGAGCTACCTCCGGGACTACCTCCACTACGAGGCATTGAGCATCGCATCGACCTTATCCCTGGAGCACCGCTTCCGAACAAAGCTCCCTACCGCGTCAACCCCGAAGAAACCAAAGAAATTCAATGGCAAGTAAAGCATCTCATAGACCATGGTCATGTGCGTGAAAGTTTGAGTCCTTGTGCCGTACCGGTCATTCTTGTGCCAAAACGTGACGGTAGTTTTCACATGTGTTCCGATTGTAGACCTATCAATGCTATCACCGTTCGTTATAGATATCCCATTCCACACCTAGATGATATGCTAGATGAGCTTAGTGGTGCCACTATATTTTCCAAAATTGATCTTAAGAGTGGTTACTATCAAATTCGCATACAAGAGGGCGATGAATGGAAAACCGCCTTCAAAACCAAGTTTGGTTTGTATGAGTGGTTAGTCATGCCTATGGGTCTCTCGGAAGCACCAGGCACTTTTATGCGCCTTATGAATCATTTCTTTCGCCCTTACATTGGAATATTTGTTGTGGTTTACTTCGATGACATTCTTGTGTTTAGCAAATCTATCAAAGAGCATGTCACCCATGTCCGCACCATTTTGCAAACTCTTAGGAAAGAGCGTCTCTATGGTAATATGGAGAAATGCCTTTTTGGTGTTGATAAGCTCGTTTTCTTGGGTTTTGTTGTCTCTTCTATGGGTGTTCATGTAGATGAGTCCAAGATCAATGCTATTAAGACTTGGCCGCAACCAACCAACTTGCTTCAAGTGTGTAGTTTCCTTGGCCTTGCGGGTTTCTATCGTCGCTTTGTGAAGGATTTTAGCACCATTGCTTCGCCTTTGCATGCTTTGAGCAAGAAGAATGCACCTTTTGTTTGGGGACCATCCCAAGATACCACATTCAATGAGCTTAAGAATTCGCTTACTCATGCTCCCGTGCTTGCCTTACCAAACTTCGACAAGCCTTTTGAAATTCATTGCGATGCTAGTGGTAATGGCATAGGAGGTGTGTTAACGCAAGAGAAGCACCCCATAGCTTACTTTAATGAGAAAATTTCCGGAGTGCAACTCAATTATCCCATCTATGACAAAGAGCTATATGCTTTAGTCTGCGTTCTGCATGAATGGGAACACTACCTTCGTCCCCATGAGTTTATCATTCATACAGATCATGAGACTCTCAAGTATCTTAAGGGTCAAACTAAGTTGAACAAGCGTCATGCTAAATGGAGTGAATTCATTGAGTCTTTTCTCTATTTCATCAGTTACATCAAGGGTAAAGAAAACATCGTAGCGGATGCTCTTTCCCGCATATGCATGCTAGTCACAGAATTTGAGTTAGATGTCATTGGCTTCGCGCATATCAAAGAATTGTATGAGCATGATGAAACTTTTGCCACTCAATATACCAAGTGTTTGTCGAATACATCATGGGAACACTATTACATCAAAGAAAGCTATCTTATGAGAGCTAACAAACTTTTCATCCCCAAGTCGTCCCTTCGTTTGTTGCTTTTGCAGGAATCGCATGGAGGGGGCTTAATGGGACATTTCGGACGCGACAAGACATTCGCCACGCTCTCGAAGAGCTACTTTTGGCCAAAATGTTTCGGGACGTCAATCGCTTCACCAACCGATGTTCGACATGCCGCAAAGCTAAGTCCAAAGCTCAATCTCATGGCCTCTATATGCCTCTACCGATTCCATACCAACCATGGGAAGACATTAGCATGGACTTCATACTTGGTTTGCCTAGGACTCGCAATGGGAAAGATTCTATATTTGTTGTTGTGGACTGTTTCTCGAAAATGGCACATTTTATTCCTTGTAACAAGATAGACAATGATTCACATGTTGCTAATCTCTTTTGTAGGGAAATATTGCGTCTACATGGTGTGCCAAAGACTATCGTCTCGGACCGCGACGTCAAGTTCTTGAGTTACTTTTGGAAGACCTTATGTGCCAAGCTCGGAATCAAGCTTCTATTCTCCACGGCCTATCATCCACAAACCGATGGCCAAACGGAGGTGACAAACCGCACACTCTCCTCTCTACTTCGAGTACTCACCATGAAGAACATCAAGGAGTGGGAGGAGTGCCTACCTATCGCCAAGTTCGCCTACAACCGAGCAAGACACTCAACAACCGGCAAGTCTCCTTTCGAGGTCATTTACGGATTCAACCCATTTTCACCATTGGACATTCTTCCTCTACCACTCCAAGAGCGCATCAATTTGGACGCAAGTGCGCGTGTGACACATCTCAAGAAGGTGCATGAAGATACAAGAAACACCATCGAATGCCAAGTTCAATGCCTTGCGACCAAGCTCAACTGCAACGAGCAACCTATGGTCTTCAACATTGGTGATCTCGTGTGTCTACACCTTTGCAAGGACCGATTTCCACAAGAACGCAAGTCAAGCTTCGACCACGAGTGGATGGACCCTTCAAGGTGCTTGCATGCTACAACGACAACGCTTACAAGGTCGACCTCCCACGTGACAAGTACAACGTGAGCGACATCTTCAACGTCAAAGATCTCTCTCCCTTCCATGGTGATGAAGAATTTGATCTGAGGACGGATCTTCCCCAAGGGAGGGGAGATGATGCGGAGCATCCCAAGGCCATCTGCATGGACCTACCTACATCTCCCACGACACCACTTGGACCCATGACAAGAGCCCGTGTGAGAGCCATTGAGAACGAGGTTAACTCTATCCTTGTTGAACATACATTTTACCCACTTGAGACATGGCTACTACCTCAATCGGAGTTGCTTTGTGTGGTTAGGTACCATGTAAGCAACCAAGGAGATGGAACGGTGCAAGATGGAAATCAAGAGCATTGAGACATTCTGCCCAGCCCTGAAGGACCGGAACAACCGCCCAACCACCGCCCGGGCGGAACAACCGGCCGACTACCGCCCAACAACCGGTCTACCTTCTGTGATCGAGCGGTGCAAGGCCGGTACTACACCGGATGTACCGGTAACTACCAAAAGACCGGTACTACCGCCCCGACAACCAGTACAACCACTGGCCCCTTCAACGTCCATCTCCACAAGCCAGCGCCTGACCTCCCAGCGGAACTACCGCCTTCCAGGTCTGGTACTTCCGCCATGCATGAGCTCCCAGCGGAACAACCGTCCCCTTGACCGGTACTACCGGCCTGCCTATGCGCAGTGAAAGGGGTCGACGACCCGTGTAACCCCAACTTACCCCTTTGAACTATATGTACTCGTCCCCTAGCAACGAATTAGGGTTAGCAAATGTTTAGCTCAGATTTGTGAGAGATCTTTGCTCATCCACTTGGTTACCTTCTCCTCGGAGATTCGAGCCTCCACCGGAGAAGATCCCCCAAGCGGATTCAAGCCCCCTTTACGGGAAGATCCCCTTGTGGATTCAAGACCTCCTCATGGAGAAAAACCGGTTACTGTGTATCGTCCCTAGTTTTCCGTGGATTCGTGTATCATCCTATGTACTCGAGGATCTAGCCCATGTGTGACTTATTTGTGTCGGTTTAGTGATCTCCTCTTGTGTTTTCCTTCCGTTCTTCCTCGTGTTCTTCTTGATTTCCCCGGGATCTGCTCCTGTCGTGAAAGATCGGGTGATTAGGGCCCCACCCTACATCAAGAGGGGGGGAATTTCGTGGCCCTTGGGGAAGGGGTCCGAAACCAACCCTATCTCTTGTTTCCCCACACATACGGACTCTAAAAATAGCCTATACTTATGTATTTTGAAATTACATGGGCCTGGCCCAATAATAAGGTGACGCAGCACCTAGAATAGCCTCTGGACGAAGTTTATGTAGTGGCATCTTGTATATTTCGTCCAAGCCTTCATGCACTCATCACGGTGGCTTCAATGTCCTGAAATCATCACTTGTAACTCCGTTCTTGTTCCCCCTGCGCATGCCATCAACTCCATGCTTGTTCTTGCTCCAATGTTCATCACTCTTATCCATGCCAGGCCCTTCATTTGTAAGCAAAACAAATGTATCCAATTTAGGCAGCATCATATTCTCATGAACATTAGGATCATTACTAAGAAATGAAAGACCTGGTAATTTAATTGGCGTGCGCGAGCTCTAGTAATTGGTCCAGTATAGGTAGTAGTAGGGGCCGTGGGTGTAACAATGTTATTGATGTCCTCATCAATTGGATACATTTGTCTTGCTTACAAATGAAGGGCCTAGCCTGGACAAAAAAGATGAACCTTGGAACAGGTTCAAGCGTGGAGATGATGGCATTTGCAAGGGGATCCAGAACGGAGTTACAAGTGATGATTTCAGGACATTGAAGCCACCATAAGGAGTGCACAAAGCCTTGGATTAAATATACAAGATGCCACTTCATAAATTTCGTCCAGAGGCTATTTTAGGTACTGCATCACCTTATTATTGGGCCAGGCCCATGTATTTTCGAAATACTTAAGTATAGGCTGTTTTTAGAGTCCGTATGTGTGGGGAAACAAGAGTTAGGGTTGGTTTCGGACCCCTCCTCCAAGGGCCACGAAATTCCCCCCTCTTCCTCCATATATACAGCCCTTAGGGCGTCGTTTAGACATTGGGTTTTGTTTAGATTAAAAGTTCGCCATAGCTGCAACTTCGCGTACTTCGTTTGTGTCCAACGACCAGACCAAGACGTCACAGTACCCCACCTTGATCAATAAAGCTTTCATCTTATATTCGCGATATCCAAATTGCAATCTCAGTTTCTTGCTTGTTCTTCGTTTGCTCGCAGGAAACAGGCCCTCGTGGTCAGGTTGATCGTGCTCCGGCATGGTCAATACCCCCTTGGAGTTGGTTTAGCGATTGCTAAGGCGCGACGTCCTCGCACGTTCGTAGTCGGATCGCCAAAGTCGACTTCCTCTAAAACGATCACCTGGGACTTCTAGTTTTGCTGGTGTTGCACTCCGTCTTGGTCCGCGTGGCCTTGGGGTGGTTCCTCTTCTCCTTGGGGGTGCTTCTGAGCCTCTTGGTGGTGTTCCTCTTCGTACCTAATGAGACATAGCGTATCTTGGTGAGGTAGCAACAATGTTCCATTCGTATCCATATGCAAACTAAGTAGGAAGGAGTTCACCTCGGTTTCCAAAGCACGTGTTCTCGCTCTTGTCATAGGTCCACGTGGGGCTTGATGTATCGGTGTAGAGTTCATGGGGATGATGGAAGAATGCTCCGCATCAGAACAGCAAGCGGTCTTCCTCATCTTCGAGAAGACGCTCAAGTGCAAAGACTTCCGTGCTACCATCTCCGGCAAGTACACACAAGCATCGACATCGACAAGACAATGAAGAGCGACCTACTGGATGAGAGTTGGCTTCTCTGCCACCCCCGTGCAAACGGGCCCTCGACCCCCGTGCACACGGCCTCCAGCATCCCCTTGCGCACGGGCCATACAGTACAGCAACATCGACTACAAGGCTACGGCTTCTTCAACACCTTTGGCATCTTCGCCAAGTGACTTCACGGCATCTTCGCCTTCGGACGTACGGCATCTTCGCCTACTCCACGAGCTCAAGTCCACTACTCCCTCGAGCTACTACGACCTCGACACCAACCATGAGATTCCTTTCTATGGGACTCCAGAACCCGAGGAGTATCTTGAGTGGGAGCGTTTGATGGCCGACTAACTCAATCTACATCAAGTCCCCCCCGAAGATCAAGTGAAGTGCGCCTCAAGAAACTTCCACGACTACGCGTCCACATGGTGGCTTCACGCACCTTCGGAGAGCTACGCCATGAGTTGGCCCAAGACGAAGAAAGCTACGCGACGAGAGTTCGTGCCTCCAACCTACACGGAACAACTTCTACGCCAATTGGAGAACACCATCCAAGGATCCAAGTCAATCGATGAGTACTTTAAGGAGATGAAGCATGCCTTGCGACGTGCTGGCATGGACGACCCCATGTCAATGAAGTTCCACTTCATGATGGGATTGAACAACGACATCTCCAAGCCTATCTCCCTCGAGAACTACAAGTCCCTCGACGACAACTACATTGGTGCTCTCAAGGCGGAACAAGAACTCATGAAGGCCAAGGCTTCTCCATCCCAAGCTCACTTGATGTAGGGTGGAACC
This sequence comes from Triticum urartu, assembly GCF_056163025.1. NCBI lineage: Eukaryota > Viridiplantae > Streptophyta > Magnoliopsida > Poales > Poaceae > Triticum > Triticum urartu. The sequence continues at coordinate 206,133,521 of NC_141873.1, forward strand.
CTAGAGGGCCGATCTTTCATGAAAGGAGCGGATCCCGCGATGAACACGAGGAGGGAAACGAGGGGAAAATCACGAGGGGAACACAAGAGAACACTCAAACCAACAAGAATGATCACACATGCGCTAGGTCCATGAACACAAAGGAAGATACAAGATCCAAAGTCAACAACGGACGATACAAGAGGTAGCCGGTCTTCTCTGTGAGGAGGTCCTGAAGTTCTTCTCCAAAAGGAGGTCTCGAATCCAAAGGGATCTTCTCCGTAGAGGCCGCGGTCTCTCTCATGGAGTAGATCCAATATGGATGAGCGCAGCTCTATCTCTCAAATGAGCTAAACCAATGCCAAGCCTAGTACGGAGCTAAGGGACAAGCATTTATAGTCCAAGGGGTAAGTTGGGGGATACATGGGGTGAAACCCCTTTCACTACGAACAGGCAGGGCGGTAGTACTGGTCATGGGAGCGGTTGTACCGCTGGGCGCTCAGCTAATGGTTCCTGGAGGTGCTTCCGGATGTGCTCAGCGGTTTTACCAGTGCTTGGGGCGGTTGTACCGGTCAGGTGGCTGTTACGGGGATAAACCGGTGCTGCACCGGCCTTGCACTGCTCGATCACAGAAGCTTGGCCAGTTGTTGGGCGGTGGTTGTGAAGGAAATATGCCCTAGAGGCAATAATAAAGTTATTATTTATTTCCTTATATCATGATAAATGTTTATTATTCATGCTAGAATTGTATTAACCGGAAACATAATACTTGTGTGAATACATAGACAAACAAAGTGTCACTAGTATGCCTCTACTTGACTAGCTCGTTAATCGAAGATGGTTATGTTTCCTAACCATAAACAAAAGAGTTGTTATTTGATTAACAGGATCACATCATTAGGAGAATGATGTGATTGACATAACCCATTCCATTAACTTAGCACCCGATCGTTTAGTATGTTGCTATTGCTTTCTTCATGACTTATACATGTTCCTATGACTATGAGATTATGCAACTCCCGTTTACCGGAGGAACACTTTGTGTGCTACCAAACGTCACAACGTAACTGGGTGATTATAAAGGTGCTCTACAGGTGTCTCCAAAGGCACATGTTGGGTTGGCGTATTTCGAGATTAGGATTTGTCACTCCGATTGTCGGAGAGGTATCTCTGGGCCCTCTCGGTAATGCATATCACATAAGCCTTGCAAGCATTGCAACTAATGAGTTAGTTGTGAGATGATGTATTATGGAACGAGTAAAGAGACTTGCCGGTAACGAGATTGAACTAGGTATGGGATACCGACGATCGAATCTCGGGCAAGTAACATACCGATGACAAAGGGAACAACGTATGTTGTTATGCGGTCTGACCGATAAAGATCTTCGTAGAATATGTAGGAGCCAATATGGGAATCCAGGTCCCGCTATTGGTTATTGACCAGAGACGTGTCTCGGTCATGTCTACATTGTTCTCGAACCCGTAGGGTCCGCACGCTTAAGGTTTCGATGACAGTTATATTATGAGTTTATGAGTTTTGATGTACCGAAGGAGTTCTGAGTCCCGGATGAGATCAGGGACATGACGAGGAGTCTCGAAATGGTCGAGACGTAAAGATTGATATATTGGACGACTATATTCGGACATCGGAAAGGTTCCGAGTGATTCGGGTATTTTTCGGAGTACCGGGTAGTTATGGGAGAAGCAATGGGCCTTGATGGGCTTTAGTGGGAAGAGGAGAAACGGCCAAGGGGCTTCCGCGCCCCCCCCCCTCCCCTCTGGTCCGAATTGGACTAGGGAAAAGGGGGCCGGCCACCTTTCCTTCTCCTCTACTTCCTTCTCCCTTCCTCCCCTCTTGGTGGACTCCTACTAGGACTTGGAGTCCTAGTAGGACTCCACATCCTGGCCGCACCAATTGCCTTGGCCGGCCTCCTCCTCCTCCATCCTTTATATACTGCGGCAAGGGGCACCCCATGAACACAAGTTGATCCACGTGATCCTATTCTTAGCCGTGTGCGGTGCCCCCTTCCACCATAATCCTCGATAATATTGTAGCGGTGCTTAGGCGAAGCCCTGCAACGGTAGAACATCAAGATCGTCACCACGCTGTCGTGCTGACGGAACTCTTCCCCGACACTTTGCTGGATTGGAGTCTGGGGATCGTCATCGAGCTGAACGTGTGCTAGAACTCGGAGGTGCCGTAGTTTCGGTGCTTGATCGGTCAGGCCGTGAAGACGTACGACTACATCAACCACGTTGTGCTAACGCTTCCACTGTCGGTCTACATGGGTACGTAGATCACACTCTCCCCTCTCGTTGCTATGCATCACCATGATCTTGCGTGTGCGTAGGAAATTTTTTGAAATTACTACGTTCCCCAACAGGTTGAGCGGTTGCACCGCTTGTGGGCCTTCAGCGGTAGTACCGCTTGGTGTGGGCGGTAGTACCGCTCGGGCTGTAGCAGCTGGCTCTCCTTCCCTTGCTCCCGCGCACACTTGGCCTTGGTCCTTAGGCTCTCCATGATCTCCTCGGAAGGACCTGAGTATGCATAAGGGCCGCACTTGATGTAGCATCCATGTCTAACATGCGGAAAGGGAAGATTCGGAAAGGAGCGAGTTCACCTTGTGTCCAATGGCGTATGCTTGAGGTCTCAACATGTGGGCACTAGGGGCATGGGGAGAAGTCGTAGTGTACATGGGGATGATCATAGGATGCTTCGCATCATCTCCCCTCCCTTGGGAAAGATCCGACCTCGGATCGAAAACCTCATCACCATGGAAACGGTTGTCGTGGACGGACTTGTAGTTGGATGGAGTGGAAGACATTGCGCAATCCAAGTGCTCCAAGGTGTCGCCGGAGTGGTATACATGCAAAAAGAGCAAACACAAACGATACTCGGAAATACAATGGTTAGAGCACACAAAGTGTCCATCATGTAAGAATGAGTCCGTGCAACAAGATTGAGCATGACAAGGTGCAAAGCATTCATGGGAGCAAAAGCATTCATTGCGCACACAAATCTGTTGTGAATATGATCAATGCAACCACGGTGCAAAATGATGTCATAGAGGGATGGTTTATCAATAGCATGAATAAGGTGATGGATCCTCAAGATGAGTATGTGATCATGCAATTGATGATGGGCAATATGATCATGATGTATGAATATGCCATCAAGGTATATCATAACAAATTGTTGGGGGTTGGGTGCGACATATGCCAACGGATGGCTTATCATGGTGGGGGCGAGTAGAACTTTGCCGGTGCCTGGAAACAGGATGAGGCGAAGACATGCACGCCGGTGAATCTTACCCAGCTTCGAGGCTCTCTGGGGAGATAACACCCCTACTGCTACTCTGCGGGGTCTCCGCATGATCACTATGGTCAAGTGTTTACACGGTTGCTCCTTGAGCTGGGTCTGGTGGTGGGAAAGGGCAAGGCTAGCTCTCCCCCTCTATCTGGTGTGGTATAGAACTACTGGTATCCAACCCATTGCATGGGTGCCCTGGGGGGTTTATATAGGCCTACCCCCCAGGGGTACAATGGTAATTCGACTGGGCACGGCCCCAGCCGTTAGTGCCTCCGACCTCCGGCTTCTCCGCCGACTGCTGGGGCCCGCCGACTGGTGGGCCCCGCCGACTGGTCTGGTACGGAGCCGATAGGCCGCTTCCGCCGCGGGCCGGTCTTGCCGGCTCCTGATTATTGTAGCCGTGCTCCTGATGACGCAAGCTCGGTCATGGGGTCATGGCAATAGCCCCGCCGCCTGGCGGGCGATCACTATGGCCACTCACCATCTCTTCTTAGTTAATGGCGTGTGGGCCCCGGGGGAGGGCTCGGCCGACTCCCCCGGGCCGACTCCAGACGGGTCCGACCGGCGGTTCTCCTGCCGTCTCCCGAGGTCTTGCTGACTGGTGGGCCCCGCTGCCTCCAGGCCATACAGACAAGCCATCATGGGCGCAGGACCAGGTACAATGATGCTGACGTCAGGGCCGGCTGGGCAACAGTGCCACGCCGCAGGGAGATCTTCCCTAGTACGGCGCGCAGTAGCCATGCCTGCCCTTAGTAAGGGGCGGGGAGGGGGCTTCATTGTAGCTACGCCCCTGACCCGTCCCCCTCGATGAGGTCACGGTTTGTTGGAGTCGCCGGCCGAATCCCCAAAGCCGGCTTCTCTGGAAGTCACCCCTGGGACTCGGCCATGAGCGGGCAGTCGGTCGTCTTGTCATAGACTCCCCAGGAGGCGGCTCTTCGCCCTGTGGTCTTGAGGGGCTCAGCCTGCCCTGATGTCTTGAAAGGTTATGCGCCTCGGGTTGGCCTACCCGTGGCCCATTACTCCGACAGTAGTCCCCGAAGCTGGTGAGGCGCCGCGGACGATCGGCCGAGAAGCCTCAGCAGTTTCTCCTTCCGGGTGCTCAATACACGGTCTTGATTGACTTCTGCCGAGCCGACTAGAAGGAGTCGGACTCGCCCAACTCGGACTCACTCAATTCCGACTTGCTCAGTAGTTCGAACGTCTCGGCGGGATTTCAGGTGGCGTGCTAGCTAAGCTTCCAGGCCGCCGCCCGTTTTCGGCCTGTCACACGAGGGCACGTGGCCAGGCCATCCTGCCAGCCCACGCGCGCGACGGGACAGGCCCGTAGGCGGGGCCCACCACTACCGTGCCTTGGCGCCCGAGCAGATCCGCTGCAGCCCGGTGGACGGTTGGGATTCCCGTGGAGTTACTACGCGCAGTAACTTTACGTGGATCGTGGGGGGCGTGGGGTTGCGGGCACAGTAAATCCCCATGTCCGCCCCCTCGGCTTCGCAGCCCATGGGGCTATAAGTAGGGGGAAGAGGGGGCGCGCGCGCCCCTCCTTCCCACTACCCCTTGCTTTCTTCCTCCTCGCTCTCCTGCTTCCTCTTCTCTTCTTCGTCCTACCGCACGCCCAAGCTCCGGCTATCACCGCAGTGACAGCTCGCGATGAGCTCTTCCTCTGCGGCCGCGCCTCCCTCGGTGCGCTCCGGCACCTGGGACGGTTCCGAAGTCCATGAAGACCACATCGAGTTCCTCCGCCGGACCCGTCGGCTTCCCGGCGAGGACCGCGTGCAGGTTCGTCTCACGCCGGAGGGGGAGATTTCCCCTGCCCCGCAGGAGGGCGAGCGGGTCATCTTCCGCTCGCACTGCCTGCGTGGGCTGGGGCTGCCGGCGAGCAGCTTCTTCTGGTCGTTCATGGAGTTCTACGGCCTCCAGCCGCACCACCTCACCCCCAAAACAGTGGTGCTGCTGTCCGCCTTCGTGGCTCTGTGCGAAGGCTTCCTCGGAGTCCTCCCCACCCTCGAGCTCTGGGGGGAGTTCTTCTTCTCCAAGCTCGGCACCCAGGCCACGGGCGTGCCGGCTCAATGCGGCGCCTTCATCACCGTGCGAAGGACAGGAGCCGACAACCACTTCCCCTCCATCTCGCTGTTGAAGTCGGTGAAGATGTGGCAGCGGTCCTACTTCTACGTCAGGAACGTCGCCATAAGAGGCGACTGGGTCAATCTGCCGGCCTTCGAAGCCGGCCCGCCGGCTGGCAGACTGCCCAACTGGTCGTACCGGGCCAGGTCGCTAAAGCCTGCGGGAGCCGGCGCCATCACGCGACTCCGAGTGCTGACGCAGTCGGAAGGTCTGACTGGTCCGGACCTGCTGGCCGCCTTCGTCTCGCACCGAGTTCTCCCACTCCAAGGCCTCCCTCACCTGATATGCCAGATGAGCGGGGGCCGTGACCCGAGTCGGATGTGCACCAAGGACATGCCTCACAGAGAGGTGGCCCTTATGGTGAACTACCTCTCGGACAGCAGGCTTCCGGGGGACTGACGTTTCGGCAAGGAGCCATACTCCCGCGCCAACCCCCCGCCCGTGGTGAGTCGCCTTTCTTTTCTTTCTTTGGATTGTTTTCTTCTTGCCGAGTTTTGTTTTGATCAGTCGGCTTTGGTTAGAATCCCCTTCTTCACCCACCAGCCGGCACCTCGGGGCCGGCCCGTGAGTTTGTCGCCGACCGGGCGGAGAGCGATGTCGACGACCCCGATCTGGGGGCGGCGGCTCTGGAAGACGACGCCGAGGGAGGAGGAGGGACGACAGGCGACTTCAGGCCCTTGGCTACCTTCGCCGACTGGCCCGAAGACGACGCCGAGGGAGGAGTCGCCCCTCGCCATCGGCCAGGAGCCAGCCAGTCGGGCGCGGGCTCTTCTGCCGCGTCGGGCGCTCCAGGTGGCGAGAAGAAGCGTCGGGCTGCGCCGACTTTGTTCGGCAGCCGGCCGAAGAAGCCCAAGGGCTCGGCTGCGGCGACCCAGCAGGAGGAGGCGGCCGCGAAGGCCATCCGCTTCCGTAAGGAAGTGAAGAAGCCGTCGTTGGTCTCTGCATAAGTATTCTGTCTTCAAAGTTTATTCTTTCTTCGTGTTTTGTCTGAGTCTCTGCTCGCCCCTCTTTCTTCAGGGCTCCCCTCTCTCTTGAGCGGGTCGCCGCCGCCTCCGTCATGGGGTCAGCGAAGACGCCCGCCACCACTCGGCGGATAGACCCCGCAGCCGACCTCCGGGAGGCGACGGAGCGGAATGCGCAGGAGAAGCGCAACGAAGATGATGCCCTTTGCCTGGAGAAGGCGGAGGCCTCTGCTAAGAGAAAACTAGCGAAGGCCAAAGCCGCCGCCGTGGCGAAGCAGCAGGCTGAGGAAGCCGCACGACTCCAGTCGGCCTTGCTTGTTACCCCGCTGAACTCTACACCGTCGCCCCCGGAGTTCACGGGGCAGACTGGAGAAGCCGGCGGGGAGAACCTCGTCGAGGAGAGGGAAGGCGGCGATCCCTCTACTCCGGGCGCGAACGTTCCGCCGCCGCCTCCGCCGCCGTTTGAAGGCGTGCAGGGCGAGCAGCCAGCGGACCCTCCGGTGCCGCCGACCGAAGAAGAGGCCGTGGCGAGGCTGCTCCTCCAGGTCGGCTCACCAGCGCGCCGTCGTCTGGAGAAGGCGACTTCGGCACCCCGCCCCCTGGAAGCCGGCACCGCCAGCTCGGCGGCTCCAGACGCCGAAGCGACGAGCGCGGCACCTGTTGGGTGGGTGCGAGGAGGCGGCACAGGGCCGCTGAACCAGGCGCTCCTGGATGTCCAGGTGAAGCTCCGCGCTGAGGGCGATGCCCTCCAGAGTTGTACCAAGGTGTTCCTAGCGTCGCGGGCAGCCGTCCGGGTATGTTTTCTTTGGGCCTTTGTTTTTCTTGTTCCTCTCTGTGGGGGCGCGCCAGCGCACCCACTGGGTGTAGTCCCCGAGTTTCGGGCCGGTTGCTGAGCAGGCGGCCCGGAACTCCAATTGATGAACTTCTGGGTACTAATTTTGTCTGAAATGCTTGTTGCAGGATTACCACAACCTCCGCGTCAATGCCTTCAACCGTAATGTTGAAGAGCTGGGCAAGCGGACCGCCGACTTGGCGGAGAGCTGGAGTAAGTCCTTCCCTCTTTTTCCTTCTCTGCGGGGGCGCGCTAGCGCACCCGCGGGCTGTAGTCCCCGAGATTCGGGCGGACTGCTGAGCAGTCAGGCCGGATCTCCCCGGCGACCTGCTTTATTGACGACTGTTGTCTTTCTTCCTTTCCTTCAGGAGCCAATGCTGCACTTCAAAAGCAGTTGAGCGCAGCCAACTCCGCCCTGCTCGCCAAAGGGGAGGAGTGCAGCAGGCTCGCCACAGAGCGCGATCTGCTGGCCACTCAGTTGGCGGAGCAAAAGGAGCTGCTTGTGAAGTCGCAGAGGGAGGCGGAGGAGACGGAAACCTCCCTCTTGGCCGAGTTCGCGAGCGAGCGCTCCTCCTGGTCTAACAAGGAGGCGCTGCTGTCCTCCGGCTTCCACGAGATTGAAGACATCGTTGATGGTGAGTCTGTTTATTTTCTTTCTTGGAGCTGCCGACTTGGATCGTGCCGACTCCTGGTTTTTGACTTGCTTTTTCGTTTCTTCATGTCTTTTGCAGACTTCTTCCATGGGCAGTCACAGGCCGCTATCCAAGCCATCGAGGCCGATCGTGAAAGTCGGAGGGCGGAGGGCGCGGAGATCGCCGCTGATGCCCCCCGAACTCTTGATGAGCACATCTTGAGCATCGAGGCTCGACTCCGGCCGGCTCACTGGATGCTGCGCCAGCTTCAGCGCGTCGGCGCCCAGGCGATTTTCCGCCCTTTGGCCGGATATGCAGGCTCCGCGCACCCCCAGCCTGACGGCCAACTGGTTGGAGGTCGCGGCTGGTCGCCTCGAGGCCTGGAAGGGCTCTTTGGCCTGGGCTGGAGCGCCGCCGGGGCTTGGAGTTCGTCATGGCGTGGTACCCGGGGCTGGATCTAGACCGGTTGGCCACGCTTCGGTCGGAGGCCCAGCTAGAGCTGGCGGCTGTGGAAGACGCCCTTGTCAAGCGTGCTGCGGCGATCGCCGAGTACACCGACACGAGCATCTTCGTCCCCGAGCGGTCTGAAGACGGCGAGGAGGTACCGCCGGAGTGGTTTGGGATGAAACCAGACTACGGCGAAGACTCGGCGGAGCTGATTGGCTCCAGCGTCGAGGAGGAGGACGAGGCGGAGGATGAGGGCGAGGCGGAGGCACCAGAAGACGGAGCAGACGGCCCGCCTCAGCCCGACCGCGCCTCCAGCAACGAGCCGCGTGCGACCGACCCGACTGCTGCCGGAGGCAATCAAGCCAAGACTAGCCGGTCGACCGCCCCGACGCCTGACGCTGGCGCCTCCTCCGCCCCCCCGAATCCGTCTGCCGCCTCCTAAGCTGCCACTGTGTCTTTTGTTTTATCTGCTTCAGTAGTCTTTTGAAGAACTTGTTAATTCGCATAATTCCACCCGCGGGGTGTATTTTGAACCTCTACTCGACAATTCGGCCAAGGGCCTATGTTATATATATATATATATCTTTTCTTGCTCATTGTTCTTTTGGCTGTTTTCCTTTGCCTCTTTCTCTTAGTTGCTTGTCTTGCCAATCGGACAGCCGCTTCTGCGGACTGTTGCTGGGTCAAGCGCTAGGCTACTTTGGGAAAGCAAGTAATTAGCCGATTTCAAGATTGTTTGAGCAAGTTGGATACAAAACGACAATCCGACTGTCCGGGAGTCGGTTTGCGAGAAAGGCTGGAAGCCGTCTTGAGCTATGTTTTACGCTTTGAGTCCTTAGCCATTTTTTGTGCGAGCACCCATTCTACCTTACCTCTGCCCAGCTTAGAGTCGCTCCGCGAGCTGCGGCTTCCGACAGAAGACGGCTTAGGTGTTACACACTACTTGTCCGGCTGCAGGAAGCATTTCATAGTGCAAGGTGGCAAGTCCCCGGGCTAACTTGTCGAGCCCGGTGCCAAGCAGCATGACAAAGAGTAACATACTTGTAGGCATAATTTTATCATACAGACAAAAGAGGGCAGTCCCCGAGCTTATCTCGGGGGGCCCGAAGTCTTGGTACTTTAATACAAAGGTAGCGTGGTACATACTGCATCAACTGTAAAATCTTCGGAGAAGATTTGCATTCCATGGCCGCTCTGTCTCCTTGCCGGAGTCGTCCCTCTTGCGCGCTCGGGGCTTCTGAGCGTCGATCGGGTAGTAGGAATCGTTACCTAGTACTTTGCTGATGATGAAAGGGCCTTCCCAAGGCGGCGACAGCTTGTGCTGGCCGGGTGTTCGCTGGATCAGTCGGAGCACAAGGTCGCCTTCTTGGAAAGATCTTGGCCTGACCTTCCTGTTGTGGTATCGGCGCAGGCTCTGCTGGTAGATGCTGGACCGGCTGAGTGCCAACAGCCGGCCCTCTTCCAGTAAATCGACACCGTCTTGTCGTGCTTCTTCTGCTTCCTCCTTGGTGTACATGGTGACTCGTGCGGAGTCGAACTCTATGTCCGTTGGGATGACGGCTTCGGCACCGTAGACGAGGAAGAAGGGCGTGAAGCCAGTTGACTTGTTTGGAGTCGTGCGCAGACTCTAGAGGACGGCTGGCAGCTCGTCGAGCTAGCAGCCAGCCGAGCGCTCCAGAGGCTCGATCAACCGAGGCTTGATGCCGGACAGGATGAGGCCGTTTGCTCGCTCCACTTGGTCGTTTGACTACGGGTGGGCGACGGATGCTAGGTCTAGTCGGATGCCTTGTGTTGCACAGAAACGGGCCAAGGCGCCTTTGGCAAAATTTGTGCCGTTGTCGGTGATGATGCTGTGTGGTATGCCGTACTGAATTGTGATATCGGTGATGAAGGTCACGGCAGTCGGACCGTTCAGTTTCTTAATTGGCTTCACTTCCACCCACTTGGTGAACTTGTCCACTGCGACAAGTAGGTGAGTTAGACCACCTCGTGCTGTTTTGAATGGTCCCACCATGTCTAGACCCCAAACTGCGAAAGGCCAAGCAATGGGGATGGTCTTGAGCGCGGAAGCTGGCTGGTGCGGCTTGGAGCTGACCTTCTGGCACCCTTTGCATTTTTGGACCAACTCCTTGGCCTCTTCCAAGGTAGTCGGCCAAAAGAAACCGTGCCAAAAAGCTTTGGCGACGAGTGCTCTTGAAGCCGCATGGTGGCCACATTCGCCTTGATGGATGTCTCTGAGGATCGCCTGGCCTTGCTCTGGCTCTACGCAGCGCTGGTAGACACCAATGACGCTGCGCCTGACCAGCTCTCTGTTGATTATTGTATAGGCTGCCGCCGGTGTTGTACTTGCCGAGCTGAGGTCTCATCAGTTGGTAGCTCTTGGTTCACCAGGAATTTGATGATGGGCTGGGCCCATGAGGGTGCTGCTATTTCTTCAACTACCAGAACTGCGACTTGTATGAGGGCGGCTGGGCTGGGAGGCGGTGGGTTGGAGTCAACAGCCGCTTGCTGGGCTGATGAAGTCCCCAGGCCGACTGGCGCGGTTCTTGGGCCGAGTTCTGGAATCGTCGAGTCCGTCACCGCAGTCCTCGGGCCGGGCTCGACTGTGGCAGCTTTGGAGTCGCCCGCGAAAGTCCCCGTTCCGACTGCCGGAGCTCTCTAGTCGGATCCGCCGTCTTCGGGAGGAGCCGGCACAAAAATGGAGTCCGACTCTGGTGAAGGCTTGACAGACGGCTTGAGGAGGCGTTGAAGGGCGACGCCAGATGGTATTGCTTGGCGGGTAGAGCTGATTCGTGCCAAGGCGTCTGCTTGGTCGTTCTCATTTCTTGGCACATGGAGGAACTCGCACCCTTCGAAATACCCGCTGAGTTGCTGCACGAGGAAACGGTAGCTCGCCATGTCTTCGTCTTTCGCGTCCCAGTCGCCAGATGACTGCTGGACCACTAAGTCCGAGTCGCCATAACACCAGATCCGGCGGATGCCAAGTTCTTTGGCAAGCTGGAGCCCATGAATGAGCGCCTCGTACTCGGCCACGTTGTTGTAGGCGGCAAAATGGATTTGCATTGCATATTTGAGCTTGTCACCTTTGGGAGAGGTGAGGACGACGCCGGCTCCCAAGTCGGTGCGCATCTTGGATCCATCGAAGTGCATCTGCCAATGGGTGGAGTCAGGCGCTGGAGGCAGGTAGTAGGTCTCGGCCCAGTCGACGAGGACGTCGGCCAGTGCTTGTGATTTGATGGCGGTGCGGGGCTAGTAGCAGATGGTGTAAGGAGCCAGCTCTATGGCCCACTTGGCCACTCGACCAGAAGCATCTCAGCTACCGATGATCTCGGCGAGTGGAGTCGTGCAGACCACCGTGATTGCATGCTCTTGAAAGTAAGGCTGCAATTTCTTGGCAGCAAAGTGCACGCCATAGCACAACTTCTGGTAGTGGGGGTAGTTCTGCTTGGAGGTCGACAGTACCTCGCTCAGGTAATATACTGGTCTCTAGACAGGTAGCGCCTTGCCTTCCTCCTTGCGCTCTACTACATTGACTGTGCTGACTACTCGGCTGGTGGCGGCGATGTACAGGAGCATAGGTTCCTTGGGAGTCGGAGCCGCCAGGACGGGTGGAGTAGCAGCATCTTCTTCAACTGGTGGAAAGCTTCGTCCACCTTATGGTTCCACTCAAAAAAGTGGTCTTCTTCATGAGTTGGTATAAGGGGAGAGCTTTCTCGCCCAGCCGAGTGATGAATCGGATGATGGACGCCAAGCAGCCGGTGAACTTCTGCACATCCAGCAGTCGGCTAGGCACCTCCATTCTCTCGATGGCCTTGATTTTTACTGGGTTGCATTATATGTCGCGTTCAGAGACCAGGAAACCTAGCAGCTGGCTGGCTGGTACTCCGAAGACACACTTCTCCGGGTTGAGCTTGATATGGAACCGGCGCAGGTTCTCAAAGGTCTCCTTGAGGTCTTCCAGCAATGTTCCTCGCTTTTCCGTCTTCACTACCATGTCGTCCACGTAAACGTGGGCGTTCCTGCCGAGCTGCTTGAGGAGGCACTTCTGCATGCAACACTGAAAGGTGGCGTCGGCATTCCTCAAGCCGAACGTCATGGTGAGGTAGCAGAATGCTCCAAATGGCGTGATGAAGGCGGTCTTCAATCTGTCAGCTGGGTTCAGCTTGATCTGGTGATATCCTGAGTACGCATCCAAGAAACTCAACAGCTCGGATCCGGCTGTGGAGTCTATCACCTGATCATTTCTCGGTAGAGCAAATGGGTCCTTGTGGCAGGCCTTGTTGAGGCTCGTGTAGTCAATACACATTCGCCATTGCTTGTTCTTCTTTAGCACCAGGACCGGATTTGCCAGCCACTCCGGGAAGAAAACTTCCATAATGAAGCCGGCTTCTAGGAGTCGGGCTATCTCTTCGCCGACAACTCTTCTCTTCTCTTCTGATAAGCGGCGTAGGGGCTGCCTGACCGGCTTTGCATCAGATCGGACGTGTAACTTGTGCTCGGCGAAATCCGTCGGTACACCTGGCATGTCCTTGGGAGACCATGCGAAGATGTCCCGATTCTCACGGAGGAAATCGACGAGCTCGCCTTCCTATTTGCTGTCGAGGTTTGCACCTACGACGGCGTACCTCTCTGGGTGCTCCAGATCCAAGGGTATCTTCTTTGTCTCTTTGGCCGGCTTGAACGAACCTTCGGCTTCCGACTCCTTTGGGTCGGGCGATATCTCCAGCTGCTTGCCGGCCATCGCCACAACTCGCTAAAGGAGTCGCTTCTCGGCTGCAATCACTAGGGACTCGGCCAACCGACTGCTCTCGGCCAATCACTAGGGACGACGGTACTGTGCTGGTCCTAGGCTAGACCATGCTAGAGACGCGAGCCTAGAACACAAACAAAATCATGGCGCTGCACGGAAACAAGGGAAAAGCACACTCTGGGAAAAAATCGCTCTATTTTTTTGCGCTCTTTTTTTGTGAAAAATCACTATAATGGCGAGTGTCTCAAAGCTCTTCCCAGGTCAAACTGACAGGATGGGTACGGATTTTTTTTGACAATTTGTTTTTTCGGAAATCAGGGCAGCGACGACGAAAAAGTGCGACAAAAAATCACTATCATGGCTAGTGTCTCAAAAGACTCAGAACAGCTTAAAAATAGGATAGGGAAAAAGTATTTCCGGTCGCCGAAATTTTGGCCTAAAAACTGCCCGGGGGTCTCCAGACTCTTTTTTTTCTGAGACCTACGCATGAAAGGAAACACAAATCAGAATTTAGATGGATCTCAAAAACAAACCTAATATGAGAAGAAATCGGATTAGTGGTGGATATATGGTGGTGGTATATGGCAGCGGTGGTGGTATATGGTAACGGTGGTGGTATATGGATACAGATTGGTGGTGGTATATGGATACGGATTGGTGGTGGTATATGGATACGGATTCAGAGCGGTGGCGGATAAGCAATGGTGGTAGATGGCAAGGCGATGATGATGGTGCGGCGGCGGCGTGGCAACTTATGACCAGAACTCGAAACTCTAAAAGACTAGACTCTAAGACCAGCAACTTGACACGACGATGCAACCGCAAATTCAACAAAGCAAAAACACTAAAAAGATTATGCAAATGCTCAGATTGGTTCGGATATGATGAACTAACCCTAATTTTTTGTGGCTTTTTCGTGGACTGTAGGTATGAAGAACAGACTCGATCTAATCTACGAAAAACTGCAAAATCTCACCGAGCAACCTGGAAATCTGATACCACTTGATAGAGGCAAAGGTGTCCTGATGTTTCGATGAGATGGTGGCTATCATTTTCCGTGGGAGTCGGCCTTGACGATCCGACTACGAATGTGCGAGACGTCGCGCCTTAGCAATCGCTAAACCAACTTTTGAGGGTTACCGACAATGCCAGAGCACGATCAACCTGACCACGAGGGCCTGTTTCCTGCGAGCAAACGAAGAACAAGCAAGAAACTAAGATTGCAATCTGGATATTACGAATATAAGAGGAAAGCTTTATTAATGAAGGTGGGGTTCTATGACGCCTTGGTCTGGTCGTTGAACACAAACGAAGTACGCGAAGTTGCAGCTATGGTAAACTTTTAATCTAAACAAAACCCAAAGTCTAAACGACACCCTAAGGGCTGTATATATGGAGGAAGAGGGGGGAATTTCGTGGCCCTTGAGGGTAGGGTACGAAACCAACCCTAACTCTTGTTTCCCCACACATACGGACTCTAAAAATAGCCTATACTTAAGTATTTTGAAATTACATGGGCCTGGCCCAATAATAAGGTGACGCAACACCTAGAATAGCCTATGGACGAATATTATTAAGTGACATCTTGTATATTTCGTCCAAGGCTTCATGCACTCCTTATGGTGGCTTCAAGGTCTTGAAATCATCACTTGTAACTCCGTTCTTGATCCCCTTGTGCATGCCATCAACTCCATGCGTGTTCTTGCTCCAATGTTCATCCTTCTACAAGCTAGGCCCTTCATTTGTAAGTAAAACAAATGTATCCAATTTAGCCAGCATCATATTCTCAAGAAACGGAAGTACCTGGTAATTTAATTGGCATGCACAAGCTCTAGTAATTGGTCCAGTATATGTAACCCTAGGGGCTGTGGGTGTTACAATGGTATTGATGTCCTCATCAATGCACCCCCCACATGGTTCCATCAAGTTGATGATGATGACCACCATTTGGTCTTTACCACCTCACCTACACCACTTGAGTGGAATGACAAAGGTAACATAGGTGAAGGTGATGCTCTTGTCCCACTAGTGGACTATCATGACATTGATTGCTTGCATGATGTTGATCAACCTATTTCCATGCTTCATGCTAGTGTGAATTCCCCATGCGATGATTTACCCATTTATGATGAGTATGATGATTTCCATGTGGAGTCTATTAGTTGTGATGCCATCTTACATAGGATTTCTTGTGCTAATTCTCTCGGTCACATCATGTTTGCCAATCCTCTTGACTTGTCATATGCTATGCATGAGATCGACCACATGTCATATTTGCAATCTCTTCATAGTGACTATGCATATGCCATTAAGATTAACCCAATTTGCACTTATGGCATAGATGACAAGCCCATGGTTATTGGCATTTGTTTTTCTTGTGATGATATTGATATGCTACCTTTGCATTATTTATCTCATATGCCATGCCATAACCATCTAGCTATGGATGTGCATTGTTTTGGATGTTGTCCATTTTCTCCATATGACGTTTCCAACATTGCTCATGAGGAGACCCCCATAGTTTCCTCATACATTTTAGGAGATTTTGATTCATCCCATCCATTGCATGATCCTTATACTTGTATGCTCAGTTGGCATCCGCATCGTGTTATACACAATTACTATTCTTTCATGATGGATGACATGTTCTTATACCATGCATCAAATTTCTTTGAGCGATGCTTATCTTGTGCTAACTCTCACATGCACATACACATCATGATGGGTGATGTGTACATTTAGCACACACATGATTTCTTTCGTTTCTGTCTCCTTTGTGTAGGTACCCATGGATTCTTCTCAACCTCGCAATCCCACGAGTTGACAAAACGAGCTCTAGAGAGCAACGATGACTTGGGATCCCATGGATTGTCTTTCCCACCGCTCACTTCGTGCAAAGACTTCGCGCATTTCTTCTACATGGCCCTCCCTTGGCTATGGGTTATTATCCATTACCTATTCTATGCCCATCTTGCCATGTTCACTTTGCATGATATGTTCATTACTATGCCTTTGCCATGCATTCGTGACCCATGCTTTGCATTACACATGGTGATTGATTCTCATACTTGTATGTGTATTTGCAAGCTTGGTGGAGATATTGCTTGTTATTGCCATGTTTGCTTTGTGCCCCATACCTATGATGATACTTTCATCTTGCTTTGTGTTCGTGCTTGCGATATGCCATGTGCATTGCCTATGCTTATTATTTGCTCACATGACATGATTGCCATGATTTCCTCTAGTATGTTGCATCTTTGCACTACTAGCTTGCATGACTTGATTCTTATGATTACTTATGTTGCATCTCCGATGACTCAAACTTGCTTGCTTCATGCGGTTGATGACAACCATCTACATGCTTTGCACATGATTGTTATTGCTTATTGTCATATATCTCCATGTGTTGCCTCTCTCATGATAGATGATTTGCCATGTATTGAGTGCAATTATGCCTTTAGTCTTGATAATGAGTTTGCCCCCATAGCATTCTCACATATATTTGGAGATTTTGACATATTCCTTATGAATCATGCTTGTCTTACCTCTTTGCACCATATACCTAGTGCCATGAATATTGCCATTGTTGCATCATCTTCTTCACGCACTTGTGCTTCTAATGGTTATGTGCAAGAGAAGAGAACCATCATGATGGATGATGTGTTTATCTATCAGGCGCATACGTTCTTTATTTTGTTGTGGGCATGTGTAGGATACTTGGACTTAGTGTCAACTTCCACATCACGTGAGTTGACAATCCGAGCTCTTAAGAGCGAACCACCTTCTACCACGATGATTCTACATCGCACTTGCTAATACTTCGGCATTGTGAAGGACGCACAAGAACATGCTTTCAAGGTGATATCCTTCTCTTTTGAGAACCACCGAACCATGAGCATGCATATTGTGGATCACACTACTTGTGTTGCTTGCACTGTGCGACTTATTTGTCATCTTGGACCCCTTGCTTGCGCACATGTTAGAGATCTTGCTTCCACTTGTCATTTTCACAATTCCATGCATCATGATATATATGCCTTGTGTGTTGCACCCAATTCTTGGATTACTTGCTCCTATCACATGTTTGGTTGCAACAATGTAATCACTTCACATATGCAATGTCCCGTTGACTGCTACATGCTTGACTTGATTGCCTCACACATATTGAACAATTTCTCCTTCCTTTGTGTTGAGTGCCATGATATCTTCACTACACAATATGCACATTATGCTTGGATTGTCTTGCACTTGCCCCATGTGTTTCGACATCTCATTATATTTGGTGTCGTGAATGATTCCTATGCCTACCATACACCTTTTGCTGAGCACATTGCGCATTCTTGCTATGATATTGAGGTTGATGCTTGTTCACTTGTCACACATATTAGCATATTTACCTCCCATTTGCATACTTGTTTCCATGATGTCCTTGATTGTGCTCACCTTATATGCTTAAATGCCATGCCACACTTCTTTGTCAAACCATATGCTATGCTTGATGACAACACTTGTTGGGTGAATCACCTCTTGAATGCTTGGTTTTGCTCTTACGCCAACCACATTTGTTTTTCCAAGTGCTTGTTATCTTTGCTCCTTTTGAAGGAATTACAAGACGGTACGACATCGGAGAGTGCCCATTTGGAACTACAAGATGATGAATGCTTGGTGATCGTCCACTACTACACGGCAACATCATCTATTTCCCATGGTGATTTGGATTTCGATCCGAGGTCAGATGATGTAGGGTGGAGACCCTAATCGCCCGATCTTTCACAAAAGGAGCGGATCCCGTGGAAAACACGAGGATGAATGGAAGGAAAACACAAGAGGAAATCACTAAACTGACACGAATAAGTCACACATGGGCTAGATCCTCGAGTACATAGAACGATACATGAATCCACGGACAAGTAGGGACGATACACAGTAACCGGTTCTTCTCCGTGAGGAGGTCTTGAATCCACAAGGGGATCTTCCCTTAGAAAGGGGTCTTGAATCCAAGGTGGATCTTCTCCGAAGAGGGGCCGCGGTCTCTCTCGTGGAGTAGATCCGATATGGATGAGCAATGCTCTATCTCTCAAATGAGCTAAACCAATGCTAACCCTAGCTAGGATGAATGGGGGGTCTATTTATAGTCTAAGTGCAAATGGGGGCGGAGTGAAGGGGTACATGGGCCTCGAGCCCGAACACTGTGCGCAGACAGGTACCGGACGTCCGCTGGGGACCGGTCGTCCGGTGTCTCAGGAGCTGCCGGACGTCCGGTGTCCTCCGGTCGTCCGCTGGTTCTGCTCTGTGATGGGGCTGCTGGACGTCCGGAAACGTCGGTCTTCCGCTGACTTCGGTTCGGGTGTAGGTGCGCCGGTCGTCTGGTCCGGACCGGACGTCCGCTCATTTGCTTCGGGTGTAGGGGCACTGGTCGTCCGGTCTGGACCGGACATCCGCTGGCTGGGACTCGGCTGATGCTTCAGGCGCCGGTCGTCCGGTCCCGGCCGGTCGTCCGGTGGCTGGGACTTTTCCGGCAGCCCTTCTTCTTCTCCGTCTTCTCGTCCATCTTCCTCTTCTTCTTGTCCTTGCTCCTTAGCTTCTCCATTGTACCTGAGTATGCTCAAAGTATCCATATGAGGTAGTAGCCATGCTTCATGTGCATCGAAGTGGAATTGTGAGAGGAGAGATGTCACCTCGGTTTCAAGGGCTCTTGCACGTGATCGAGTCATGGGTCCGGTAGGCACTTGATGAGATGATGGTAGGTCCATGGGGATGACCTTGGGATGCTCCGCATCATCAGATCTTTCACAAGGGGGAGGGGATGATGCGGAGCATCCTATGGACATCACCATGTCAAGAGTCCATTTGGCAAGTGACACGTGCCACATCTACTTCATACATACAAAGGTCAATCATCTCCTTTACATGTGTGCACTTGTACCTCTCGAGGATGGTATACTACTTGACCCCTCTCTCGTATGCATACATAGGTGTGAGCGGAGCTACACATTCATCGAGGAGGAGTCCAAGAAGAAGAGAACATCTACACCATCCAAGAGGGAAGCCTGGAAGCAGAGAAGGAAGCGCCAAGAAGAAGGCAACAGCTCCCAGGCAACCCCGTGCGCACGGGCCCCTCCTGCCCCGTGCCCACGGGCCTCCCAGGCTGGCGGTCCTGAAGCCCCCGTGCACACGGGCGTGTACCGTGCCACGGGACCCCCGTGCGCACGGGCCCTTGCATTAGGTCTGTGGATACCCCGTGCGCACGGGCTCCACTTACCCCGTGCACACGGGGCCCCCCTGTGTGTTGCTGCGGGCTTTGCCCATGTAATCCCCATTTCGCCCCTGCTTACCCCTTCATCCCTTGGACCTATATATACTCCTTCATCTCCTCCATTTAGACTTAGCTAAGAATAGATCTAAACACTAGAGCTTAGCTCATGTATCTCCCCTTGTGGGATTCCTCTTCAAAGAGAGAGACACTCCATTGGAGTTCAAGGCCTCCATTGGAGAAGATCCCTAGTGGATTCAAGACCCCCTTGAGGGAAGGATCTATCTAGATCATCAAGCCCTCATCTCCTTCATAGGATTTGGGATGAACTCTACCATGTATCTTATTTCCCTTTGATTGTTCATGTACCTTGTGGATCTTGTGTGTTTGATTGTCTAGTGGATGTGTGATTGGACTTGTTCTTGAGTGTTCCTCTTGTTTTCCCTTTTGTGTTCATCTTGTTCTTGGGGATTCCCCCTCCAATTCGTGAAAGATCTCCACTTAGGGTTCCACCCTACACCACGTACATACAATGGCCAGAGTGCAAGAAAGTAAATACGTCCACGTACATACATACGGGAAGGGTCTCGAACGCCTACTCACGCATACGTACGGCCAGGGCTCGTGTACATGGCTGGGTCGGAATGGAGAAGCTGCGCCATCGTCGTGATCATGGGGAGGCAACCGGCTGGGTCAGAACGGAATGCGTCGTCATGTTCATCGGGAGCCAACCGGCTTGGATGAAACAGCCGATGGAAACAAGGTCTGGCTTACCACAGAACGGAGGAAACGGCCTTGTGTTCGACCGGCCACAGTCGAAATGGGATCATGTTCATTAAGAGGGGGTCTGGCATATCGCAAAACGGAGGAAACAGACCTCCTACGGTGGAAACGGGGTCGTATTGCTCGGGAGGGGTGTGGCGTACCGCAAAACGGAGGAAATAGACTTCTGTTGGAGCGCTACCGTCGAAACGGGGGTCCTGTTCATCGGGAGGGGTGTGGCGTACTGCAAAACGGGACTCCATGGGATACTATTCATCTCCATCGTCGACTGCCTCCACGGACTACTTTTCATCCACCGTCGACCTCCTCCAGCGTCCACCTACGACTGTTCATCCATGGGCTCCTGTTCATGCAGCCTCCACCGCGCGCTCCTCCACGGGCTACTGTTCAACGAGCCCTCTCCACGGGGGCCTGTTCAACCACCCCTCCACGGGCTACTATTCATCCAGCCCTCCACCGGCTACTGTTCAACCAGTCCTCCACGGGGTCCTATTCATCTAGCCCTCCATGAGGTCCTGTTCATCCAGCCCTCCATGGGGTCCTGTTCATCCACCGGCTCGACCGATCGGGGTACTGTTCATCCAGCGGCAACGGTCTCTACTACCACGGGGTCCTGTTCATCCAACCCCCCACCAGGAACTATTCATCCACCTGTAGCACCCTCGATGCAACTACATCTCCCACGTGTCGAGGCACGACTTAGAGGCATAATCCCATTGAAGGCATATGTCGCAAGTTAGGAAATCTTCACAACATCCCATGTAATATAAATCATAAAGGGAGATAACATAGTTGGCCTACACTTGCCACGTCAATCAAGTACATAAATAACATTATATCATCCAAACACTCATGGCCTGACTACGGCGCCAAAATAAAAGAGAAACAAACATGCGACACGGTCCCGATCAACCCCAACTGGGCACCACTACTGATCATCAGGAAAAGAAACATAGTAACGTTGAGAGTCTTCGTCAAACTCCCACTTGAGCTCAAACGCGTCTCCTGGAGCGGAATCATCAGGCCCTGCATCTGGTGTAATAGTAATCTGTGACCCACAGGGACTCGGCAATCTCGCACCCTCGTGATCAAGACTATTTAAGCTTATAGGTAAGTCAAGGTAAAGTATGTGGAGTTGCAGCAAGCGACTAGCATATATGGTGGCTATCCTATTCGCAAAAGAGAGCGAGAAGAGAAGGCAAAGCGCGAGCGAGAAACTAGAGATCAACCTGCGCAAACATTACTCCAACACCGTGTCAACTTCCCGGACTCTGCCGAGAAGAGGCCATCACGGTAACACACTCAGTTGATTCATTTTAAATAAGTTAAGATTCAAGTTATCTACAACCGGACATTAACAAATTCCCATTTGCCCATAACCGCGGGCACGGCTTTTGAAAGTTCAAATCCCTGCAGGGGAGTCCCAACTTAGCCCATGACAAGCTCTCACGGTCAACAAAGGAATAGACCTCCTCCCAAGACGTTCCGATCAGACTCGGTATCTCGGTTCTTCAAGACACTTCGACAGGTTAAAACAAGACCAGCAACACCGCCCGAATGTGCCGAAAAATCCCGATAGGAGCTACACATATCTCTTTCTCAGGGCACACTCAGATGAGACTAGCTACGAGTAAAAACCAACCCTCAAGTTTCCCCGAGGTGGCCCCGCAGGCAGCTCAGTTTGGACCAACACTCAGAGGAGCACTGACCCGAGGGGGGGGGTTAAATAAGATGACCCTCGGGCTCCGAAAACCCAAGGGGAAAAGAGGGTAGGTGGCAAATAGTAAAACCAAGGTTGGGCATTGCTGGAAAAGCTTTAATCAAGGCGGACTATCAAGGGGTTCCCATTATAACCCAACCGCGTAAGGAACGCAAAATCCGGGAACATAACACCGATATGACGGAAACTAGGGCGGCAAGAGTGGAACAAAACACCAGGCGAGAGACCGAGCCTTCCACCCTTTACCATGTATATAGATGCATTAAGATAACAAGATAATATAATGATATCCCAACAAGTAAATAAATGTTCCAACAAGGAACGGCCTTCAATCTTCACCTGCAACTAGCAACGCTATAAGAGGGGCTGAGCAAAGCAGTAACATAGCCAATCAACGGTTTTCTAGGACATGGTGGGTTAGAGGTTTGACATGGCTATTTTTGGGAAGCTTGAAAGCAAATGGTAGGCATCGTATCATTGGCATAGCAAAAAGAGCGAGCAAACTAGCATAGCAAAGATAGTAGTGATTTCGAGGGTATGATCATCTTGCTTGCATAGTTATCAGAGTTGACTGGATCCTCGAAAGCAAACTCAACGGGCTCCTCGTTAGCGAACTCGTCTCCCGGCTCTGCCCAAACAAGACAAACAAGCAACAAGGACACAATCAACCACGTGCAAGGAACAAACAAAATGATGCAAAGATGATATGCTATGCGGGATGCGATGCGGGATGCAAAAGCAAGATATGACAAGGGATGCATGAACCTGGCCCCAACATGGGAATCCAAGTGTTCCACTGGAAATATGGGATGAAATCGCTTGAAAACGATATAAAGAACGCCGGAATCGGAGTTACGGTTCGGATATGGCAAGCGATTCAAAATTGACACCGGTCTGCGTTTTACAGCAAGTAGCCATCTAAATGCAATGAGATGAACATGCTACAGCACCCAAACATGACAACAAACTACATGGCAGGGATGCATTCAAGATGCTTAACAAAAGTCTAGCACTGAGCTACGGACAATTCATCCATTAACAGGTTCAAACAAGCATGGCAAAAATGCATATGACAAACAGATTTCAGACTTAGTGAAATTAACACTTGTCTGGAATTTCAGATCAGGTAGCACTCTTCGGAGCAACAAAACTACATGCTATAGGAACTGAACATGGCAAAGTAAAGCATGGCATGGAGCTACTCAAATAGCTTAACAAAAGTCCCTTAGTGACCTTGAGCCAAAAGGGATCAGAAAATACAATTGCAAGCATGTGAACATAGCTAAAACATAATCAGATCACAGACTTAGAGAAAAACTGGAGCAAGCAGAAAACATAACTCAAGTAGGCATGTTTACGAGCTCGATGCACTCACTATGGTGCAAGTCATGACAAGACAAGCATACACCCACCAATAAGGCACAAAATGCAAGCTAGAAATGACAAGAACAATAGCATAGCATGCACGGATCAACTACAACATCATCGGCAAAATTGCAAACAAGTTGACAATCTGCCCAGATTCACAAAGTAGCAAAAGTAGAGCTCGATTGACTCAAGATAGGGTGCTCCATAATTGCAAAAAAAGACATGGATGGATAGAGAACTACAAGAATAACAAAACATCCTTACTGATCATCCTCAGAAGAGGCACGGATCACTAGGAAACAACATGAACATATGGCCATATGAGATAAACAGCTCAAGGACTTAGTGGAATTGCTAAGTCCCTGAAAACAGAATTAACAAGTGCACCTCTGGAAAGATGAAAAAACCCTTAACAAAACATATGTAGAACATCAGGCCATATCATGCACACATTAATCAGGGCAAAAATGACAAAACCTAAACGGAGTAGCAGATCTGACAATTATCTCAAGTAGCCCTCTTCTAACAGCATTTCGGGCATCAAGATGAACTCAACTGAAAATCATGCCATGGAATGAAATCATGTACTCTCAGAGATGAACATTTTGATATGCTATATGCATGAATCGGAGCTACGGATGCAAAGTTACGGAGCTATGAACATAGGCACTTGGATCTGGAATTTTCGGGACTTAGAAGAAAAACAACCTCCGAGATCTAGGGTTTACTGTTCACGGCACGCGAACCGAGGACCGCTGGCGAGGTACTGTTCACCGACGAGGCGACGGCGGCCGGGGTCATCGCGGGAGGTCGGCGGAGGGTGGCGAGGTGGCGCGGTGGCGGCGGCCGGGACGGCGAGCTGCGCCGCGGGGGCGTCGGGGCGGCGCGGCGGCTCGGGAGGAGAGGTGGCGTTTGCCGGCGTCGGGGCGGCACGCCGGCCGACGAGGGAGCGTGGTGGCGGCGGCGGCGAGAGTAGCGCGGGCGGCGCTCGGGCGGCGGGGAGGCGGACGAAGCGGCGGCGGA
This sequence comes from Triticum urartu, assembly GCF_056163025.1. Classification (NCBI taxonomy): domain Eukaryota; kingdom Viridiplantae; phylum Streptophyta; class Magnoliopsida; order Poales; family Poaceae; genus Triticum; species Triticum urartu. Next base: position 206,157,701 of record NC_141873.1, read on the forward strand.
GACGATGGGCCGGACGGGCCCGCTGCGGGCTCGCCGGGCCGCGGCCGCGGCTGGCGACGAAGATGCCATGTGGCGGCACGAGAGTGGGCGCGCGGGCGGATCGGACGTGTCCAGCGCTGTCGGACATGTCCGGCGGCGGCGGATCTAAGATTTAGGGTTAGGGACGAGGGAGAGATCCGGATTTTCGGGAGGGGGTGTATATATAGGCATAGAGGGAGCTAAGAGTGTCCAAATGAGGTGCGGTTTGCGGCCACGCGATCGTGATCGAACGCTCTAGATGATGGAGAGGTTTTAGGAGGGTTTAAGGACAAATTGGAGGGGTGTTGGGCTGCAACACACACGAGGCCTTTTCGGTCGCTCGGTTAACCGTTGGAGTATCAAACGAAGTCCAAATGGTACGAAACTTGACAAGCGGTCTACCGGAAGTAAACCAAGGCCGCTTGGCAAGTCTCGGTCCAATCCGGAAATGTTTAATCCCCGCACACGAGAGAAAATCTAGAAATGACCACCGGAGGAGAAAAAAGCGCTGGAATGCAAAACGGACAACGGGGAAATGCTCGAATGCATGAGACGAACACGTATGCAAATGCAATGCACATGATGACATGATATGAGATGCATGACAACGATAACCACACACGGAGACAAAAACCCAAACCCGAGAAAATAAAATAACTTAATGCCGGAAACGGCAAGAGTTGGAGTACAAATTGGGAAAGTTACATCCGGGGTGTTACAGCACTCCACCACTATGAAAGGATCTCGTCCCGAGATCTAGGACTGAAAGAACGACGGGTACTCAGAACGGAGGTGATCCTCGCGTTCCCACGTAGCTTCACGGTCGGAATGGTGTGACCACTTGACTTTGATAAATTTGATTGACTTGTTGCGAGTCTTGCGTTCAGTCTCTTCAAGAATAGCAACTGGGTGCGCACTATAAGAGAGATCTTCTTGGAGCTCAATGTCCTCGAAGTTGACGGTGCGCTCAGGAGTCTTGAAGCACTTTCGGAGCTGAGAGACATGGAACGCCGTGAACATTTGCAAAGTTTGAAGGAAGCTCGAGTTGATAGGCGAGGTCACCTCTCTTGCTGGCAATCTTGAAAGGTCCCACGTATCTAGGTGCAAGCTTCCCTTTGATACCGAAGCGACGAGTACCTTTCATAGGAGAGACGCGGAGGTAAACATGATCTCCGATCTCGAAAGCCAAATCACGGTGCTTACTATCATAGTAGCTCTTCTGGCGGGACTGGGCTGCTTTGAGGTTATCACGAATGACTTTGCACATTTCCTTTGCCTCTGTGATTAAGTCATTACCCAAAAGATGACGTTCACCGGTTTCAGACCAGTTGAGAGGGGTACGGCACTTCCTGCCATACAGAATTTCAAATGGGGCCTTGCCCGAACTTGCTTGAAAACTGTTGTTGTAGGAGAATTCAACATAAGGAAGACAATCCTCCCACTTCATACCGAAGGAGATCACACAAGCCCTGAGCATATCTTCAAGAATCTGGTTGACACGCTCGACTTGACCGCTAGTTTGAGGATGGAAAGTTGTGTTGAAGCGGATGTCGGTGCCCATGGCCTTATGGAAAGAATCCCAAAACTTGGAGGTAAAGATGCTGCCACGGTCTGAAGAGATCACTTGTGGAATACCGTGCAGAGAGAAAATACGAGAGGTATAGAGTTCCGCCAATTGAGCTGCAGTGATCGACTCTTTGATAGGCAGAAAATGAGCCACTTTAGTGAGTTTATCGATGACAACGAATATAGCATCATTGCCACGCTTGGACTTTGGAAACCCAGTCACGATGTCCATCTCAATGTGGTCAAACTTCCATTCTGGAATGGCAAGAGGTTGGAGGAGACATGCTGGCCTTTGGTGTTCTGCCTTCACTCTTCTGCAGACATCACATTCATTCACGAATTGAGCGATCTCGCGCTTCATTCTAGTCCACCAATAAGCCTACTTAAGGTCCTGATACATCTTCGTGCTCCCAGGGTGGATGGAGAGGAGAGAATTGTAAGCCTCGTTCATGATCACTTTACAGAGGTCACCTTTGGGTACAACAATACGATCCTCGAAGAAGAGAGTATCTTTGTCATCAAGGCGGTAGCACTTGTACTTGGGTTGACTCTTGGCAATTCCAATCTTCACCCTTTTCACCATAGCATCAAGAAGCTGGTCTTGGCGAATCTGGTGTTCCAAGGTAGGAGAGACTTGAAGGTTGGCGAGGAAACCTTGAGGAACAACTTGCAGATTAAGTTTGCGGAAATCTTCACAAAGCTCGGGTTGATAAGGCTTGAGAATCAGACTGTTGCAGTAAGCTTTCCTGCTCAAAGCGTCAGCAATCACATTGGCCTTGCCTGGAGTATACTCAATACTCGGATTATACTCTTGAATCATTTCGACCCATCGAGTTTGCCTGAGGTTGAGATTAGGCTGAGTGAAGATGTACTTGAGACTCTTGTGATCAGTGAAAATATCCACTTTTCTTCCCAATAGAAGATGTCTCCAAGTCAAAAGAGCATGCACAACTGCCGCCAACTCGAGATCATGAGTGCGGTAGTTCTTCTCATTAGGCTTCAACTGGCGAGAGGTATAAGCAACAACTTTCTTCTCTTGCATCAATACTGCGCCAAGACCTTGGAGAGAGGCATCACAAAAGACCTCGTACGGCTTGGATTCATCAGGCGGAGTCAGAAATGGAGCAGTGATCAATTTCTCTTTCAAATTGTTGAAAGCAATGTCACACTCCGGAGACCAAACGTACTTGACGTGCTTCTGGAGAAGATTAGAGAGAGGCTTCGCGATCTTAGAAAAGTTTTCAACGAATCTTCGGCAATAGCTTGCGAGACCGAGGAAGCTTTGGAGTTGCTTCACGTTCTGAGGTGGTTCCCAATTCACAATTGCAGACACCTTCTCAGGATTCACGGCAATGCCCTTGGCAGGGATGATATGACCAAGATAAAGAACCTCATCGAGCCAAAATTCACACTTGGAGAACTTGGCGTAGAACTGATGTTCCCTGAGCTTATCAAGAACCAAACGCAAATGCTTGGCATGATCTTCCTTGTTCTTGGAGAAAACCAGAATGTCGTCGAGATAGACCAAAACGAAGTCATTGGTGTAGGCGTTGAAGATAAAGTTCATCATGCGAGAGAACGTCGGAGGAGCGTTGCCGAGGCCAAAAGACATGACAGTGTATTCATATGAACCAAAGCTTGTCCTGAAAGCCGTCTTGGGAATATCTTGCTCAAGGATTCGAATCTGATGATAACCCATATGGAGATCAAGCTTGGAGAATACTTGGGCACCTTTGAGTTGTTCGAACAGCTCGTTGATGTTGGGAAGTGGGTATTTGTTCTTGATGGTCTTCTTGTTCACTGGACGGTAACCAACACAAAGTCGGTCCATTCCATCCTTCTTCTTCACAAAAAGAACACCACAACCCCACGAAGAAGAACTAGGCCAGATGAGACACATTTTCTCTTGAATATCCAGTTGCTTCTTCAGCTCATTCAACTCTTCCGGTCCGAGCTTGTAAAGACGCTTGCACACAGGTTCCCTATCAGGCTCAAGATCAATGACGAATTCAACTGGCTGGTGTGGAGGCATTCCTGGAAGCTCTTCTGGAAAGACGTCTTGATATTCTTGAAGAGACTGAACGCAAGACTCGCAACAAGTCAATCAAATTTCTCAAAGTCAAGTGGTCACACCATTCTGACTGTGAAGCTACCTGGGAACGCGAGGATCACCTCCGTTCTGAGTACCCGGTGTTCTTTCAGTCCTAGATCTCGGGACGAGATTCTTTCATAGTGGTGGAGTGTTGTAACACCCCGGATGTAACTTTCCCAATTTGTACTCCAACTATTGCCGTTTCCGGCGTTAAGTTATTTTATTTTCTCGGGTTCGGGTTTTTGTCTCCATGTGTGGTTATCGTTGTCATGCATCTCATATCATGTCATCATGTGCATTGCATTTGCATACGAGTTCGTCTCATGCATTCGAGCTTTTTCCCCGTTGTCCGTTTTGCATTCCGGCGCTTTGTTCTCCTCCGGTGGTCATATCTAGCTTTCTCTCGTGTGTGGGGATTAAACATTTCCGGATTGGACCGAGACTTGCCAAGCGGCCTTGTTTTACTACCGGTAGACCGCCTGTCAAGTTTCGTACCATTTGGACTTCGTTTGATACTCCAACAGTTAACCGAGGGACCGAAAAGGCCTCGTGTGTGTTGCAGCCCAACACCCCTCCAATTTGGCCCAAAACCCTCTAAAACCTCTCCATCATCTAGAGCGTTCGATCACGATCGCGTGGCCGCAAAACGCACCTCATTTGCACTCTCCTAGCTCCCTCTATGCCTATATATACACCCCCTCCCGAAAATCCGGATCTCTCCCTCGTCCCTAACCCTAAATCTCAGATCCGCCGTCGCCGGACACGTCCGGCGGCGCCGGACACGTCCGATCCGCCCGCGCGCCCACTCCCGTGCCGCCACGTGGCATCTCCGCCGCCAGACGCCGCCGCGGCCCGGCGAGCCCATCGTCTCCGCCGCCGCTTCGTCCGCCTCCCCGCCGCCCGACCGCCGCCCGCGCTGCTCCCGCCGCCACCGCGCGCCATCGCCGCCGCCACCACGCGCCCTCGCTGGCCGGCATGCCTCTCTGACGCCGGCGAACGCCGCCTCTCCTCCCGGGCCGCCGCGCCGCCCCGACGCCCTCGCGGCGCCGCTCGTCGTCCCGGCCGCCGCCACCGCGCCACCTCGCCGCCCTCCGCCGCCCTCCCCCGACGACCCCGGCCGCCGTCGCCTCGTCGGTGAATAGTACCTCGCCGTACGTCCTCGGTTCGCGTGCCGTGAACAGTAAACCCTAGACCTCGAAGGTTGTTTTTCTTCTAAGTCCCGAAAATTCTAGATCCAAATGCCTATGTTCATAGCTCCGTAACTTTGCATCCGTAGCTCTGATTCATGCATATAGCATATCAAAATGTTCATCTCTGAGAGTACATAATTTCATTCCATGGCATCATTTTCATTTGGGTTCATCTTGATGCCCGAAATGCTGTTAGAAGAGGGCTACTTGAGATAATTGTCAGATGTGCTACTCAGTTTAGGTTTTTGTCATTTTTGCCATGATTAATGTGTGCATGATATGCCCTGATGTTATACATACATTTTGTTAAGGGTTTTTTCATCTTTCCAGAGGTGCAACCCATGTATTTTTGTGATGTGTGTGGTGACTAGCACAAGCTTGCAAAGTGGTGCACTTGTTAATTCTGTTTTCAGGGACTTAGCAATTCCACTAAGTCCTTGAGTTGTTTATCTCATATGGCCATATGTTCATGTTGTTTCCTAGTGATCCGTGCCTCTTCTGAGGATGGTCAGTAAGGTTGTTTTGTTATTCTTGTAGTTCTGTATCCATCCATGTCTTTGTTTGCAATTATGGAGCACCCTATATTGAGTCAATCGAGCTCTAATTTTGCTACTTTGTGAATCTGGGCAGATTGTCAACTTGTTTGCAATTTTGCCGGTGATGTTGTAGTTGATCCGTGCATGCTATGCTATTGTTCTTGCCATGTCTAGCTTTCATTTTGTGCCTTCTTGATAGATGTATGAGTAGTTTTTCATGACTTGCACCGTAGTGAGCGCATCAAGATCGTAAACATGCCTACTTGAGATATATTTCAGCATATGTCAGTTTTCACCAAGTCTGAAAACTGATTATGTTTTTGCGATGTTCACGTGCTTGTTAGTATATTTTCTGATCCCCTTTGGCTCAAGGTCACTAAGGGACTTTTGTTAAGCTCTTTGAGTAGCTCCATGCTATGCTTTACTTTTACATGTTCAGGTCCTGTAGAATATAGTTTTGTTGCTCCGAAGAGTGCTACCTGATCTAAAATTCCAGACAAGTGTTAATTTCACTAAGTCTGAGACCTGTTTGCCATATGCATTTTTGCCATGCTTGTTTGAACCTGTTAATGGATGAATTGGCCGTAGCTGAGCGCTAGACTTTTGTTAAGCATATTGTATGCATCCCTGCCATGTATTTTGTCATCTTGTTTGGGTGCTGTGGCATGTTCATCTCATTGCATTTAGATGGCTACTTGATGTTAATTGCAGACCGGTGTCATTTTTGAATCGCTTGCCATTTCCAAACCGTAACTCCGATTCCGGTGTTCTTTATATCGTTTTCAAGCGATTTCATCTCATCTTTCCATTGGCATGCTTGGATTTCCAAGTGGAGGCCAGGTTCTTGCATTTCCTGTCATATCTTGCATTTTGCATCCCGCATCGCATCCCGCATAGCATATCATCATTGCATCATATTGTTTGAGTCTTGCACGTGGTTGATTGTGTCCTTATTGCTTGTTTGTCTTGTTTGGGTAGAGCCGGGAGACGAGTTCGCTAACAAGGAGCCCGTTGAGTTTGCTTTCGAGGATCCAGTCAACTCTGACAACTGTGGAGGCAAGATGATCATACCCTCGAAATCACTACTATCTTTGCTATGCTAGTTTGCTCGCTCTTTGTTATGCCAATGCTACGATGACTACCACTTGCTTTCAAGCCTCCCACATTGCCATGTCAAACCTCTAACCCACCTTGTCCTAGTAAACCGTTGATTGGCTATGTTACCGCTTTGCTCAGCCCATCTTATAGCATTGCTAGTTGCAGGTAAGATTGGAGGCCGTTCCTTGTTGGAACATTTATTTACTTGTTGGGATATCATTATATTGCTATGTTATCTTAATGCATCTATATACTTGGTAAAGGGTGGAAGGCTCGGCCTCTCTCCTAGTGTTTTGTTCCACTCTTGCCGCCCTAGTTTCCGTCATATCGGTGTTATGTTCCTTACGCGGTTGGGTTATGGTTTTCCAGCAATGCCGAACCTTGGTTTTACCATTCGTCACCTAGCCTCTTTTCCCTTGGGTTTCCGGAGCCCGGGGGTCATCTTATTTTAACCCCCCCAGGCCAGTGCTCCTCTGAGTGTTGGCCCCACCGAGCGATGTCTGGGGCTACCAGGGGCAACTCTGGCTTGGCCAACCCGACGTCTGGCTCATCTGAGTGTGCCCTGAGAACGAGATATGTGCAGCTCCTATCAGGATTTTTCGGCACATTCGGGCGGTGTTGCTGGTCTTGTTTTAATCTGTCGAAGTGTCTTGAAGAACCGAGATACCGAGTCTGATCGGAACATCTTGGGAGGTGGTCTATTCCTTCGTTGACCGTGAGAGCTTGTCATGGGCTAAGTTGGGACTCCCCTTCAGGGATTTGAACTTTCGAAAGCCGTGCCCGCGGTTATGGGCAGATGGGAATTTGTTAATGTCCGGTTGTAGATAACTTGAACCTTAACTTAATTAAAATGAATCAACTGAGTGTGTTATCGGGATGGCCTCTTCTCGGTGGAGTCCGGGAACTGGACAGGGTGTTGGAGTAATGTTTGCGCAGGTTGTTCTCTAGATTCTCGCTCGCGCTTTGCCTCCTCTTCTCGCCCCCTTTTTTCGAAAAAGTTAGCCACCATATATGCTAGTTGCTTGCTGCAGCTCCACATATTTTGCCTTGCCTTACCTATAAGCTTAAATAGTCTTGATCGCTAGGGTGCGAGATTCCTGAGTCCCTGTGGCTCACAGATTACTATTACCCCAGATGCAGGGCCTGATGATTCCGCTCCAGGAGACGCATTTGAGTTCAAGTGGGAGTTTGACAAAGACTCTCAATGTTACTATGTTTCCTTTCCTGATGATCAGTAATGGTGCCCAGTTGGGGTGATTGGGACCGTGTTGCTTGTTGGGTTCTCTTTTATTTCGGCGCCGTAGTCGGGCCATGAGTGTTTGGTTGATGTAATGTTAATTATGTACTTGATTGACGTGGCGAGTGTAAGCCAACTATGTTATCTCCCCTTTTATTATTTATATTACATGGGATGTTGTGAAGATTGCCTAACTTGCGACATATGCCTTCAATGCGATTATGCCTCTAAGTCGTGCCTCGACACGTGGGAGATATAGTCGCATCGAGGGTGCTACAAGTTGGTATCAAGACGTCTTTCCAGAAGAGCTTCCAGGAATGCCTCCGCACCGGCCAGTTGAATTCGTTATTGATCTTGAGCCTGATAGGGAACCTGTGTGCAAGCGTCTTTACAAGCTCGGACCGGAAGAGTTGAAGGAGCTGAAGAAGCAACTCGATATTCAAGAGAAAATGGGTCTCATCCGGCCTAGTTCTTCTCCGTGGGGTTGTGGTGTTCTTTTTGTGAAGAAGAAGGATGGAACGGACTGACTTTGTGTTGATTACCGTCCAGTGAACAAGAAGACCATCAAGAACAAATACCCACTTCCCAACATCAACGAGCTGTTCGAACAACTCAAAGGTGCCCAAGTATTCTCCAAGCTTGATCTCCGTATGGGTTATCATCAGATTCGAATCCCTGAGCAAGATATTCCCAAGACGGCTTTCAGGACAAGCTTTGGTTCATATGAATACACTGTCATGTCTTTTGGCCTCGTCAACGCTCCTCCGACGTTCTCTCGCATGATGAACTTCATCTTCAACGCCTACACCAATGACTTCGTTTTGGTCTATCTCGACGACATTCTGGTTTTCTCCAAGAACAAGGAAGATCATGCCAAGCACATGCGTTTGGTTCTTGATAAGCTCGGGGAACATCAGTTCTACGCCAAGTTCTCCAAGTGTGAATTTTGGCTCGATGAGGTTCTTTATCTTGGTCATATCATCTCTGCCAAGGGAATTGCCGTGAATCCTGAGAAGGTGTCTGCAATTGTGAATTGGGAACCCCCTCAGAACGTGAAGCAACTCCGTAGCTTCCTCGGTCTCGCAAGCTATTGCCGAAGATTCGTTGAAAACTTTTCTAAGATCGCGAAGCCTCTCTCTAATCTTCTCCAGAAGCACGTCAAGTACGTTTGGTCTCCGGAGTGTGACATTGCTTTCAACACTTTGAAAGAGAAATTGATCACTGCTCCAGTTCTGACTCCGCCTGATGAATCCAAGCCATACGAGGTCTTTTGTGATGCCTCTCTCCTAGGTCTTGGCGCGGTATTGATGCAAGAGAAGAAAGTTGTTGCTTATACCTCTCGCCAGTTGAACCCTAATGAGAAGAACTACCCCACTCATGATCTTGAGTTGGCGGCAGTTGTGCATGCTCTTTTGACTTGGAGACATCTTCTATTGGGAAGAAAAGTTGAAATTTTCACTGATCACAAGAGTCTCAAGTACATCTTCACTCAGCCTAATCTCAACTTCAGGCAAACTCGATGGGTCCAAATGATTCAAGAGTATAATCCGAGTATTGAGTATACTCCAGGCAAGGCCAAAGTGATTGCTGACGCTTTGAGCAGGAAAGCTTACTGCAACAGTCTGATTCTCAAGCCTTATCAACCCGAGCTTTGTGAAGCTTTGTGCAAACTTAACCTGCAAGTAGTTCCTCAAGGTTTCCTCGCCATCCTTCAAGTCTCTCCTACCTTGGAAGACCAGATTCGCCAAGCCCAGCTTCTTGATGCTATGGTGAAAAAGGTGAAGATTGGGATTGCCAAGAGTCAACCCAAGTACAAGTGCTACCGCCTTGATGACAAAGATACTCTCTTCTTCGAGGATCGTATTGTTGTACCCAAAGGTGACCTCCATAAAGTGATCACGAACGAGGCTCACAATTCTCTCCTCTCCATCCACCCTGGGAGCATGAAGATGTATCAGGACCTTAAGCAGGCTTATTGGTGGACTCGAATGAAGCGCGAGATCACTCAATTCGTGAATGAATGTGATGTCTGCAGAAAAGTGAAGGCAGAACACTAAAGGCCAGCAGGTCTCCTCCAACCTCTTGCCATTCTAGAATGGAAGTTTGACCACATTGAGATGGACTTCGTGACTGGGTTTCCAAGTCCAAGCGTGGCAGTGATGCTATATTCGTTGTCATCGATAAACTCACTAGAGTGGCTCATTTTCTGCCTATCAAAGAGTCGATCACTGGAGCTCAATTGGCGGAACTCTATACCTCTCGGATAGTCTCTCTGCACGGTATTCCACAAGTGATCTCTTCAGACCATGGCGACATCTTTACCTCCAAGTTTTGGGATTCTTTCCAGAAGGCCATGGGCACCAACATCCGCTTCAGCACAGCTTTCCATCCTCAAACTAGCTGTCAAGTCGAGCGTGTCAACCAGATTCTTGAAGATATGGTCAGGGCTTGTGTGATCTCCTTCGGTATGAAGTGGGAGGATTGTCTTCCTTATGCTGAATTCTCCTACAACAACAGTTTTCAAGCAAGTTCGGGCCAAGCCCCATTTGAATTTCTGTATGGCAGGAAGTGCCGTACCCCTCTCAACTGGTCTAAAACCGGTGAGCATCATCTTTTCGATAATGACTTAATCACAGAGGCAGAGGAAATGTGCAAAGTCATTCGTGATAACCTCAAAGCAGCCTAGTCCCACCAGAAGAGCTACTATGATAGTAAGCACCGTGGTTTGGCTTTCGAGATCGGAGATCAAGTTTACCTCCGCGTCTCTCCTATCAAAGGTACTCGTCGCTTCGGTATCAAAGGGAAGCTTGCCCCTAGATACATGGGACCTTTCAAGATTTTCAGCAAGAGAGCCGACCTCGCCTATCAACTCGAGCTTCCTTCAAACTTTGAAAACGTTCATGACGTGTTCCATGTCTCTCAGCTTCGAAAGTGCTTCAAGACTCTTGACCGCACCGTCAACTTTGAGGACATTGAGCTCCAAGAAGATCTATCCTATCGTGAGCACCCAGTTGCTATTCTTGAAGAGACTGAACGCAAGACTCGCAATAAGTCAATCAAATTTCTCAAAGTCAAGTGGTTACACCATTTCGACCGTGAAGCTACCTGGGAACGCGAGGATCACCTCCGTTCTGAGTGCCCGGCGTTTTTTCAGTCATTGATCTCGGGACGAGATCCTTTCGTAGTGGTGGAGTGTTGTAACACCCCGGATGTAACTTTCCCAATTTGAACTCCAAATCTTGCCGTTTCCGGCGTTAAGTTAATTTATTTTCTCGGGTTCGGGTTTTTGTCTCCGTGTGTTGTTGTCGTGTCATGCATCTCATATCATGTCATCATGTGCATTGCATTCGAGCATTTTCCCCGTTGTCCGTTTTGCATTTCGGGGCTTTGTTCTCCTCCGGTGGTCATTTCTAGCTTTCTCTCGTGTGTGGGGATTAAACATTTCCGGAATGGACCGGGACTTGCCAAGCGGCCTTGTTTTACTACCGCTAGACCGCCTGTCAAGTTTCGTACCATTTGGACTTCGTTTGATACTCCAACGGTTAACTGAGGGACCGAAAAGACCTCGTGTGTGTTGCAGACCAACACCCCTCCAATTTGGTCCAAAAGCCTCTAAAACCTCTCCATCATCTAGAGCGTTCGATCACGATCGCGTGGCCGCAAACCGCACCTCATTTGGACTCTCCTAGCTCCCTCTATGCCTATATATACACCCCCTCCGAAAATACGGATCTGTCCCTCGTCCCTAACCCTAAATCTCAGATCCGCCACCGCCGGACACGTCCGACGGTGCCGGACACGTCCGATCCGCGCACGCGCCCACTCCTGTGCCGCCACGTGGCATCTCCGTCGCTAGCCGCCGCCGCGGCTCGGCGAGCCCGCAGCGGGCCCGCCCGGCCCATCGTCTCCGTCGCCGCTTCGTCCGCCTCCCCGCCGCTCGAGCGCCACCCGCGCTGCTCCCGCCGCCACCGCGCGCCATCACCGCCGCCACCACGCGCCCTCGCCGGCCGGCGTGCCGCCCCGACACAGGCGAACGCCTCCTCTCCTCCCGGGCCGCCGCGCCGCCCCGACGCCCCCGCGGCGCCGCTCGCCGTCCCGGCCGCCGCCACCGCGCCATCTCGCCGCCCTCCGCCGTCCTCCCCCGACGACCCCGGCCACCGTCGCCTCGTCGGTGAACAGTACCTCGCCGGCCGTCCTCGGTTCACGTGTCGTGAACAGTAAACCCTAGATCTCGGAGGTTGTTTTTCTTCCAAGTCCCGAAAATTCCAGAGCCAAGTGCCTATGTTCATAGCTCCGTAACTTTGCATCCGTAGCTCCAATTCATGCATAGAGCATATCAAAATGTTCATATCTGAGAGTACATCATTTCATTCCAGGGCATCATTTTCATTTGAGTTCATCTTGATGCCCGAAATGCTGTTAGAAGAGGGCTACTTGAGATAATTGTCAGATCTGCTACTCCGTTTAGGTTTTTGTCATTTTTGCCATGATTAATGTGTGCATCATATGCCCTGATGTTCTACGTATGTTTTGTTAAGGGTTTTGTCATCTGTCCAGAGGTGCAACCCATGTATTTTTGTGATGTGTGTGGTCACATGCACAAGCTTGCAAAGTGGTGCACTTGTTAATTCTGTTTTCAGGGACTTAGCAATTCCACTAAGTCCATGAGCTATTTATCTCATATGGCGATATGTTCATGTTGTTTCCTAGTGATCCGTGCCTCTTTTGAGTATGATCAGTAAGGATGTTTTGTTATTCTTGTAGTGCTCTATCTATACATGTCTTTGTTTGCAATTATGGAGCATCCTAGCTTGAGTCAATCGAGCTCTACGTTTGCTACTTTGTGAATCTGGGCAGATTGTCAACTTGTTTGCAATTTTGCCGATGATGTTGTAGTTGATCCGTGCATGCTATGCTATTGTTCTTGCCATGTCTAGCTTGAATTTTGTGCCTTCTTGATATATGTATGCTTAGTTTTTCATGACTTGCACCGTAGTGAGTGCATCGAGCTCGTAAACATGCCTACTTGAGATATATTTCAGCATGTGTCAGTTTTCACTAAGTCTGAAAACTGATTATGTTTTTGCAATGTTCACCTGCTTGCAATTGTATTTCTAATCCCTTTTGGCTCAAGGTCACTAAGGGACTTTTGTTAAGCTATTTGAGTAGCTCCATGCCAAGCTTTACTTTTCCATGTTCAGTTCCTGTAGCATGTAGTTTTGTTGCTCCGAAGAGTGCTACCTGATCTGAAATTCCAGACAAGTGTTAATTTCACAAAGTCTGAAATCTGTTTGTCATATGCATTTTTGCCATGCTTGTTTGAACCTGTTAATGATTGAATTGGCCGTAGCTCAGTGCTAGATTTTTGTTAAGCATCTTGAATGAATCCCTGCCATGTATTTTGTTGTCATGTTTGGGTGCTGTAGCATGTTCATCTCATTGCATTTAGACGGCTACTTGCTGTAAATCGCAGACCGGTGTCAATTTTGAATCGCTTGCCATTTCCAAACCGTAACTCCGATTCCGGCGTTCTTTATTTCGTTTTCAAGCGATTTCATCTCATATTTCCAGCGGCACACTTGGATTCCCAAGTTGAGGCCAGGTTCATGCATCCCTTGTCATATCTTGCTTTCGCATCCCGCATCGCATCCCGCATAGCATATCATCTTTGCATCATTTTGTTTGTTCGTTGCACATGGTTGATTGTGTCCTTGTTGCTTGTTTGTCTTGTTTGGGTAGAGCCGGGAGATGAGTTCGCTAACAAGGAGCCCGTTGAGTTTGCTTTCAAGGATCCAGTCAACTCTGACAACTGTGGAGGCAAGATGGTCATACCCTCGAAATCACTACTATCTTTGCTATGCTAGTTTGCTCGCTCTTTGTTATGCCAATGCTACGATGACTACCACTTGCTTTCAAGCCTCCCACATTGCCATGTCAAACCTCTAACCCACCTTGTCCTAGCAAACTGTTGATTGGCTATGTTACCGCTTTGCTCAGCCCCTCTTATAGCATTGCTAGTTGCAGGTGAAGATTGGAGGCCGTTCCTTGTTGGAACATTTATTTACTTGTTGGGATATCATTATATTGCTATGTTATCTTAATGCATCTATATACTTGGTAAAGGGTGGAAGGCTCGGCCTCTCTCCTATTGTTTTGTTCCACTCTTGCCGCCCTAGTTTCCGTCATATTGGTGTTATGTTCCTTACGCGGTTGGGTTATAATGGGAACCCCTTGATAGTTCGCCTTGATTAAAGCTTTTCCAGCAATGCCCAACCTTGGTTTTACTATTTTCCACCTAGCCTCTTTTCCCCTTGGGTTTCCGGAGCCCGAGGGTCATCTTATTTAACCCACCCACCCCCCGGGCCAGTGCTCCTCTGAGTGTTGGTCCGAACTGAGCTGCCTGCGGGGCCACCTCGGGGAAACTTGAGGGTTGGTTTTACTCGTAGCTAGTCTCATCTGAGTGTGCCCTAAGAAAGAGATATGTGCAGCTCCTATCGGGATTTGTCGGCACATTCGGGCGGTGTTGCTGGTCTTGTTTTAACCTGTCGAAGTGTCTTGAAGAACCGAGATACCGAGTCTGATCGGAACTTCTTGGGAGGAGGTCTATTCCTTCGTTGACATTGAGAGCTTGTCATGGGCTAAGTTGGGACTCCCCTGCAGGGATTTGAAGTTTCGAAAGCCGTGCCCGCGGTTATGGGCAGATGGGAATTTGTTAATGTCCGGTTGTAGATAACTTGAATCTTAACTTCTTTAAAATGAATCAACTGAGTGTGTTACCGTGATGGCCTCTTCTCGGCGGAGTACGGGAAGTGGACACGGTGTTGGAGTAATGTTTGCGTAGGTTGTTCTCTAGTTTCTCGCTCGCGCTCTGCCTTCTCTTCTCGCTCTCTTTTGCGATCAGGATAGCCACCATATATGCTAGTCGCTTGCTGCAGCTCCACATACTTTACCTTGACTTACCTATAAGCTTAAATAGTCTTGATCGTGAGGGTGCGAGATTGCTGAGTCCCAGTGGCTCACAGATTACTATTACACCAGATGCAGGGCCTGATGATTCCGCTCCAGGTGACGCGCTCGAGCTCAAGTGGGAGTTCGACGAAGACTCTCAACATTACTATGTTTCTTTTCCTGATGATCAGTAGTGGTGCCCAGTTGGGGGTGAATGGGACCGTGTCGCTTGTTGGGTTATCTTTTATTTTGGCGCCGTAGTCGGGCCATGAGTGTTTGGATGATGTAATGTTATTTATGTACTTGATTGTCGTGGCGAGTGTAAGCCAACTATGTTATATCCCCTTCTATTACATATATATTACATGGGATGTTCTGAAGATTGCCTAACTTGCGACATATGCCTTCAATGCGATTATGCCTCTAAGTCGTGCCTCGACACGTGGGAGATATAGTCACATCGAGGGTGTAACACCCCGGATGTAACTTTCCAAATTTGTACTCCAACTCTTGCCGTTTTCGGCGTTAAGTTAATTTATTTTCTCGGGTTCGGGTTTTTGTCTCCGTGTGTTGTTGTCGTGTCATGCATCTCATATCATGTCATCATGTGCATTGCATTTGCATACGTGTTCATCTCATGCATTCGAGCTTTTTCCCCGTTGTCCATTTCGCATTCCGGCGCTTCGTTCTCCTCCAGTGGTCATCTGTACCTTTCTTTCGTGTGTGGGGATTAAACATTTCCGGATTGGACCGAGACTTGCCAAGCGGCCTTAGTTTACTACCGGTAGACCGCCTGTCAAGTTTCGTGCCATTTGGACTTCGTTTGATACTCCAACGGTTAACCGAGGGACCGAAAAGGCCTCGTGTGTGTTGCAGCCCAACACCCCTCCATTTTGGCCCAAAACCCACCTAACTCTGTTCCATCATCTAGAGCGTTCGATCACGATCCCATGGCCGAAAACCGCACCTCATTTAGACTCTCCTAGCTCCCTCTATGCCTATTTAATGATCCCCTCCGAATCCGGATCTTCCTCTCCCCCGAAAACCCAAAAATCGTCTCCGCGCGGCCGGACATTGTCCGCACCGCGCCGGACATCCGCCATCCGCCAAACACCGCACGCCACGTGGCCTACGCCGCCGCCCACCGCTCCGGCCCGGGAGGCCCGCAGCCGGCCCCCGCGGCCCAGAGGAGCCGCGCCGCCCGCGCCCTTCTCCTCCCGGACGCCGCTCTCCGCGCCGCCCCTTGCCTCGCTGTCCGGCGCCGCCGCGCCACCATGGCGCCATAGCCGCCCGAAGCTCCTCGCCGGCCCTGCCGCCTCCGCCCGCCGGCGCCACCACCAGCCACCGCCACCACGCCGCGCCGCCTCGCCCGACCCGAGCTGCCGCCGTCCCAGTCGCGCACCACCAAGCCCGCCAAGTCCGGCCGCCTCCTCCGACGAACCTCGAACGGTGCGCCGCCGGTGAACAGTGTTTTTCACCGAGATCCAGATCCGGTGAACAGTAACCCTAGGTTGATTTTTTTCCGCTAAGTCCTCGGATTCTCAGATCCATGTGCTCCTGTTCATAGCCTCGTAACTTTTCACCCGTAACTCCGATTCATGCATATAACATATCAAATTGTTCATCTCAAAGAGGAAATCATTTCATTCCATTGCATCATTTTCATTTGGGTTCATCTTGATGCCCGAAATGCTGTTAGAAGAGGGCTACTTGAGATAATTGTCAGATGTGCTACTCAGTTTAGGTTTTTGTCATTTTTGCCATGATTAATGTGTGCATGATATGCCCTGATGTTATACATACCTTTTGTTAAGGGTTTTGTCATCTTTCCAGAGGTGCAACCCATGTATTTTTGTGATGTGTGTGGTGACTAGCACAAGCTTGCAAAGTGGTGCACTTGTTAATTCTGTTTTCAGGGACTTAGCAATTCCACTAAGTCCTTGAGCTGTTTATCTCATATGGCCATATGTTCATGTTGTTTCCTAGTGATCCGTGCCTCTTCTGAGGATGGTCAGTAAGGTTGTTTTGTTATTCTTGTAGTTCTCTATCCATCCATGTCTTTGTTTGCAATTATGGAGCACCCTATATTGAGTCAATCGAGCTCTAATTTTGCTACTTTGTGAATCCGGGCAGATTGTCAACTTGTTTGGAATTTTGCCGGTGATGTTGTAGTTGATCCGTGCATGCTATGCTATTGTTCTTGCCATGTCTAGCTTTCATTTTGTGCCTTCTTGATAGATGTATGATTAGTTTTTCATGACTTGCACCGTAGTGAGCGCATCGAGATCGTAAACATGCCTACTTGAGATATATTTCAGCATGTGTCAGTTTTCACAAAGTCT
Organism: Triticum urartu; assembly: GCF_056163025.1. Classification (NCBI taxonomy): domain Eukaryota; kingdom Viridiplantae; phylum Streptophyta; class Magnoliopsida; order Poales; family Poaceae; genus Triticum; species Triticum urartu. The sequence continues at coordinate 206,174,728 of NC_141873.1, forward strand.
GAAAACTGATTATGTTTTTGCGATGTTCACGTGCTTGTTAGTATATTTTCTGATCCCTTTTGGCTCAAGGTCCCTAAGGGACTTTTGTTAAGCTCTTTGAGTAGCTCCATGCTATGCTTTACTTTTCCATGTTCAGGTCCTGTAGCATATAGTTTTGTTGCTCCGAAGAGTGCTACCTGATCTGAAATTCCAGACAAGTGTTAATTTCACTAAGTCTGAGATCTGTTTGCCATATGCATTTTTGCCATGCTTGTTTGAACCTGTTAATGGATGAATTGGCCGTAGCTGAGCGCTAGACTTTTGTTAAGCATCTTGTATGCATCCCTGCCATGTATTTTGTCATCTTGTTTGGGTGCTGTAGCATGTTCATCTCATTGCATTTAGATGGCTACTTGCTGTTAATCGCAGACCGGTGTCATTTTTGAATCGCTTGCCATTTCCAAACCGTAACTCCGATTCCGGTGTTCTTTATATCGTTTTCAAGCGATTTCATCTCATCTTTCCATTGGCATGCTTGGATTTCCAAGTGGAGGCCAGGTTCTTGCATTTCCTGTCATATCTTGCATTTTGCATCCCGCATCGCATCCCGCATAGCATATCATCATTGCATCATATTGTTTGAGTCTTGCACGTGGTTGATTGTGTCCTTATTGCTTGTTTTTCTTGTTTGGGTAGAGCCGGGAGACGAGTTCGCTAACAATGAGCCCGTTGGGTTTTCTTTCGAGGATCCAGTCAACTCTGACAACTGTGGAGGCAAGATGATCATACCCTCGAAATCACTACTATCTTTGCTATGCTAGTTTGCTCGCTCTTTGTTATGCCAATGCTACGATGACTACCACTTGCTTTCAAGCCTCCCACATTGCCATGTCAAACCTCTAACCCACCTTGTCCTAGCAAACCGTTGATTGGCTATGTTACCGCTTTGCTCAGCCCCTCTTATAGCATTGCTAGTTGCAGGTGAAGATTGGAGGCCGTTCCTTGTTGGAACATTTATTTACTTGTTGGGATATCATTATATTGCTATGTTATCTTAATGCATCTATATACTTGGTAAAGGGTGGAAGGCTCGACCTCTCTCCTAGTGTTTTGTTCCACTCTTGCCGCCCTAGTTTCCGTCATATCGGTGTTATGTTCCTTACGCGGTTGGGTTATAATGGGAACCCCTTGATAGTTCGCCTTGATTAAAGCTTTTCCAGCAATGCCCAACCTTGGTTTTACCATTCGCCACCTAGCCTCTTTTCCCTTGGGTTTCCGGAGCCTGAGGGTCATCTTATTTTAACCCCCCAGGCCAGTGCTCCTCTGAGTGTTGGCCCCACCGAGCGATGTCCGGGGCTACCAGGGGCAAGTCTGGGCTGGCCTACCCGACGTCTGGCTCATCTGAGTGTGCCCTGAGAACGAGATATGTGCAGATCCTATCAGGATTTGTCGGCACATTCGGGCGGTGTTGCCGGTCTTGTTTTAACCTGTCGAAGTGTCTTGAAGAACCGAGATACCAAGTCTGATCGGAACGTCTTGGGAGGTGGTCTATTCCTTCGTTGACCGTGAGAGCTTGTCATGGGCTAAGTTGGGACTCCCCTGCAGGGATTTGAACTTTGTGCAAGCGTCTTTACAAGCTCGGACCGGAAGAGTTGAAGGAGCTGAAGAAGCAACTCGATATTCAAGAGAAAATGGGTCTCATCCGGCCTAGTTCTTCTCCGTGGGGTTGTGGTGTTCTTTTTGTGAAGAAGAAGGATGGAACGGACCGACTTTGTGTTGATTACCGTCCAGTGAACAAGAAGACCATCAAGAACAAATACCCACTTCCCAACATCAACGAGCTGTTCGAACAACTCAAAGGTGCCCAATTATTCTCCAAGCTTGATCTCCGTATGGTTTATCATCAGATTCGAATCCTTGAGCAAGATATTCCCAAGACGGCTTTCAGGACAAGCTTTGGTTCATATGAATACACTGTCATGTCTTTTGGCCTCGTCAACGCTCCTCCGACGTTCTCTCGCATGATGAACTTCATCTTCAACGCCTACACCAATGACTTCGTTTTGGTCTATCTCGACGACATTCTGGTTTTCTCCAAGAACAAGGAAGATCATGCCAAGCACTTGCGTTTGGTTCTTGATAGGCTCGGGGAACATCAGTTCTACGCCAAGTTCTCCAAGTGTGAATTTTGGCTCGATGAGGTTCTTTATCTTGGTCATATCATCTCTGCCAAAGGAATTGCCGTGAATCCTGAGAAGGTGTCTGCAATTGTGAATTGGGAACCCCCTCAGAACGTGAAGCAACTCCGTAGCTTCCTTGGTCTCGCAAGCTATTGCCGAAGATTCGTTGAAAACTTTTCTAAGATCGCGAAGCCTCTCTCTAATCTTCTCCAGAAGCATGTCAAGTACGTTTGGTCTCCGGAGTGTGACATTGCTTTCAACACTTTGAAAGAGAAATTGATCACTGCTCCAGTTCTGACTCCGCCTGATGAATCCAAGCCGTACGAGGTCTTTTGTGATGCCTCTCTCCTAGGTCTTGGCGTGGTATTGATGCAAGAGAAGAAATTTGTTGCTTATACCTCTCGCCAGTTGAAGCCTAATGAGAAGAACTACCCCACTCATGATCTCGAGTTGGCGGCAGTTGTGCATGCTCTTTTGACTTGGAGACATCTTCTATTGGGAAGAAAAGTTGACATTTTCACTGATCACAAGAGTCTCAAGTACATCTTCACTCAGCCTAATCTCAACTTCAGGCAAACTCGATGGGTCCAAATGATTCAATAGTATAATCCGAGTATTGAGTATACTCTAGGCAAGGCCAATGTGATTGCTGACGCTTTGAGCAGGAAAGCTTACTGCAACAGTCTGATTCTCAAGCCTTATCAACCCGAGCTTTGTGAAGCTTTCTGCAAACTTAACCTGCAAGTTGTTCCTCAAGGTTTCCTCGCCAACCTTTAAGTCTCTCCTACCTTGGAAGACCAGATTCGCCAAGCCCAGCTTCTTGATGCTATGGTGAAAAAGGTGAAGATTGGGATTGCCAAGAGTCAACCCAAGTACAAGTGCTACCGCCTTGATGACAAAGATACTCTCTTCTTCGAGGATCGTATTGTTGTACCCAAAGGTGACCTCCATAAAGTGATCATGAATGAGGCTCACAATTGTCTCCTCTCCATCCACCCTGGGAGCACGAAGATGTATCAGGACCTTAAGCAGGCTTATTGGTGGACTCGAATGAAGCGCGAGATCACTCAATTCATGAATGAATGTGATGTCTGCAGAAAAGTGAGGGCAAAACACTAAAGGCCAGCAGGTCTCCTCCAACCTCTTGGCATTCTAGAATGGAAGTTTAACCACATTGAGATGGACTTCGTGACTGGGTTTCCAAAGTCCAAGCGTGGCAATGATGCTATATTCATTGTCATCGATAAACTCACTAAAGTGGCTCATTTTCTTCCTACCAAAGAGTCGATCACTGGAGCTCAATTGGCGGAACTCTGTACCTCTCGGATAGTCTCTCTGCACGGTATTCCACAAGTGATCTCTTCAGACCGTGGCAACATCTTTACCTCCAAGTTTTGGGATTCTTTCCAGAAGGCCATGGCACCAACATCCGCTTCAGCACAGCTTTCCATCCTCAAACTAGCGGTCAAGTCGGGCGTGTCAACCAGATTCTTGAAGATATGCTCAGGGCTTGTGTGATCTCCTTCGGTATGAAGTGGGAGGATTGTCTTCCTTATGCTGAATTCTCCTACAACAACAGTTTTCAAGCAAGTTCGGGCAAGGCCCCATTTGAAATTCTGTATGGCAGGAAGTGCCGTACCCCTCTCAACTGGTCTGAAACCGGTGAACGTCAGCTTTTGGGTATTGACTTAATCACAGAGGCAGAGGAAATGTGCAAAGTCATTCGTGATAACCTCAAAGCAGCCTAGTCCCACCAGAAGAGCTACTATGATAGTAAGCACCGTGGTTTGGCTTTCGAGATCGGAGATCAAGTTTACCTCCGCGTCTCTCCTATCAAAGGTACTCGTCGCTTCGGTATCAAAGGGAAGCTTGCCCCTAGATACATGGGACCTTTCAAGATTTTCAGCAAGAGAGCCGACCTCGCCTATCAACTCGAGCTTCCTTCAAACTTTGAAAATGTTCATGACGTGTTCCATGTCTCTCAGCTATAAAAGTGCTTGAAGACTCCTGACCGCACCGTCAACTTCGAGGACATTGAGCTCCAAGAAGATCTATCCTATCGTGAGCACCCAGTTGCTATTCTTGAAGAGACTGAACGCAAGACTCGCAATAAGTCAATCAAATTTCTCAAAGTCAAGTGGTTACACCATTTCGACCGTGAAGCAACCTGGGAACGCGAGGATCACCTCCGTTCTGAGTGCCCGGCGTTTTTTCAGTCATTGATCTCGGGACGAGATCCTTTCGTAGTGGTGGAGTGTTGTAACACCCCGGATGTAACTTTCCCAATTTGAACTCCAACTCTTGCCGTTTCCGGCGTTAAGTTAATTTATTTTCTCGGGTTCGGGTTTTTGTCTCCGTGTGTTGTTGTCGTGTCATGCATCTCATATCATGTCATCATGTGCATTGCATTTGCATACGTGTTCGTCTCATGCATTCGAGCATTTTCCCCGTTGTCCGTTTTGCATTTCTGGGCTTTGTTCTCCTCCGGTGGTCATTTCTAGCTTTCTCTCGTGTGTGGGGATTAAACATTTCCGGAATGGACCGGGACTTGCCAAGCGGCCTTGTTTTACTACCGCTAGACCGCCTGTCAAGTTTCGTACCATTTGGACTTCGTTTGATACTCCAACGGTTAACCGAGGGACCGAAAAGGCCTCGTGTGTGTTGCAGCCCAACACCCCTCCAATTTGGTCCAAAAGCCTCTAAAACCTCTCCATCATCTAGAGCGTTCGATCACGATCGCGTGGCCGCAAACCGCACCTCATTTGGACTCTCCTAGCTCCCTCTATGCCTATATATACACCCCCTCCCGAAAATCCGGATCTCTCCCTCGTCCCTAACCCTAAATCTCAGATCCGCCGGCGCCGGACACGTCCGACGGTGCCGGACACGTCCGATCCGCCCGCGCGCCCACTCCTGTGCCGCCACGTGGCATCTCCGCCGCCAGCCGCCGCCGCGGCTCGGCAAGCCCGCAGCGGGCCCGCCCGGCCCATCGTCTCCACCGCCGCTTCGTCCGCCTCCCCGCCACCCGAGCGCCGCCCGCACTGCTCCCGCCGCCACTGCGCGCCATCGCCGCCGCCACCACGCGCCCTCGCCGGCCGGCGTGCCGCCCCGACACCGGTGAACGCCTCCTCTCCTCCCGGGCCGACGCGCCGCCCCGACGCCCCCGCGGCGCCGCTCGCCGTCCCGGCCGCCGCCACCGCGCCACCTCGCCGCCCTCCGCCGTCCTCCCCCGACGACCCCGGCCGCCGTCGCCTCGTCGGTGAATAGTACCTCGCCGGCCGTCCTCGGTTCACATGCCGTGAACAGTAAACCCTAGATCTCAGAGGTTGTTTTTCTTCTAAGTCCCGAAAATTCCAGAGCCAAGTGCCTATTTTCATAGCTCCGTAACTTTGCATCCATAGCTCCGATTCATGCATATAGCATATCAAAATGTTCATATCTGAGAGTACATCATTTCATTCCATGGAATCATTTATATTTCAGTTCATCTTGATGCCCGAAATGCTGTTAGAAGAGGGCTACTTGAGATAATTGTCAGATCTGCTACTCCGTCTAGGTTTTTGTCATTTTTGCCATGATTAATGTGTGCATGATATGCCCTGATGTTCTACATATGTTTTGTTAAGGGTTTTGTCATCTGTACAGAGGTGCAACCCATGTATTTTTGTGATATGTGTGGTGACTAGCACAAACTTGCAAAGTGGTGCACTTGTTAATTCTGTTTTCAGGGACTTAGCAATTCCACTAAGTCCATGAGCTGTTTATCTCATATGGCCATATGTTCATGTTGTTTCCTAGTGATCCGTGCCTCTTTTGAGGATGATCAGTAAGGATGTTTTGTTATTCTTGTAGTTCTCTATCTATACATGTATTTGTTTGCAATTATGGAGCATCCTAGCTTGAGTCAATCGAGCTCTACGTTTGCTACTTTGTGAATCTGGGCAGATTTTCAACTTGTTTGCAATTTTGCCGATGATGTTGTAGTTGATCCGTGCATTCTATGCTATTGTTCTTGCCATGTATAGCTTGAATTTTGTGCCTTCTTGATATATGTATGCTTAGTTTTTCATGACTTGCACCGTAGTGAGTGCATCGAGCTCGTAAACATGCCTGCTTGAGATATATTTCAGCATGTGTCAGTTTTCACTAAGTCCGAAAACTGATTATGTTTTTGCAATGTTCACGTGCTTGCAATTGTATTTTCTGATCCCTTTTGGCTCAAGGTCACTAAGGGACTTTTGTTAAGCTATTTGAGTAGCTCCATGCCATGCTTTACTTTTCCATGTTCAGTTCCTATAGCATGTAGTTTTGTTGCTCCAAAGAGTGCTACCTGATTTGAAATTCCAGACAAGTGTTAATTTCACAAAGTCTGAAATCTGTTTGTCATATGCATTTTTGCCATGCTTGTTTGAACCTGTTAATGATTGAATTGGCCGTAGCTCAGTGCTAGACTTTTGTTAAGCATCTTGAATGAATCCCTGCCATGTATTTTGTTGTCATGTTTGGGTGCTGTAGCATCTTCATCTCATTGCATTTAGACGGCTACTTGATGTAAATCGCAGACCGGTGTCAATTTTGAATCGCTTGCCATTTCCAAACCGTAACTCAGATTCCGGCGTTCTTTATATCGTTTTCAAGCGATTTCATCTCATCTTTCCAGTGGCAGACTTGGATTCCCAGGTTGAGGCCAGGTTCATGCATCCCTTGTCATATCTTGCTTTTGCATCCCGCATCGCATCCCGCATAGCATATCATCTTTGCATCATTTTGTTTGTTCCTTGCACATGGTTGATTGTGTCCTTGTTGCTTGTTTGTCTTGTTTGGGTAGAGTCGGGAGACGAGTTCGCTAACGAGGAGCTCGTTGAGTTTGCTTTCCAGGATCCAGTCAACTCTGACAACTATGAAGACAAGATGATCATACCCTCGAAATCACTACTATCTTTGCTAAGCTAGTTTGCTTGCTCTTTTTGCTATGCAAATGCTACGATGCCTACCATTTTCTTTAGAGCCTCCCAAAAATTGTCATGTCAAACCTCTAACCCCCCATATCCTAGCAAAACGTTGATTGGCTATGTTACCGCTTTGCTCAGCCCCTCTTATAGCGTTGCTAGTTGCAGGTGAAGATTGACGGTCGTTCCTTGTTGGAACATTTATTTACTTGTTGGGATATCATTATATTATCTAGTTATCTTAATGCATCTATATACTTGGTAAAGGGTGGAAAGCTCGGCCTCTCGCCTAGTGTTTTGTTCCACTCTTGCCGCCCTAGTTTCCGTCATATCGGTGTTACGTTCCTGGATTTTGCGTTCCTTACGCGGTTGGGTTATAATGGCAACCCCTTGATAGTTCGCCTTGATTAAAGCTTTTCCAGCAATGCCCAACCTTGGTTTTACTATTTTCCACCTAGCCTCTTTTCCCCTTGGGTTTCCGGAGCCCGAGGGTCATCTTATTTAAACCCCCCCAGGCCAGTGCTCCTCTGAGTGTTGGTCCGAACTGAGCTGCCTGCAGGGCCACCTCGGGGAAACTTGAGGGTTGGTTTTACTCGTAGCTAGTCTCATCTGAGTGTGCCCTGAGAAAGAGATATGTGCAGCTCCTATTGGGATTTGTCGGCACATTCGGGCGGTGTTGCTGGTCTTGTTTTAACCTGTCGAAGTGTCTTGAAGAACCGAGATACCGAGTCTGATCGGAACGTCTTGGGAGGAGGTCTATTCCTTCGTTGACCGTGAGAGCTTGTCATGGGCTAAGTTGGGACTCCCCTGCAGGGATTTGAACTTTCGAAAGCCGTGCCCGCGGTTATGGGCAGATGGGAATTTGTTAATGTCTGGTTGTAGATAACTTGAATCTTAACTTATTTAAAATGAATCAACTGAGTGTGTTACCGTGATGGCCTCTTCTCGGCGGAGTCCGGGAAGTGGACACGGTGTTGCAGTAATGTTTGCGCAGGTTGCTCTCTAGTTTCTCGCTCGCGCTTTGACTTCTCTTCTCGCTCTCTTTTGCGAACAGGATAGCCACCATATATGCTAGTCGCTTGCTGTAGCTCCACATACTTTACCTTGACTTACCTATAAGCTTAAATAGTCTTGATCGCGAGGGTGCGAGATTGCTGAGTCCCTGTGGCTCACAGATTACTATTACACCTGATGGAGGGCCTGATGATTCCGCTCTAGGAGACGCGTTTGAGCTCAAGTGGGAGTTCGACGAAGACTCTCAACCTTACTATGTTTCTTTTCCTGATGATCAGTAGTGGTGCCCAGTTGGGGGTGATCGGGACCGTGTCGCATGTTGGGTTCTCTTTTATTTTGGCGCCGTAGTCGGGCCATGAGTGTTTGGATGATGTAATGTTATTTATGTACTTGATTGATGTGGCGAGCGTAAGCCAACTATGTTATCTCCCCTTTATGATTTATATTACATGGGATGTTGTGAAGATTGCCTAACTTGCGACATATGCCTTCAATGCGATTATGCCTCTAAGTCGTGCCTTGACACGTGGGAGATATAGTCGCATCGAGGGTGCTACAAGTTGGTATAGTCGCCCGGATGTAACTTTCCCAATTTGCACTCCAACTCTTGCCGTTTCCGGCGTTAAGTTAATTTATTTTCTCGGGATCGGGTTTTTGTCTCCATGTGTTGTTGTCGTGGCATGCATCTCATATCATGTCATCATGTGCATTGCATTTGCATACGTGTTCATCTCATGGATTCGAGCTTTTTCCCCATTGTCCGTTTCGCATTCCGGTGCTTCGTTCTCCTCCGGTGGTCATTTCTACCTTTCTTTCGTGCGTGGGTATTAAGCATTTCTGGACTGGATCGAGACTTGCCAAGCGGCCTTGGTTTACTACCGGTAGACCGCCTGTCAAGTTTCGGGCCATTTGGACTTCGTTTGATACTCCAACGGTTAACCGAGGGACCAAAAAGGCCTCGTGTGTGTTGCAGCCCAACACCCCTCCATTTTGGCCCAAAACCCACCTAACTCTACTCCATCAGCTAGAGCGTTCGATCACGATCACGTGGCCGAAAACCGCACCTCATTTGGACTCTCCTAGCTCCCTCTATGCCTATTTAATGACCCCCTCCGAATCCGGATCTTCCTCTCCCCCGAAAACCCAAAAATCGTCTCCGCGCGGCCGGACATTGTCCGCACCGCGCCGGAAATCCGCCATCCGCCAACCACCGCCCGCCACGTGGCTTGCGCCACCACCCACCGCTCCGGCCCGGGAGGCCCGCAGCCGGCCCCCGCGGCCCAGAGGAGCCGCGCCGCCCGCGCCCTTCTCCTCCCAGACGCCGCTCCCCGCGCCGCCCCTTGCCTCGCCGTCCGGCGCCACCGTGGCGCCATAGCCGCCCGAAGCTCCTCGCCGGCCCCGCCACCTCCGCCCGCCGGCGCCACCACCAGCCGCCGCCACCGCGCCACGCCGCCTCGCCCGACCCGAGCCACCGCTGCCCCGGTCGCGCACCACCGAGCCTGCCAAGTCCGGCCGCCTCCTCCGACGAACCTCGAACGGCGCGCCGCCGGTGAACAGTGTTTTTCACCGAGATCCAGATCCGGTGAACAGAAACCCTAGGTTGATTTTTTTCCGCTAAGTCCTCGGATTCTCAGATCCATGTGCTCCTGTTCATAGCCTCGTAACTTTGCACCCGTAACTCCGATTTATGCATATAGCATATCAAAATGTCCATCTCAGAGAGTACATCATTTCATTCCATTGCATCATTTTCATTTCAGTTCATCTTGATGCCCGAAATGCTGTTAGAAGAGGGCTACTTGAGATAATTGTCAGATCTGCTGCTCCGTTTAGGTTTTTGTCATTTTTGCCATGATTATTGTGTGCATTCTATGCCCATGAGTTCTACATATGTTTTGCTAAGGGTTTTGTCATCTTTCCAGAGGTGCATCCCATGTATTCTTGTGATGTGTGTGGTGACTAGTGCAAGCTTGCAAAGTGAGGCACTCGGTAATTCTGTTTTCAGGGACTTAGCAATTCCACTAAGTCCTTGAGCTGTTTATCTCATGTTGCCATATGTTCATGTTGTTTCCTAGTGATCCGTGCCTCTTTTGAGGATGATCAGTAAGGATGTTTTGTTAATCTTGTAGTGCTCTATCCATCCATGTCTTTGTTTGCAATTATGGAGCATCCTAGCTTGAGTCAATCGAGCTCTAATTTTGCTACTTTGTGAATCTGGGCAGATTGTCAACTTGTTTGCAATTTTGCCGGTGATGTTGTAGTTGATCCGTGCATGCTATGCTATTGTTCTTGCCATGTCTAGCTTTAATTTTGTCCCTTCTTGATAGATGTATGATTATTTTTTCATGACTTGCACCGTAGTGATCGCATCGAGATCGTAAACATGCCTATTTGAGATATATTTCAGCATGTGTCAGTTTTCACTAAGTCTGAAAACTGATTATGTTTTTGCGATGTTCACGTGCTTGTTAGTATATTTTCTGATCCCTTTTGGCTCAAGGTCACTAAGGGACTTTTGTTAAACTCTTTGAGTAGCTCCATGCCATGCTTTACTTTGCCATGTTCAGGTCCTGTAGCATATAGTTTTGTTGCTCCGAAGAGTGGTACCTGATCTGAAATTACAGACAAGTGTTAATTTCACTAAGTCTGAGATCTGTTTGCCATATGCATTTTTGCCATGCTTGTTTGAACCTGTTAATGGATGAATTGGCCGTAGCTGAGCGCTAGACTTTTGTTAAGCATCTTGTATGCATCCCTGCCATGTATTTTGTCATCTTGTTTGGGTGCTGTAGCATGTTCATCTCATTGCATTTAGATGGCTACTTGCTGTTAATCGCAGACCGGTGTCATTTTTGAATCGCTTGCCATTTCCAAACCGTAACTCCGATTCCGGTGTTCTTTATATCGTTTTCAAGCGATTTCATCTCATCTTTCCATTGGCATGCTTGGATTTCCAAGTGGAGGCCAGGTTCTTGCATTTCCTGTCATATCTTGCATTTTGCATCCCGCATCGCATCCCGCATAGCATATCATCATTGCATCATATTGTTTGAGTCTTGCACGTGGTTGATTGTGTCCTTGTTGCTTGTTTGTCTTGTTTGGGTAGAGCCGGGAGACGAGTTCGCTAATGAGGAGCCCGTTGAGTTTGCTTTCGAGGATCCAGTCAACTCTGACAACTGTGCAGGCAAGATGATCATACCCTCGAAATCACTACTATCTTTGCTATGCTAGTTTGCTCGCTCTTTGTTATGCCAATGCTACGATGCCTACCACTTGCTTTCAAGCCTCCCACATTTCCATGTCAAACCTCTAACCCACCTTGTCCTAGCAAACCGTTGATTGGCTATGTTACCGCTTTGCTCAGCCCCTCTTATAGCGTTGCTAGTTGCAGGTGAAGATTGGAGGCCGTTCCTTGTTGGAACATTTATTTACTTGTTGGGATATCATTATATTGCTATGCTATCTTAATGCATCTATATACTTGGTAAAGGGTGGAAGGCTCGGCCTCTCTCCTAGTGTTTTGTTCCACTCTTGCCGCCCTAGTTTCCGTCATATCGGTGTTATGTTCCTTACGCGGTTGGGTTATAATGGGAACCCCTTGATAGTTCGCCTTGATTAAAGCTTTTACAGCAATGCCCAACCTTGGTTTTACCTTTCGCCACCTCGCCTCTTTTCCCTTGGGTTTCCGGAGCCCGAGGGTCATCTTATTTTAACCCCCCCGGGCCAGTGCTTCTCTGAGTTTTGGCCCCACCGAGCGATCTCCGGGGCTACCAGGGGGAACTCTGGGCTGGCTTACCCGACATCTGGCTCATCTGAGTGTGCCCTGAGAACGAGATATGTGCAGCTCCTATCGGGATTTGTCGGCACATTCGGGCGATGTTGCTGGTCTTGTTTTAACCTGTCGAAATGTCTTGAAGAACCGAGATACCGAGTCTGATCGGAACGTCTTGGGGGGAGGTCTATTCCTTCGTTGACCATGAGAGCTTGTCATGGGCTAAGTTGGGACTCCCCGGCAGGGATTTGAACTTTCGAAAGCCGTGCCCGCGGTTATGGGCAGATGGGAATTTGTTAATGTCCGGTTGTAGATAACTTGAACCTTAACTTAATTAAAATGAATCAACTGAGTGTGTTACCGTGATGGCCTCTTCTCGGCGGAGTCCGGGAAGTGGACACGGTGTTGGAGTAATGTTTGCACAGGTTGTTCTATAGATTCTCGCTCGCGCTTTGCCTCCTCTTCTCGCCCTCTTTTTGCGAAAAAGTTAGCCACCATATATGCTAGTTGCTTGCTGCAGCTCCACATATTTTGCCTTGCCTTGCCTATAAGCTTAAATAGTCTTGATCGCGAGGGTGCGAGATTGCTAAGTCCCTGTGGCTCACAGATTACTATTACCCCAGATGCAGGGCCTGATGATTCCGCTCCAGGAGACGCATTTGAGCTCAAGTGGGAGTTCGACGAAGACTCTCAACATTACTATGTTTCCTTTTCTGATGATCAGTAGTGGTGCCCAGTTGGGGGTGATTGGGACCATGTCGCTTGTTGGGTTCTCTTTTATTTCGGCGCCATAGCCGGGCCATGAGTGTTTGGTTGATGTAATGTTAATTATGTACTTGATTGACGTGGCGAGTGTAAGCCAACTACGTTATCTCCCCTTTTATTATTTATATTACATGGGATGTTGTGAAGATTGCCTAACTTGCGACATATGCCTTCAATGCGATTATGCCTCTATGTCGTGCCTCGACACGTGGGAGATATAGTCGCATCGAGGGTGTTATAAGTTGGTAATCAGAGCCTTCCCCGACCTTAGGAGCCCCATTGCTTGATTGTTTTTAGCGGCCGAGTTGTGTCTAGAAAAATGTTTTGAGTCATTTAGGAATTATATATCGGAGAATTTAGGAATTCTTTTTACTTCCGAGTCTCCTCATCGCTCTGGTAAGGCATCCTGACGTAGAGTTTTGACTGTTCTCTTCTCAAATTTCACAAAAAAAAATTTAGGATCACACGGGTATCTTGGAATCGTTCCGATGGTTTTATGATGAGAACATTGTCTTGGTGCCTCCTGTCAGGGGTTTAGTGGAAGTGTCCCGGGGAGTTGAACTCTGAGGTGTTTTCATCATAATTTTATCGTTGCAGTTCTGGAATACCTGAGTTTAGTACGCCGACATCGAAAATCTCTTTTATGCAGTTCGTTGGTGAGATAACCTCGACGCCACCCAGTACTGGGGCGGGAGTTCGGGAGTATCGCCATAACTTGTATAACGGATGCTTTTTGAAGGTTGAGGTAGATGGTTTCCGAAGGTTTCTTGGTTATGTGTTGAAGGATGGATACAGCTGGATGTACGATTTGCTAGTTTGGGTGAGATATTATGCTTCCCCTGTATCCCCAACACCTGATTGCATAACCGGAAAGGTTCGGAAGATTCATAGGTGGGAATTCTAGTAGCTCTAGTTCATCTTCCACAGATATTGTTTTGAGATTGGGATTTCTTACCGATTATTCGTTCTTGATCCGTACCTTGTTGATTTATTTCTCTACCTTAATTCTAAGTGGCTTCTCAATTTATGGATATGTGACCATTTCAAGAGGAATGCATTCGTTCATTTTGTTCAGATGTGAAGACTATATGTTGCAATTTTCATTCCATTGGATTCAGCTTCAATAATTGTCTATCAATGTGCTAATGGATGTCAACCTCTTCAGGATGGCTCCTCCAACGCGCACGACTCCGAATCCTGATCCGCCACCACCTCCCCCTCCTCTGGAGGCATGGCAAGCTGTGATGGCCGCAACCAATGCAAACACACAGTTGATCATGCAAATTCTTCAAGAGCGCAATCAAGGCAACCAAGGGAATCAAGGCAACAATCAGAATCACTTTGCTACACTCAACCAGTTCCTTGCTAACGGGCCAAAGACTTTCAGCAATTGTGTTGAGGCAACCGATGCTAACGATTGGCTAGTGGATCTGTGCAAGCATTTCGAGTGCAGTAACGTCAGGCCTGAGGACTTTGTTAAGTTCGCTTCCTTCCAACTCAAAGATCAAGCTGCAGAATGGTTCCAGCAGTACAAGGACTCCAGAGGTGGACGTGTTATCACTTGGGATGAATTCCGTCGAGATTTCCAAGCTCATCATATTCCCCATAGCGTGGCTGAAAGCAAGCGTGAGGAATTCCGCAACCTGAAGCAAGGCTCTTTGTCTGTCTATGACTACAACAAGTTGTTCCGGAAGCTCGCCCGCTTTGCTAAGCAGGACGTACCTGATGAGAAGAGCATGATATACCAGTTCAGGGGTGGTCTCAGAGAAGAAATTCAGCTAGCTCTTGTTCTCTTCAAGCCCTTGAGATACGATGAGTTCTACAACATGGCACTGAAGCAAGAGGCTTCTCAGTTGAGGTGTGATGCTTCCAAGAAGCGAGTTAGAGATGTTACTCCTTCTTCCTCTACTCAAGTGGCCAAGCAGCAGAAGTATTGGCTTCCTCCTCCTCCGTTCCGTCAGCCGTATCGGCAGAAGAGCAAAGGTGGCAGTGGTTCTTCCCACCCACCCAACCCTGGCTTTCAGAACAAGACTTCGTCTCAAGCTCCAAGATCGAGTGCTCCGTACCATCGTCCGCTTTGAGAGGTCACGTGCAACAAGTGCCAATAGAAGGGTCACTATTCCAACAAGTGTCTCAACCAGAGGTGTCTTCCTCCTCCTCCTCCTATGGGATCGGCAAGTACAGTTGTGGTCAAGCATAACCCCAAGTCCGCCAAGGTCAATTTGATGAATGCAGCCCAGGCAGAGGACTCGTCAGATGTCATCATGGGTAACCTTCCTATTAACGATGTTCCTGCAAAAGTTCTTTTTGACTCTGGTGCATCGCATTGTTTCATTTCCAAACCTTTTGCATCAAAGTATGAGTGCGATTATCAGTATCTGCAAAATTCCTTGCAAATTGTGTCACCGGGCAAGCAGATGACAGCTAACACCCGTGTCCTGGAGGTTACTATCACATTGGGTGACTACAAGTTCCTTTCTTCCCCAATTGTTCTTGGTAACTCGGATATTGATCTTATTCTTGGAATAGATTGGCTCTCTAAGCATAAGGCTCAGCTTGCTTGTGCAGCCAGGCAGATTCAATTGACTCATTCGTCTGAGGATGTAATTGTCTTTGCCGCTCGTGATAATACTATCCGTATGTTTTCTCTCAATGAGAAGGGTGAATTGGATGCCATCTCGCAAATTCCAGTCGTTTGCGAATATCAAGACGTCTTTCCAGAAGAGCTTCCAGGAATGCCTCCACACCGGCCAGTGGAATTCGTTATTGATCTTGAGCCTGGCACGGAACCTGTGTGTAAGCGTCCATACAAGCTCGGACCTGAAGAGTTGAAGGAGCTGAAGAAGCAACTCGATATTCAAGAGAAAATGGGTCTCATCCGGCCTAGCTCTTCTCCGTGGGGTTGTGGTGTTCTTTTTGTGAAGAAGAAGGATGGAACGGACCGACTTTGTGTTGATTACCGTCCAGTGAACAAGAAGACCATCAAGAACAAATACCCACTTCGCAACATCAATGAGCTGTTCGAACAACTCAAAGGTGCCCAAGTATTCGCCAAGCTTGATCTCCTTATGGGTTATCATCAGATTCAAATCCATGAGCAAGATATTCCCAAGACGGCTTTCAGGACAAGCTTTGGTTCATATGAATACACTGTCATGTCTTTTGGCCTCGTCAACGCTCCTCCGACGTTCTCTCGCATGATGAACTTCATCTTCAACGCCTACACCAATGACTTCGTTTTGGTCTATCTCGACGACATTCTGGTTTTCTCCAAGAACAAGGAAGATCATGCCAAGCACTTGCGTTTGGTTCTTGATAGGCTCGGGGAACATCAGTTCTACGCCAAGTTCTCCAAGTGTGAATTTTGGCTCGATGAGGTTCTTTATCTTGGTCATATCATCTCTGCCAAAGGAATTGCCGTGAATCCTGAGAAGGTGTCTGCAATTGTGAATTGGGAACCTCCTCAGAACGTGAAGCAACTCCGTAGCTTCCTCAGTCTCGCAAGCTATTGCTGAAGATTCATTGAAAACTTTTCTAAGATCGCGAAGTCTCTCTCTAATCTTCTCCAGAAGCACGTCAAGTACGTTTGGTCTCCGGAGTGTGACATTGCTTTCAACACTTTGAAAGAGAAATTGATCACTGCTCCAGTTCTGACTCCACCTGATGAATCCAAGCCGTACGAGGTCTTTTGTGATGCCTCTCTCCAAGGTCTTGGTGCAGTATTGATGCAAGAGAAGAAAGTTGTTGCTTATACCTCTCGCCAGTTGAAGCCTAATGAGAAGAACTACCCCACTCATGACCTCGAGTTGGCGGCAGTTGTGCATGCTCCTTTGACTTGGAGACATCTTCTATTAGGAAGAAAAGTGGACATTTTCACTGATCACAAGAGTCTCAAGTACATCTTCACTCAGCCTAATCTCAACCTCAGGCAAACTCGATGGGTCGAAATGATTCAAGATTATAATCCGAGTATCGAGTATACTCCAGGCAAGACCAATGTGATTGCTGACGCATTGAGTAGAAAGGCCTATTGCAACAGTCTGATTTTCAAGCCTTATCAACCCGAGATTTGTGAAGTTTTCCGCAAACTTAGTCTGCAAGTTGTTCCTCAAGGTTTCCTCGCCAACCTTCAAGTCTCTCCTACCTTGGAAGACCAGATTCGCTAAGCCCAGCTTCTTGATGCTATGGTGAAAAAGGTGAAGATTGGGATTGCCAAGAGTCAATCCAAGTACAAGTGCTACCGCCTTGATGACAAAGATACTCTCTTCTTCGAGGATCGTATTGTTGTACCCAAAGGTGACCTCCGTAAAGTGATCATGAACGAGGCTCACAATTCTCTCCTCTCCATCCACCCTGGGAGCACGAAGATGTATCAGGACCTCAAGCAAGCTTATTGGTGGACTCGAATGAAGCGCGAGATCGCTCAGTTCGTGAATGAATGTGATGTCTGCAGAAGAGTGAAGCAGAACACCAAAGGACAGCTGGTCTCCTCCAACCTCTTGCCATTCCAGAATGGAAGTTTGACCACATTGAAATGGACTTCGTGACTGGGTTTCCAAAGTCCAAGCGTGGCAATGATGCTATATTCGTTGTCATCGATAAACTCACCAAAGTGGCTCACTTTCTGCATATCAAAGAGTCGATCACTGCAGCTCAATTGGCGGAACTCTTCTCATATTGTCTCTCTGCACAGTATTCCACAAGTGATCTCTTCAGACCGTGGCAGCATCTTTACCTTGAAGTTTTGGGATTCTTTTCAGAAGGCCATGGGCACTAACATCCGCTTCAACACAACTTTCCATCCTCAAACTAGCGGTCAAGTCGAGCGTGTCAACCAGATTCTTGAAGATATGCTCAGGGCTTGTGTGATCTCCTTCGGCATGAAGTGGGAAGATTGTCTTCCTTATGCTGAATTCTCCTACAACAACAGTTTTCAAGCAAGTTCGGGCATGGCCCCATTTGAAATTCTGTATGGCAGGAAGTGCCGTACTCCTCTCAACTGGTCTGAAACCGGTGAACGTCAGCTTTTGGGTAATGACTTAATCACAGAGGCAGAGGAAATGTGCAAAGTCATTCGTGATAACCTCAAAGCAGCCCAATCCCGCCAGAAGAGCTACTATGATAGTAAGCACCGTGATTTGGCTTTCGAGATCGAAGATCATGTTTACCTCCGCGTCTCTCCTATGAAAGGTACTCGTCGCTTCGGTATCAAAGGGAAGCTTGCCCCTAGATACGTGGGACCTTTCAAGATTGCCAGCAAGAGAGGCGACCTTGCCTATCAACTCGAGCTTCCTTCAAACTTTGCAAATGTTCACGACGTGTTCCATGTCTCTCAGCTCCGAAAGTGCTTCAAGACTCCTGACCACACCATCAACTTTGAGGACATTGAGCTCCAACAGATCTCTCTTATAGTGAGCACCCAGTTGCTATTCTTGAAGAGACTGAACGCAAGACTCGCAATAAGTCAATCAAAATTCTCAAAGTCAAGTGGTCACACCATTCCGACTGTGAAGCTACCTGGGAACGCGAGGATCACCTCCATTCTGAGTACCCGGCGTTATTTCAGTCCTAGATCTCGGGACGAGATCCTTTCTTAGTGGTGGAGTGTTGTAACACCCCGGATGTAACTTTCCTAATTTGTACTCCAACTCTTGCCGTTTTCGGCGTTAAGTTATTTTATTTCCTCGGTTATGGGTCCTTGTCTCCGTGTGTTGTTTTTGTTGTCATGCATCTCATATCATGTCATAATGTGCATTGCATTTGCATACGTGTTCATCTCATGCATTCGAGCATTTTCCCCATTGTCCGTTTTGCATTTCGGCACTTTGTTCTCCTCCGGTGGTCATTTCTAGCTTTCTTTCATGTGTGGGGATTAAACATTTCCGGATTGGACTGAGACTTGCCAAGCGGCCTTGGTTTACTACCGGTAGACCGCCTGTCAAGTTTCGTACCATTTGGACTTCGTTTGATACTCCAACGGTTAACCGAGGGACCAAAAAGGCCTCGTGTGTGTTGGAGCCCAACACCCCTCCAATTTGGCCCAAAAACCTCCTAAAGCCTCTTCATCATGTAGAGCGTTCGATCACGATCGCGTGGCCGCAAACCGCACCTCATTTGGACTCTCCTAGCTCCCTCTATGCCTATTTAAAGACCCCCTCCGAATCCGGATCTTCCTCTCCCCCGAAAACCCTAAAATCGTCTCCGCGCGGCCGGACATTGTCCGCACCGCGCCGGACATCCGCCATCCGCCAACCACCGAGGATCTCGTCCCGAGATCTAGGACTGAAAGAACGCCTGGTACTTAGAACGGAGGTGATCCTCGCGTTCCCAGGTAGCTTCTCGGTCGGAATGGTGTGACCACTTGACTTTGAGAAATTTGATTGACTTATTGCGAGTGTTGCGTTCAGTCTCTTCAAGAATAGCAACTGCGTGCTCACGATAGGAGAGATCTTCTTGGAGCTCAATGTCCTCGAAGTTGACAGTGCGGTCAGGAGTCTTGAAGCACTTTCGAAGCTGAGAGTCATGGAACACGTCATGAACATTTGCAAAGTTTGAAGGAAGCTCGAGTTGATACGCGAGGTCGCCTCTCTTGCTGACAATCTTGAAAGGTCCCACGTATCTAGGGGCAAGCTTCCCTTTGATACCGAAGCGACGAGTACCTTTCATAGGAGAGACGCGGAGGTAAACATGATCTCCGACCTCGAAAGCCAAATCACGGTGCTTACTATCATAGTAGCTCTTTTGGCGGGATTGGGCTGCTTTGAGGTTATCACAAATGACTTTGCACATTTCCACTGCCTCTGTGATTAAATCATTGACCAAAAGCTGACGTTCACCGGTTTCAGACCAGTTGAGAGGGGTACGGCACTTCCTGCCATACAGAATTTCAAATGGGGCCTTGCCCGAACTTGCTTGAAAACTGTTGTTGTAGGAGAATTCAGCATAAGGAAGACAATCCTCCTACTTCATAACGAAGGAGATCACACAAGCCCTGAGCATATCTTCAAGAATCTGGTTGACACGCTCGACTTGACCGCTAGTTTGAGGATGGAAAGCTGTGCTGAAGCGGATGTTATTGCCCATGGCCTTCTACAAAGAATCCCAAAACTTGGAGGTAAAGATGCTGCCACGGTCTGAAGAGATCACTTGTGGAATACCGTGCAGAGAGACTATCTGAGAGGTATAGAGTTCCGCCAATTGAGCTGCAGTGATCAACTCTTTGATAGGCAGAAAATGAGCCACTTAGAATTAAGATGATATGCTATGTGGGATGCGATGCGGGATGCAAAAGCAAGATATGACAAGGGATGCATGAACCTGGCCCCAACTTGGGCATCCAAGTATGCCACTGGAAATATGAGATGGAATCGCTTAAAAACGATATAAAGAACGCCGGAATCGGAGTTACGGTTTGGAAATGGCAAGCGATTCAAAATTGACACCGGTCTGCGATTTACAGCAACTAGCCATCTAAATGCAATGAGATGAACATGCTACAGCACCCAAACATGACAAAAAAATACATGGCAGGTATGAATTCAAGATGCTTAACAAAAGTCTATCACTGAGCTACGGCCAATTCATCCATTAACAGGTTCAAACAAGCATGGCAAAAATGCATATGACAAACAGATTTCGGACTTACTGAAATTAACACTTGTCTGGAATTTCAGATCTGGTAGCACTCTTCGGAGCAACAAAACTACATGCTACAGGAACTGAACATGGCAAAGTAAAGCATGGCATGGCGCTACTCAAATAGCTTAACGAACTTCCCTTAGTGACATTGAGCCAAAAGTGATCAGAAAATACAATTGCAAGCATGTGAACATAGCTAAAACATAATCAGATCACAGACCTAGAGAAAAACTGGAGCATGCAGAAAACATAATTCAAGTAGGCATGTTTACGAGCTCGATGCACTCACTGTGGTGCAAGTCATGACAAGGAAAGCATACACCCACCAAGAAGGCACAAAATGCAAGCTAGACATGGCAAGAACAATAGCATAGCATGCACGGATCAACCACAACATCATCGGCAAAATTGCAAACATGTTGACAATCTGCCCAGATTCACAAAGTAGCAAAAGTAGAGCTCGATTGACTCAAGCTAGGGTGCTCCATAATTTTAAACAAAGACATGTATGGATAGAGCACTACAAGAATAACAAAACATCCTTACTGATCATCCTCAAAAGAGGGACTGATCACTAGGAAACAACATGAACATATGGCCATATGAGATAAACAGCTCATGGACTTAGTGGAATTGCTAAGTCCCTGAAAATAAAATTAACAAGTGCACCACTTTGCAAGCTTGTGCTAGTCACCACACACATCACAAAAATACATGGGTTGCACCTCTGGAAAGATGACAAAACCCTTAAAAAAACATATGTAGAACATCAGGGCATATTATGCACACATTAATCATGGCAAAAATGACAAAAACCTAAACGGAGTAGCAGATCTGACAATTATCTCAAGTAGCCCTCTTCTAACAGCATTTCGGGCATCAAGATGAACTCAAATGAAAATGATGCCATGGAATGAAATGATGTACTCTCAGAGGTGAACATTTTGATATGCTATATGCATGAATCGGAGCTACGGATGCAAAGTTACGGAGCTATGAACATAGGCACTTGGATATGGAATTTCCGGGACTTAGAAGAAAAACAACCTCCGAGATCTAGGGTTTACTGTTCATGGCACGCGAACTGAGGACGGCCGGCGATGTACTGTTCACCGACGAGGCGACGGCGGCCGGGGTCGTCGAGGGAGGACAGCGGAGGGCGGTGAGGTGGCGTAGCGGCGGCGGCCGGGATGGCGAGCGGCGCCGCGGGGGCGTCGGGGCGGCGCGGCGGCCCGGGAGGAGAGGCGGCGTTCGTCGGCGTCGGGGCGGCACGCCGGCCGGCGAGGGCGCCTGGTGGCGGCGGCGATGGCGCGCGGTGGCGGCGGGAGCAGCGCGGGCGGCGCTCGTGCGGCGGGGAGGCGGACGAAGCGGCGGCGGAGACGATGGGCCGGGCGGGCCCGCTGCGGGCTCGCCGGGCCGCGGTGGCGGCTGGCGGCGGAGATGCCACGTGGCAGCACGGGAGTGGGCGCGCGGGCGGATCGGACGTGTCCGGCGCCGTCGGACGTGTCCGGCGGCGGCAGATCTGAGATTTAGGGTTAGGGACGAGGGAGAGATCCGGATTTTCGGGAGGAGGTGTATATATAGGCATAGAGGGAGCTAGGAGAGTCCAAATGAGGTGCGGTTTGCGGCCATGCGATCGTGATCGAATGCTCTAGATGATGGAGAGGTTTTAGGAGGGTTTTGGGCCAAATTGGAGGGGTGTTGGGCTGCAACACACACGAGGCCTTTTCGGTCCCTCGGTTAACCGTTGGAGTATCAAACGAAGTCCAAATGGTACGAAACTTGACAGGCGGTCTAGCGGTAGTAAACCAAGGCAGCTTGGCAAGTCTCGGTCCAATCCGGAAATGTTTAATCCCCACAGACGAAAGAAAGTTAGAAATGACCACCGGAGGAGAAAAAAGCGCCGGAATGCAAAACGGACAACGGGGAAAATGCTCGAATGCATGAGACGAACAGGTATGCAAATGCTATACACATGATGACATGATATGAGATGCATGACAACGATAACCACACACGGAGACAAAAATCCGAACCCGAGAAAATAAAATAACTTAACACCGGAAACGGCAAGAGTTGGAGTACAAATTGGGAAAGTTACATCCGGGGTGTTACAACATGCGACTATATCTCCCACGTGTTGAGGCACGACTTAGAGGCATAATCGCATTGAAGGCATATGTCGCAAGTTAGGCAATCTTCACAACATCCCATGTAATATAAATCATAAAGGGGAGATAACATAGTTGGCTTACACTCGCCACGTCAATCAAGTACATAAATAACATTACATCATCCAAACACTCATGGCCCGACTACGGCGCCAAAATAAAAGTGAACCCAACATGCGACACGGTCCCGATCACCCCCAACTGGGCACCACTACTGATCATCAGGAAAAGAAACATAGTAATGTTAAGAGTCTTCGTCGAACTCCCACTTTAGCTCAAACGCGTCTCCTGGAGCGGAATCATCAGGCCCTGCATCTAGTGTAATAGTAATCTGTGAGCCATACGGACTCAGCAATCTCGCACCCTCGCGATCAAGACTATTTAAGCTTAGAGGTAAGTCAAGCTAAAGTATGTGGAGCTGCAGCAAGCGACTAGCATATATGGTGGCTATCCTGTTCGCAAAAGAGAGCGAGAAGAGAAGGCAAATCGCGAGCGAGAAACTAGAGATCAACCTGCGCAAACATTACTCCAACACCGTGTCCACTTCCCAGACTCCGCCGAGAAGAGGCCATCACGGTAACACACTAAGTTGATTCATTTTAAATAAGTTAAGATTCAAGTTATCTACAACCGGACATTAACAAATTCCCATCTGCCCATAACCGCGGGCACGGCTTTCGAAAGTTCAAATCCCTGCAGGGGAGTCCCAACTTAGCCCATGACAAGCTCTCATGGTCAACGAAGGAATAGACCTCCTCCCAAGACGTTCCGATCAGACTCGGTATCTCGGTTCTTCAAGACACTTCGACAGGTTAAAACAAGACCAGCAACACCGCCCGAATGTGCCGAAAAATCCCGATAGGAGCTGCACATATCTCTTTCTTAGGGCACACTCAGATGAGACTAGCTACGAGTAAAACCAACCCTCAAGTTTCCCCGAGGTGGCCCCGCAGGCAGCTCAGTTCGGACCAACACTCAGAGGAGCACTGGCCCGAGGGGGTTTAAATAAGATGACCCTCGGGCTCCGGAAACCCAAGGGGAAAAGAGGCTAGGTGGCAAATAGTAAAACCAAGGTTGGGCATTGCTGGAAAAGCTTTAATTAAGGCGAACTATCAAGGGGTTCCCATTATAACCCAACCGCGTAAGGAACGCAAAATCCAGGAACATAACACCGATATGACGGAAACTTATGTACTTGATTGACATGGCGAGTGTAAGCCAACTATGTTATCTCCCCTTTATGATTTATATTAAATGGGATGTTGTGAAGATTGCCTAACTTGCGACATATGCCTTCAACGCGATTATGCCTCTAAGTCGTGCCTCGACACGTGGGAGATATAGTCGCATCGAGGGTGCTACAAGTTGGTATCGTAGCATTGGCATAGCAAAAAGAGCGAGCAAACTAGCATAGCAATGATAGTAGTGATTTCGAGGGTATGATCATCTTGCCTGCACAGTTGTCAGAGTTGACTGGATCCTCGAAAGCAAACTCAACGGGCTCCTCATTAGCGAACTCGTCTCCCGGCTCTACCCAAACAAGACAAACAAGCAAAAAGGACACAATCAACCACGTGCAAGGAACAAACAAAATGATGCAAAGATGATATGCTATGCGGGATGCAAAAGCAAGATATGACAAGGGATGCATGAACCTGGACCCAACATGGGAATCCAAGTGTGCCACTGGAAAGATGAGATGAAATCGCTTGAAAACGATATAAAGAATGCCGGAATCGGAGTTACGGTTTGGAAATGGCAAGCGATTCAAAATTCACACCAGTCTGCGATTTACAACAAGTAGCTATCGAAATGCAATGAGATGAACATGCTACAGCACCCAAACATGACAACAAAATACATGGCAGGGATGCATTCAAGATGCTTAACAAAAGTCTAGCACTGAGCTACGGCTAATTCATCCATTAACAGGTTCAAACAAGCTTGGCAAAAATGCATATGACAAACAGATTTCAGACTTAGTGAAATTAACACTTGTGTGGAATTTTAGATCAGGTAGCACTCTTCGGAGCAATAAAACTACATGCTACAGGAACTGAACATGGCAAAGTAAAGAATGGCATGGAGCTACTCAAATAGCTTAACAAAAGACCCTTAGTGACCTTGAGCCAAAAGTGATCAGAAAATACAATTGCAAGCATGTGAACATAGCTAAAACATAATCAGATCACAGACCTAGAGAAAAACTGGAGCATGCAGAAAACATAACTCAAGTAGGCATGTTTACGAGCTCGATGCACTCACTATGGTGCAAGTCATGACAAGACAAGAATACACCCACCAAGAAGGCACAAAATGCAAGCTAGACATGGCAAGAACAATAGCATAGCATGCACGGATCAACTACAACATCATCGGCAAAATTGCAAACAAGTTGACAATCTGCCCAGATTCACAAAGTAGCAAAAGTAGAGCTCGATTGACTCAAGCTCGGGTGCTCCATAATTTTAAACAAAGATATGTATGGATAGAGCACTACAAGAATAACAAAACATCCTTAATGATCATCCTCAAAAGAGGGACTGATCACTAGGAAACAACATGAACATATGGCCATATGAGATAAACAGCTCATGGACTTAGTGGAATTGCTAAGTCCCTGAAAACAGAATTAACAAGTGCACCACTTTGCAAGCTTGTGCTAGTCACCACACACATCACAAAAATACATGGGTTGCACCACTGTAAAGATGACAAAATCCTTAACAAAACATGTGTAGAACATCAGGGCATATCATGCACACATTAATCATGGCAAAAATGACAAAAACCTAAACGGAGTAGCAGATCTGACAATTATCTCAAGTAGCCCTCTTCTAACAGCATTTCGGGCATCAAGATGAACTCAAATGAAAATGATGTACTCTCAGAGATGAACATTTTGATATGCTATATGCATGAATCGGAGCTACGGATGCAAAGTTACGGAGCTATGAACATAGGCACTTGGATCTGGAATTTTCGGGACTTGGAAGAAAAACAACCTCCGAGATCTAGGGTTTACTGTTCACGGCACGCGAACCGAGGACAGCCGGCGAGGTACTGTTCACCGACGAGGCAACGGCGGCCGGGGTCGTCGGGGGAGGACAGCGGAGGGCGGCCAGGTGGCGCGGTGGCGGCGGCCGGGATGGCGGGCGGCGCCGCGGGGGCGTCGGGGCGGCGCGGCAGCCCGGGAGGAGAGGCGGCGTTCGCCGGCGTCGGGGCGGCACGCCGTCCGGCGAGGGCGCGTGGTGGCGGCGGCGAGAGCAGCGCGGGTGGTGCTCGGGCGGCGGGTAGGCGGACGAAGCGGCGGCGGAGACGATGGGCCGGGCGGGCCCGCTGCGGGCTCGCCGGGCCGCGGCGGCGGCTGGCGGCGGAGATGCCACGTGGCGGCACGGGAGCAGGCGCGCGGGAGGATCGGACGTGTCCGGCGCCGTCGGACGTGTCCGGCGGCGGTGGATCTGAGATTTAGGGTTAGGGATGAGGGAGAGATCCGGATTTTCGGGAGAGGGGTGTATATATAGGCATAGAGGGAGCTAGGAGAGTCCAAATGAGGTGCGGTTTGCGGCAACGCGATTGTGATCGAACGCTCTAGATGATGGGGAGGTTTTAGGAGGGTTTTGGGCCAAATTGGAGGGGTGTTGGGCTGCAGCACACACGAGGCCTTTTCAGTCCCTCGGTTAACCGTTGGAGTATCAAACGAAGTCCAAATGGTACGAAACTTGACAGGCGGTCTACCGGTAGTAAACCAAGGCCGCTTGGCAAGTCTCGGTCCAATCCAGAAATGTTTAATCCCCACACATGAGAGAAAGCTAGAAATGATCACCGGAGGAGAACAAAGTGCCGGAATGCAAAACGGACAACGGGGAAAATGCCCGAATGCATGAGACGAACACGTATGCAAATGCAATGCACATGATGACATGATATGAGATGCATGACAACGATAACCACACACGGAGACAAAAACCCGAACCTGAGAAAATAAAATAACTTAACGCCGGAAACGGCAAGAGTTGGAGTACAAATTGGGAAAGTTACATTCGGGGTGATACACCACCCCCCCCCAACAATGCTCACCGTTCTTCCAGAGGCGGCATTGATCGGCTTCAGTTAGCAGCCATAGCGAAGGAATCACTCGGGTTCAGTTAATAGCAAGGGATCGATCGCTCGGGTTCAGTAATGCGTAGCCTGCTGTGCAATCGCTCGGGTTCAGTTAGAGCCCAATGCCTCGGACACACGCGCGTACATATGAGAGAAACGCGCATCGCTCGGCCCCCGACCACCCACCGTAACCAGGAACTCCCCCAATATTTTCCACGTCGTCGCTTCTATCACGGTTTTTTCCGTCATGGACGGCCCAAAGAATGTCATGCAGTTGCGTCTCCGGCCCGCCCAGGAAAAAACGCCCATTTTCTGTTATGATTTTTTGTCATAGAAGTAGGACCCCACCACATCTATGATGATATCGGGTTTTGTCAGAATTATCGTCACAGAAGTGTCATAAGTATGACAGAAAAATATTCGTTCGACCCAAAATGTCACGGATATGTCTTTTTTTGTAGTGCTTCGTCGAGTTCCCAATCTTCAGAGTTGCATTTAATTCTTTCCAATAAATCCCATTTGAATTCAATATCCTTCTTCATAAAAAACCAGTACAAGAAGTATCGAGCATGGATGGATCATTATGAGAAAGCCGAGCATAAATTTTTTGAATAATAATTTCTCTTGAGAGCTCATGATTGGGCGATGAATATAACATTGACTTAAGCCTCCCCCAAGCTTGAGTGATAATTTATGCTTCACAAGGCCAAAATATATATATATATATAATCCCGATCAGGATGAACCAGATGCATAGGATAAAACTTCTGATGAAATTGCAATTTCAGTCGGTTGTAGTTCCATGATCCAATATCTTCACATAGCCTATACCATGTCAATGCTTTTCCCTTCAAACATAAAGGGAAGACCTTATTCCTGAGAACATCCTCGGGAAAACCTGCAAGCTTAAATAATCCACAAACTCCATCCACATAGATTAGGTGCATATCGGAATGTAATGTTCCATCTCCTGCATAAGGATTAGCTAGCAGTTTCTCTATCATACCCGAAGGAATTTCATAATAAATATTTTAAGTAGGTGCAGTAGGTTAAGGGGCAACTCTTTGCTCTTCCAATCAGTGTGGAGATACCCCGAACAAGCCCCTCAAAGGATTACTGTCCATAGTAACAAGTGACAGTAAATTCCAGCACACTATATAAATGTTTCCTTACCAAATTCCACTTACCAAAGGCGCTTCACTCCCCGCCAATGGCGCCAGAAAAGAGTCTTGATGACCCACAAGTGTAGGGGATCTATTGTAGTCCTTTCGATAGGCAAGAGGGTTGAACCCAACGAGGAGCAGAAGGAAATAACAAGCGGTTTTTGGCAAGGTATTCTGTGCAAGCACTGAGATTATCGGTAACAGATAGTTCTGTGATAAGATAATTCGTAACGGGTAACAAGTAACGAAGTAACTAAGGTGCAGCAAGGTGGACCAATCCTTTTTGTAGCAAAGGACAAGCCTGGACGAACTCTTATATAAAGCAAAGCGCCCCCGAGGACACATGGGAATTACTGTGAAGCTAGTTTTCAACATGCTCATATGATCCGCGTTCATTACTTTGATAATTTGATACGTGGGTGGACCGGTGCTTGGTTGTTGCCCTTCCTAGGACAAGCCTCCCATTTATGATTAACCCCTCTCACAAGCATCCGCAACTATGAAAGAAGAATTAAGATAAATGGTGCGCAGCATCCTACGTTCATCTCCATGTACACCTTCATAGCACATCAAGCCCCAAGTGGACCTGTCGGACTTATGGTGAACCCGCTCCTCTTCAAGATTTACATGAATATCTATGGGACTTGGTCGCTACCTCACCACATACCGTTGTGCATCATTAGGTACGAGGGCGACCGCCGCCAAGCAGCGAGGGAGCTTCTCGGAGGCCAAGGAGAAGGACCCCAAGGCCACAAGGAAGAAGAAGGAGTGCACAAAGATCAACTCTGCACTTCCCAGGCGACCCCGTGCCCACGGCCCTCGAAGACCCCGTGCGCACAGGCTACACAGAGAGCTGGCGCCGGAGCACCCAGTGCGCACGGGCCTGTACCGTGCCCACGGGACCCCCGTGTGCACGGGCCCTACAGGATGGACGGCTGTGATTGCTGTTTGGGCCTCCTCTTCATCCACCTCGTCCCTCACCTCTAGCCACCTATATATTCCGTACCTAGACCATTTGTTAGGGGTAGCAAAGGATATGATAGACATATGAGAGCTTTGCTCCTTGTACCACTCCTCCTCTTGAGAGAGAGAGAGAGACCTCTCCATTGGAGATCAAGACCTCCTATGGAGAAGATCCCTAGTGGATAGATCAGGGCCTCCTATGGAGAAGATCCCTAGTGGATAGATCCCCATCATAGGATCACCAAGACCTCATTCCTCATAGGATTGGGATGAACTAGCACCTTGTATCTTTCCTTTGTTGTCTTTGAATCATTGTATCTCTCTTTGTGTGATTGGATCTAGCATATGTGTGATTGGATCTAGTCAATTGAGTGTTTTCCCTCTTGTGTTCATCTTGTTCTCGGGGATTCCCCCTCCAATTTGTGAAAGATCTCCACATAGGGTTCCACCCTACACTATTTTGGTATCATGAGCCATGGTTTCTCAAGAAATTGGAGGACCCCTATTTGTTTTCTAGCCTAGTTTTATTGATTTCGTCCTAAATTCGAAAATTCCCCACCAAAAATAGCCCCAAAAGTTTTTGTGATTTGTTGGTTTTGATGATGTTTTGTTGGATTTGATCCATGGATTTTCTTGGTTTCAAGTGGATCTAGCTTTCCCCCATCCTTTCCCCACCATCCATCCCCAAAATCCCCCTCCCCCCAATTTTTCCCAAGAAATCTCCATATTCCGCCACGAAATCGTGAAATTTCCGTGCACCCCGTGCCCACGGACCCCAGACCCGTGCGCACGGGCCCCCGAAAAGTCTCTAGACACCCCATGCCCACGGACCTGTACCGTGCGCACGACCCCCCAGGAGAGCCGCGCGTGCTTCACCATTTTTCCCATAACTTCCACATCCGGAGTCCGATTTTCGCGTTCTTTAGCTCGATGAGTAGCTATTGACATCCCCATCCACCTAGATAGGTTCCATCACCATTTGACTCCATAAAATTTTTGACATTTTGGCATCTTTGCATAGGCCTTCCACCATACCATCCGCAAAATCCACCATAGCCTTCCACAACCTAACCAATTTTTGCTCCATTTAGCATTTGTGGTTGTTTGAGTGGTGACTTGAGTCTCCTAAGGTGTTTCGGCTTCTTAGGGATGGTTGCTTCTTCTTCAACCACCACCACCACTTCCGCATTGCCATCTCCCCTACCACCATTTGACTTTTGTCCGTGAGATTTTGAGTTCGCAGTTTTTACTGTTTCCTAAGGTGTTTCGGCTACTTAGGGACGAGTCTCCATCATCTTGGTATCTACATCAAGAACACCGCCACTCACCATCTTCAAGGACAGTAACCTCGACGACACCATTGTACATTCCCCTTGCAATTGCATTGATAACCCCTAGCCCCTTTTTGTCACTTGCCTATCGAGACTAGCCATTTGAGTATTGCCAGCAACGTTACTTGTGCACATTAGTGATCTACACCTCCCATTGAATACATACCATATCATATTGGTATCACATCATCTCTTGTGTCACAAGATTGTTCCCGCATATACACAATTGCTATCTTGGTTTGTGCATTTCGCATAGTGTCCATATCAAAAAAAAAGAATAAGCTTTTAAGCAAAGGAAAAGAGAGAAAAGAGCTTGTAAGCAAGTGCCATAGCATCATACCACATTGCGCATAAGATTGTCATATCCGATCATCTTGGATCACCTTGAGAAGAACAACGGGAACATCATACACATAGCATACTTGGGATAGAAAGCTCATACATTTTTCATCTTATAGGTTGTGCACAAGTGTCGTATCCGCCTTCTGAGCAATCGTGCTAGCGTCTCTCTTGAGTTCTGCAACACAAGCGTTTTCCATGGATTCCACATTTTGTGCTCATTCCTTGGTTGCACGACACCATTTGTCTATCCATATGTGTGTTTCCGTGTGCCACATATTGCTATTGGTCTACTTGTTTCACTTTGCGAATTTGTGAATCTTTTCCAACATTATTGCCTCTTCCTAACATTTTGCATCAAATTTTTGTGCCACTATCCTCACCGAGCTCCACCATAAGCCTTATTTGTGTAGGTGTGAGAAATGACAAGATCAAGTACCAATTGTGCTATTTCCTTGATACATTATTGAGTGATCTTTGATCCATCCTCAACATTGGATAAGGTACATTGGTCTAGTTCTTTCCTTTCTTCCACTCATATTCGCGCGAGTCTTATGATGGATAGGCAAGGCATTTCATCTCCGGTCTTCGACAACAACGACGGTGTGAACAACTACATCACCAAAGCGTCAATCTTCGATCTACAACGACAAATGCAAGGCACACAATCAAGATTGCGAGAGTGCATCGAGAACCTCTCCATTGACATTCGCCACTCCGAAGCGAGGAAAAGGGACTACATCGACAACAAGCTTTCCGCATAAAAGGAGGAGCAAGATGCAAGGATGGAGGAGATTCGGGCCTTGATCAAGTCTACTTCCCCTTCGTCATCTTCAAGGCGGCGGCAAGCACATCGATCCTCTTCGGAGCGCCCAAGCGACACAAGCGCAAGTCATCCACATCCACATCTCCATGGCGACCACCATCACGTTCGTGATCCATCTCGTCATGAAGGGCATGTCACCTCCAAGCAAGATGTGCACGACGATGATGAACGACATCTACTACGAGCTCAAGTGCGACAACGCCACCATCAACATGAAGATGCTCGAGATGCGCGTACCTACAAGTCCCAACAAGCCCTACTTCATGCCAAGTCCAAACTTCATAACCACAAGAGAAGACTGCGAGACAAGCACCACCAAGAGCACGCTACGACTACAGCAACCACTTCAGCATCTTCGCCAAGTGCTATCAAGGCATCTTTGCCTTCGGACATACGGCATCTTCACCTACTTCCCATGAGTTCGCCTACATCAACATCTTCAACTACAAGGCGACCAACTACGAGCGAAGGAGACACTTCCATCTTCGGAAGCCCCTCAAGGAAGATGGCCGAGCATGGGAATTTCCCTTCGGTCATGGAGACGAGCTACGAGGTGCCACATCATTTGGGCCTCCAACAACAAGATGGCGACAAGAAGGTCGAGCAAGGGCCATCCCCTTCGACCAAGGCGACGAGCACGAACCTCTTCAACAACATGAAGACGGCGCCCATATTCTACTCATACTCCGAGTCAAGCTACGAGACCGCTCATGAGACCTTATCTTTGGTCTTCGAGGAAAGTGAAGATGTGCCATATTCAGCCTTCATCCACGGCTAGGACCACGACATGATTGAGCATGGAGACATTTGCACCAACATCTCTCCGACAACGACATGTGACGAGATGCCCCAATTGCCATGTGAGGAGAGCCACCACCACATGAGTGACATGAGTGACTCCACCACACGTGACATTGAGAGCATTTCCTATGAGAGGATGAGTGTGACCAGCACTAGCCCCACTGATGAGGACATGACTACCTTGGATACGACCAAAAATATTACATACATGCATATTTGTCAGGTGATTTCTAATGCAAACTAGTCAATAATCTATTTATGTTATCCAGAACAAAAATACTTCACACACATTTGTGTTTTGTGTAATTGCAGGTGTATGGGACATTTGTACAATCCACATATGAAGATAAGGGAAAAGGAGAAGTTTAGGTTCTGTTCAAAAAGTCCTCTCATGTCACTTTTGGGCCAAGAGAAAATAGAGTCCAAGTCTCTCACGTTCTGGATTCAGATTCGGACTGCACAGACATGTCTGACTCAAAACGCCAACAACTTTTTCATAAGAACTCCGAATTGGGTGATTATTTTTTTGTTGGAAACTAGATTTCGTGCTCTT
The DNA here is from genome assembly GCF_056163025.1 of Triticum urartu. Taxonomy (NCBI): domain Eukaryota; kingdom Viridiplantae; phylum Streptophyta; class Magnoliopsida; order Poales; family Poaceae; genus Triticum; species Triticum urartu. The sequence continues at coordinate 206,207,276 of NC_141873.1, forward strand.
TCCAACCCAATTGATTCACCTTCAAATTTGTCCGGAGCGTTGAGTTATAGACGAAACAATCTGACATTGCAGCAAAATCCGAGTCAAACTACAAGCCCAAAGGTATTGCATCACCTCCACTTGGGCCCATGAGCCTTGTACGACCTAGGGTTAGTTTTAGGCTGCCTTGGGACGTCCTCCCACCTCCTTGGCCGCCACCCCTTGCTCCTATATAAGTAGATCCATCTAGTAGCTTTTTTCTTGGGTTTTGTTTAGATTAAAAGTTCGCCATAGCTGCAACTTCGCGTACTTCGTTTGTGTCCAACGACCAGACCAAGACGTCACAGAACCCCACCTTGATCAATAAAGCTTTCATCTTATATTCGCAATACCCAGATTGCAATCTCAGTTTCTTGCTTGTTCTTCGTTTGCTCACAGGAAACAGGCCCTCGTGGTCAGGTTGGTCGTGCTCCGGCGTGGTCAATAACCCCTCGGAGTTGGTTTCGCGATTGTTAAGGCGCGACGTCCTCGCACATTCGTAGTCGGATCGTCAAAGTCGAATTCCTCTAAAACGATAGCCACTATCTCATCGAAAGATCGGGACCCTAGCCTCTATCAAGTGGTATCAGTTTTCAGGTTCCTCGCTGAGAATTTCCAGTCTTTCCTACATTAGATTTATTTTCTTACCTATTGTCCAAGAAAAAGCCACAAAAATAAGTTAGATCTATTCATCCTTTGTCCAAGCAAGTCTGAGCCTTTGCAATTTTCTTTTCATTGCTTGCATAGTTGAATTATCGGTTGTATCATCGTGTCGAGTTGCTGGTCTTAGTGTCTACTTCGTTTAGAGTTTCGAGTTCTGTTCACATTAGTCATGCCGCCGCTGCATCATTATCCCTTCCGATGTCCACCACCCATCCATCAATTTCCACCACGTTCTACTCATTGTTCATTGTCACAATCATAGTTGAGGTCGTTCACATCTTCGCTAGATCCAATCTGCATCTTATCTAGTTTGTTTTGGAAAGAGGGAGAGAGAGAAAAACAAAGAAAAAAAGTTAGAGAAAAAATTTAGAAAAAAAAGAGAGAAAGAAAAAGAAAAAAAAGTGTGAGGAAAAAAAAGAAAAAATAGAGAGAAGAAAAAAAAATCGGATCTTTCTAGACTCAATCTCGTAGTTGAATTGGGATTGGAATCTACTTTGTGCACTGTTCAGTAAAACAGACATAACTTCCTCACACGAAGTCTGTTTTGGCTCCGCAAGTACTCAAATGAAAGCTAGCGACGAGACGCTTCTAAATAGTTACAGAAGCTAGTTCAATATTTGCCACCTCAAAATCGGCTTCTAAATAGGTCTTTTTGCCCTCCGAAGTTCACGAACACAACTTATTCCAGTTTTTCAGGCCAGTTTTAGAATTTTTTTTGACTCCTCATATCAACTTGGAATTGAGTGATTCCTTTTGGGTTTGAAATCTTGAGTCAATACCATTCTTGAAAAATTATCAAAAAAATTGGCACAAACATTTCCAGAGGAAAGTTGGAGAGAAAGTTGTTGATATGTCCTTCTTGGTTGTTGTTTCATATCATTATCTTTACTGCTATTGTGATCTTCACTTATATCTTGCTGTCGAGAGCTACTTCATATATTTTATTGATGCTAGTTGTGCTATGCCGTGATTTTGTTAGTGTTCTAGGCTCGCGTCTCTAGTACGGTCTAGCCTAGGACCAGCACAGTACCGTCGTTGAGCGTTTATTCAACATTGCATCTTTGATTTGATTATTGCTAATCCTTTGCTACCATATATAGCCAACCCAGCTCCACATATTTCTACACCGTGTATACGTACGTTCCACTGGCAATCGCTTTACACAATCTTCGGAGTTATTTGACACTGTTGGTTGCCTATCACCACCTGTTGCATGGTAAGAACTTGTAAGATATTTATATTTGTTATACTGTGAGCGTTTTACCACAATACCCTAGTAGTTCATAGGAACATTATTCTTGAATTTTGTTTCTTGTTTCTACTAATCATGACAGGTTCCGGAGATAGAAGTTCTTGTACAACGTACACATCTTCACCATCACGAGAGTTGGGACAACACACACAAGCATATGGTCAAGTTATCTCTTTACCATCATTTGAGGGTAGATTTAATCCTTCTATTTATCTAGCTTGGGAGCTTGAAGTAGAACAGGTTTTTAGTCACCATGATTTTTCTGAACTTGAGAGAGTACGAGCTACCACTAGAGCATTTACTTGTTTTGCTTCTGTTTGGTGGAGTGTACATTGTAAGAAAAACATTGATGACCAACCCACAACATGGAAAGTTTTGAAAGTTGTAATGAGACAACAATTTTTCCCTCCTTACTATCGTCGTGAATTGCTTCGCAAAGTTGAACAATTTAAACAAGGCAACAACACTGTTCATGCTTACTACCAAGAGTTCAAATCTTATATGCATCATTGTGACATAGAAGAATCTGAGGATGATACAATGAATAGATTTTTTGGTAGTTTGAACCATGATATTCAGGCAAAGTTTCAGTATATTCCTCATTGCATTACTGGTATGTATGTCCGTGCTTGTACCTTTGAGAGACAGATACGGGAGGATGCATTGGGTGACTACAACAACTACTATTCCAGTTCATGCTCACCACCGCCGGTTGGTTACTCCACCGTTGCACCTACTAGAGCAGCCTCACCTCGGATTGTGAGCGCGACATCATCTCAAGAGTATGGTACATTGTCAACGTCCGTACCTACATCAGCTACATCTCTGCGACAAGGTAACAGTAAAGGTATTGATGATATAACTTCACATGAGAATGATGCTTGCCTAGTTAACTTGAATGCATCATGTGTTGAGTTACCTGTTGATTTGAGCACACCACCTATTTTAGAGAATCTTGTTACTTTCATGAATGCGTCATGTGATCAAACAACTGAAATATCAACAATTTTGGGTGCACCCATTGAAATAACTGTTGATGCAAAAGAACCAATGTTTAATCATTTTGATATGACCTCCAATCTTGGTGATGATTCTGTGTCCAATGACTTATTGCATGTTTGATTATTTAAGCATGTTGTAGCATGTAAATTTGATGCAAGTAAGGTTTATTCACGAAAGTTGGGATGGTTTAATGATGAACATTGCCAATCTTTTGAAATGAATAAGAGCTTCACTTATATGTGCAAAATGAGTTGCAATATTTTCATGCCTTCTACTTCTTGTGATAATTTTTTGGCTTTAGATTTTATGAACTATGAAAGTTACTCATGTATACATGTGTCATATGTGCAAAAATCAAGGGAAGTTAAAATGGATGACATATACATATACAACATGTACGCCTTGTCTCTTTTGTTAGCCACATTTCCGATTAAGCACCGCCGAGGACGGCTTTGTTTTCAAAAAGGGGAGGATGATGAGGACATGACTACCTTGGATATGACCAAAAATATTGCATACATGCATATTTGTCAGGTGATTTCTAATGCAAACTATTCAATAATCTATTTATGTTATCCAGAACAAAAATACTTCACACACTTTTGTGTTTTGTGTAATTGCAGGTGTATGGGACATTTGTACAATCCACATATGAAGATAAGGGAAAAGGAGAAGTTTAGGTTCTGTTCAAAAAGTCCACTCACGTCATTTTTTGGGCCAAGAGAAGATATAGTCCAAGTCTCTCACGTTCTGGATTCAGATTCGTACTGCACAGACATACCGGACTCAAAACGCTAACAACTTTTTCATATGGACTCTGAATTGGGTCATTCTTTTTTTGTTGGAAACACGATTTCGTGCTCTTTCCAACCCAATTGGATTCACCTTCAAATTCATCTGGAGCATTGAGTTATAGACGAAACAATCTGATGTTGCAGCAGAATCCGAGTCAAACTACAAGCCCAAAGGTGTTGCATCACCTCCACTTGGGCCCATGAGCCTTGTACGACCTAGGGTTAGTTTTAGGCTACCTTGGGACGTCCTCCCACCTCCTTGGCCACCACCCCTTACTTCTATATAAGTAGATCCATCTAGTAGCTTTTTCCTTGGGTTTTGTTTATATTAAAAGTTCGCCATAGCTGCAACTTCGCGTACTTCGTTTGTGTCCAACGACCAGACCAAGACATCACAGAACCCCACCTTGATCAATAAAGCTTTCATCTTATATTCGCAATATCCAGATTGCAATCTCAGTTTCTTGCTTGTTCTTCGTTTGCTTGCAGGAAACAGGCCCTCGTGGTCAGGTTGATCGTGCTCCGGCGTGGTCAATAACCCCTCGGAGTTGGTTTAGCGATTGCTAAGGCGCGACGTCCTCGCACATTCGTAGTCGGATCATCAAAGTCGACTTCCTCTAAAACGATAGCCACTATCTCATCGAAAGATGGGACACCTTTGCCTCTATCACCCACACTTGAGAGCGTCCAAGAGGGAGTGAGTGAGCCACCACACTTAGTGAGTGAGGTAGTTGACACGGCACATGAGGCCATTATGATTTCTAACAACTTAACCTCTACTCCGAGTGTGTTCTCTTTGGTGCTAGGTCTCCTACATGATGACACGCCGATTGATAGAGGCAAAGGTGTCCCGATGTTTCGATGAGATGGTGGCTATCGTTTCTGTGGGAGTCGACCTTGACGATCCGACTACGAACGTGCGAGACGTCGCGCCTTAGCAATCGCTAAACCAACTTCTGAGGGGTTATTCACCACATCGGAGCACGATCAACCTGACCACGAGGGTCTGTTTCCTGCAAGCAACGAAGAACAAGCAAGAAACTGAGATTACAATCTGGATATTGCGAATATAAGATGAAAGCTTTATTGATCAAGGTGGGGTTCTGTGACGTCTTGGTCTGGTCGTTGGACACAAACGAAGTACGAGAAGTTGCAGCTATGGCAAACTTTTAATCTAAACAAAACCCAAAGTCTAAACGATGCCCTAAGGGTTGTATATATGGAGGAGAGAGGGGGAATTTCGTGGCCCTTGGTGGTGGTGGCCAAAACCAACCCTAACTCTTGTTTCCCCACACATACGGACTCTAAAAATAGCCTATACTTAAGTACTTCGAAAATACATGGGCCTGGCCCAATAATAAGGTGACGAAGCACCTAGAATAGGCTCTAGACGAAATTTATTAAGTGGCATCTTGTATATTTCGTCCCATGCTTCATGCACTCATTATGGTGGCTTCAGAGTCCTAGAATCATCACTTGTAACTCCGTTCTTGTTCCCCTTGCGCATGCCATCATCTCCATGCTTGAACTTGCTCCAAGGTTCATCTTTCTTGTCCAAGCTAGGCCTTTCATTTGTAAGCAAAACAAATGTGTCCAATTTAGGCAGCATCATATTCTCATGAACATTAGAATCGTTACCAAGAAACAAAAGTACCTGATAATTCAGTTGGCGTGCGCGAGCTCTAGTAATTGGTCCAGTATGTATAGCAGCGGGGCTGTGGGTGTAGCAATGGTATTGATGTCCTCATCATCCTCCCCTTCTTGAAATGAAGTCGTCCTCGACGAAAGTTCATCGTCCTCACCCAAATAAGGCTTCAAATCTACAATGTTAAAAGTGGGACTAACCCCAAAATCTACAGGCAGCTCTAGTTTATATGCATTATCATTTATTTTCTCTAACACCTTAAAAGGACCATCAGCACGTGGCATTAGCTTTGATTTTCACAAATTAGGAAATCTATCCTTACGCAAATGTAACCAAACAAGATCTCCAGGCGCAAACACAACATGTTTTCTACCCTTATCTCCAGCAAGTTTATATTTAGCATTCATACGCTCAATGTTTTCCTTAGTTAACTCATTTATTTCTAAAATCAATTCAGCACGGTTTTTAGCATCAAAATTAACCTTCTCCGAAGATGGAAGAGGCAACAAATCAATAGGTGCATGAGGTAGGAAACCATACACAATTTCAAAAGGGCACATCTTAGTAGTAGAATGCAATGAACGATTATAAGCAAATTCAATATGAGGTAAGCATTCTTCCCACATTTTCTTGTTATTCTTCAAAACAGCCCTAAGCATAGTAGACAATGTTCTATTGACTACTTCCGTTTGTCCATCAGTTTGGGGGTGACAAGTAGTACTAAAAAGCAGCTTAGTCCCCAACTTAGGCCATAAATATCTCAAAAAGTAGCTAAGAAATTTAGTATCACGATCTGAAACAATAGTATTTGGCACACCATGCAAGAGAATAATTTCACGAAAGAACAAATCAGCAACATTAATAGCAACATCGCTTTTAGGACATGGTATAAATTGTGCCATTTTCGAGAACCTATCCACGACAATAAATATGCTATACCTCACCTTCTTTGTTTGAGGTAAACCTAAAACAAAGTCCATAGATATATCCTCCCAAGGAACACTAGGTACAGGCAATGCATATATAAACCATGAGGATTGAGTCGTGACTTAGCTTTTTGACATGTAGTGCAGCGAGCAACAAAACGCTCAACATCCCGTCTCATCTTTGGCCAAAAGAAATGTGCAGCAAGTATCCTCCGTCTTCTTGACGCCAAAGTGTCCCATTAATCCTCCTCCATGCGCCTACTGCAACAACAAAAGACGAACAGAGATAGCTGGAATGCATAGCTTGTTAGCACAAAACACAAATCCATCGTTAAGAACGAACTTGTTCCAAGTTCTCCCTTCCTTACAATTCTGCAATACATCTTTAAATTCAACATCATGCACATATTGATCTTTGATGGTCTCCAAACCAAATATTTTAAAGTCAAGTTGTGAAAGCATAGTATAATGACGAGACAATGCATCAGCAATAACATTTTCTTTACCCTTCTTGTGTTTAATGACATCAGGGAAACTCTCAATGAATTCAACCCATTTAGCATATCTACGGTTTAGTTTTTCTTGACTTTTAATGTGTTTCAAAGATTCATGATCAGAATGTATAACAAATTCCTTGGGCCATGATGCGGAGCATCCCACGACCATCCCCATGGATGCCACCTCAACTATCCAAGCTCCAAGTGGACCAATGACAAGGGCTAGGGCACCTGCTATTCAATCCGAGGTGACATCACTCCTACTTGAGTTTTCCCCCTCTTCAAGTGAGACATGGCTATTGCCTAAGTCCGAGATACTATGTGTCATTAGGTACAATGCTCAATACTTGGAGCCGAGGACTGTAGAAGAAAAGACAGGCGTCAACACTCTGGACAGCCCGGACCTTCAGGCCGACCCGGAGCTTCCGGCCGCCGATGACTTCGACCAGCCCAGGCGTGCCAACTCTTGGGTTAGCCCGGACCCCGTCCCGGACCTTCCGGCGCCCAGAACATCCGGCCTGCCCGGACCTTCCGGCCCTCGGATGCCAGCACATCTCCACCGCGCCAACTCTCTGGTTAGGCCGGACCCTCCCCGGAACCTCTGGTGCCCGGAACTTCCGGCCTAGCCCAGAACTTCCAGCCCTGCCTGCGCGTAGCCACTTGGGCCGAGGCTCGTGTACCCTTTCGTCACCTAGACTATATATACTCTATCCCATATGACTTTCTAGGGTTTAGCTCATACTCAGAGATAGAGCTTCGCTCATCCATATCGGATCTACTCCTTGAGAGAGACCGCGGCCCCTCTTTAGAGAAGATCCACCGCGGATTCAAGACCCCTTTATGGGAAGATCCCCTTGTGGATTCAAGACCTCCTCACGGAGAAGAACCGGCTACCCTTGTATCGTCCTTAGTTGTCCGTGGATTCGTGTATCGTTCTATGTACCCGAGGATCTAGCACATGTGTGACTTGTTCTTGTTAGTTTGAGTGTTCCTCTTGTGTTTCCCCTTGTGTTTTCCCTCATTTCCCTCCTCGTGTTCTTCGCGTTCTTCGCGGGATCCGCTCCTTTCGTGAAAGATCGGGCCACTAGGGTTCTACCCTACATCATCTTGGTATCTAGAGCAAGGTTGATCACGATTTCGGAGCCTCCCCGTTGTGTTTCTAGCTTAATTTTGTTGTTTTTTGTCCTAATCCGAAAATCCCCACCAAAAATAGCCCCAATTTTTTTGTGATTTGTTCGTGTGTTGAGATTTTGTTGGTTTTGATCCGTGAATTTTCCGTGTGGCTCCTAGATCTAGCCTCCCCACCCTTCTTTTCCTCCAATTTCTTCTTTTTCCCCTTCGGATTTGGGCTTTTCCCCCAAGTTTTTCTGCCCAAATCCACGATCCCAAAGTCTTTGTTCTTGGCAGAATCACGACCACCGGAACTTCCGGTCCAGCCCGGACATTCCGGCCCCCGGACCTTCCGGCCTTCCCCAGAACCTCCGGACCCCGGACCCTCCGTCTTGCCCGGAACTTCCGGCTTCGACAGAAAGTTCGCACTACTTCCACAACTCCACCCAAAATTCCACCAAATTTTGTTCCGGTGCTCACCATATACCATATATATTTCTGCATACCTCCACCACTTTGGCATAACCCACCATTTTTGGACCGTTTCGCTCTCCGACACAATTGCTACTTTGAGGTTTGAGAATTTGAGTTGCGGTACCGTATCCTTTTGTGTTTCGGCTATCTAGGTACGGTTCGACATCGACATCACCGCTTCTCATCTTCGCCACGGACGTGTCATCAACAACGACCACCTCGACTACAACTTGGTATTCGTGCCACCATTTTGACACCATACCGGAAGCAAGACCAGTAACCTAATCTTGGTATTGGACATATCATTCTTGCCATTACATTGATAGCCATCATAGCCTTACTCCTGTGTGTTGCTTACCCATCGAGACTAGCCATTGAGTATTGCCGGCAACAAGACTTGTGCACATAAGTGATCATACTTCCCATAGCATACATACATACATCATTGTTGCCTATATTGGTATCATCTCTTGTGTCACAAACTTGTCATCGCATACTCACTTGCTATCTTGGTTCGTCAAACATTGCATAAGAAAAGAGCTCAAACATCAAAGAGCCAACAAAGCTTTTAAGCAAAGAGGAAAGATATGCAAAGAGCTTTTAAGAAAGAACCATAGCATTATACAACATTAAGATTGTCATACTCGATCATCTTGGATCATATCATAGCAACACCTTGCATACAAAGTATTTGGGATAGAAGTCGTTGCATTTTTGCTAAGTAGGTTGTGCACAAGTTCTTGTATCCGCCTATCGTGCAATCGTGCTAGCGTCTCTCGAGTGTTGTGCAACAAGAGCATTTTCGTGGATTCCACATTTTGGCTCACCCTTGGTTGCACAACCCCACTTATCTTTTTGCCTGTGTGTTTCCGTGTACCTTATATGCTTGGTCTACTTGTTACATTGCATCTTGCGAATCTTTTCCAACATTATTGAAGCTCACTTACAATTGCATCAAATTTTCTGCCACCATCCTAACCAAGCTCCACCAATAGCTTTTACTTGTGTAGGTGTGAGAAACCGACAAGAACTCGTACCAATTGTGCTATTTACTTGTCCTACATTGGGGTGATCCTCGATCCACTTTCAACTTCGGTCAAGGTACATTTGGTACTCGTTCCTCTGTTTCTAGCACTCACATTTGTATTGGAATGATGGATAGGCCAAGTACTTCTACCAACCCACTCTTCATGGAGGAAGATGATGACATGAACTCCTTCGTCACCAAGAGTCACCTCTTTGGTGCACAACTTTGCATCAAGAGCAACAAGCGATGAGTGAACGCATCGACAACCTTGCCGCCGACTTGCGACTTTCCAAGCAACGTATAAAGGACTACTTCGACCACAAGCTCGATGATCACAAGCAAGAGAATGACGCAAGGATGGACGAAATTCATGCTTTGTTGCTCAACAGCTCGTCTTCCACTTCAAGAAGGAGCCATTCAAGCCGCCACTCCGACTTCACCCTCTCCGGCTCAAGTACACCGACATCGAACACTCTTTGTCGAGCCGCGCGCGCTGACCGTAAAGAAAGCCTCAATCCCTTAAGAGACACCGACTCTCAAGAGCGCCGACAACGTCAAACTCAAGAAGCCTTTACGCTTGCATGAGAACAGCAACGTCAACGCCAACATGAAGAGGAAGAGCGAGCGCGTCTACACCAAAATGCCCAAGATGCCGAGGCACAACGTCAAGCACAACAACTCTGTGACGCTCAAGCACTTGCGGCGGAACAAGCTCTACGCGATTCGAGTCGAGCCATTGCCGACCGAAGCCGAAAAGCCCATGAACAAGAAGAAGCACATCGCAAATAAATTCAAGAACAAAGATTTCACGCTCGCGTGCATCGTCAAGTTCCTCTTCGAGCTCACGAAGATCCTCCACAAGCTCGCCAACACCATCAAGTTCATCGGACCATGAAGACAATGGAAATCCTCCATGACAAGAGAAACATGAGGATAACAACCCTCCGCGTCAAGAGCACCACGAGTTGAACAATCATCTACAACATGGGCGTCATCATCCCCGACCCCAACACAATGAAGAGCAACGCTACGGCAAGCTCAAGTTCACCATGCCAAGTTCAACGGAAGCAACGATCCCGAAGAGTACCTTTCATGGGCATTGAAAGTTGACAAGATTTTCCGTTTGCACAATTATGACGAAGAGAAGAAGATCGCAATGGCATCCCTAGAGTTCCAAGACTATGTGCTCATTTGGTGGGACAAGTCATTGAGCGCCGAGAGGCAAGAGGTGAACCACCCATCACTACTTGGGCGCAAATGAAGGATGTCATGAGAGCACGCTTTGTACCTACCTACTACAACCGCGATCTCTTCAAGAAACTCCAACAACTCAAGCAAGGAACCAAGAGCGTTGAAGAGTACTACAAGGAGATGGAGATTGCCATGATACGAGCCAATGTCACAGAAGATGATGAGAAAACAATGGCACATTTCTTGAATGGACTCAATCATCCTATCAAGAAGATCGCCGACTTCCAACCATACTCAAAACTCATCGAGCTAGTGCACCAAGCTACCAAAGCAGAACACCAAGTTCAAGATGATTTCAAGTATGCCAAGTTCTCATCCAAGTCCTACGGCTTCTCCAATAACCAAGCTTCAACGACTCCAACACCGACTACAAAACCTTCTACTTCCAACATTGACAAGTTGACTTCCAAGAAAGCTTCGCCAACTGCAAGCAACCCTACTACGGGCAACTTCAAGCTGAGAGCTTCATCATCATCAACCCCAACCGATGAGACCATCAAAACGAGTTCCTTCAAGTGTTTCACTTGCGGAGGCCGAGGCCACAAGTCCTACGAGTGCACCAACAAGTGAACCATGGTCTTCAACGACGATGGCACGTATGACTCCATGAGCGACGGTGAAATGGAAGCCCTCGAGCACGTCGCCATGCACCGCCAAGTGAACAATGAAGAAGAACAAGTCTTTTGTGATGAAGACTCGAGTCCCGCACTTGTTGTCTCCAAAGTCTTGACTCTCCAACATCACCAAGAAGAAGACCAACGATGCCACATATTCCACACCATGGCCAGCATCAATGAACGATCAATCAAGGTCATCATCGATGGAGGGAGTTTTCACAATCTCGCAAGTGAAGAACTTTGCTCCAAGCTCCAATTACCCAAGACGAAGCATCCACATCCATACAAAGTGCAATGGCTTAGTGATTCCAGCACTATCCAAGTCGAGCACCGAGTACAAGTCTCCTTCAAGATCGGCGCCTACGAAGACACCTTGGAGTGCGACGTTGTTCCAATGACCGTTTGTCATCTTCTCCGTGGATGGCCATGGCAATTCGATAGAGGAGTCGTCCACAACGGCCGAATGAACCACTACATCTTCAAGATGAAGGGCAAGGAGTACATTCTCCATCCAATGTCGCTAAGTCAAGTGATCGCTAACAAGCAAGCCACCCATCGTGGAGATCATAGTGAGAGAGCGAGCCACCAAAACGAGAGTGAGCGCCACAAGCCAAAATCGAGTGCCTCCATGATGAGCGGAAACAAGAACCTAGTTCTATTTGCCACCAAACGTGAGATGAGAGAAGTGTGTGAGAACCCATCTAGTGTCCTACACTACGTCCTCGCATGCAAGGACAATGCACCAGAAACTAACACCTCTCACACTCTTTCTCTAGTGTTGTCTTCTCTTTTGCAGGAATTTCAAGATGTTTTCCCCGATGAGCTACCTCCGGGACTACCTCCACTTCGAGGCATTGAGCACCGCATCGACCTCATCCCCGGAGTGCCACTTCCAAACAAAGCTCCCAACCGCGTCAACCCCGACGAAACAAAAGAAATACAAAGGCAAGTAAAGCATCTCATAGACCATGGACATGTGCGTGAAAGTTTGAGCCCTTATCCCGTTCCGGTCATTCTTGTGCCAAAATGTGATGGTTGTTTTCGCATGTGCTCCGATTGTAGACCTATCAATGCTATCACCGTTCGCTATAGGTATCCCATTCCACGCCTAGATGATATGCTTGATGAGCTTAGCGGTGCCACTATATTTTCTAAAATTGATCTTAAAAGTGGTTACTATCAAATCCGCATACAAGAGGGTGATGAATGGAAAACTGCCTTCAAAACCAAGTTTGGTTTGTATGAGTGGTTAGTCATGCCTATGGGTCTTTCGGAAGCGCCAAGCACTTTTATGCGCCTTATGAATCATGTATTTCGCCCTTACATTGGTATATTTGTTGTAGTTTACTTCGATGACATTCTTGTGTTTAGCAAATCTATTATGGAGCATGTCACCCATGTCCGCACCGTTTTGCAAACACTTAGAAAAGAGCGACTATATGCTAATATGGAGAAATGCCTTTTTGGTGTTGATAAGCTCGTTTTCTTGGGTTTTTTTGTTTCTTCTAAGGGTGTTCATGTTGATGAGTCCAAGATTAATGCTATTAAGACTTGGGTGCAACCAACCAACTTGCATCAAGTGCATAGTTTTCTTGGCCTTGCGGGTTTCTATCGTCGCTTTGTAAATGATTTTAGCACCATTGCTTCGCCTTTGCATGCTTTGAGCAAGAAGAATGCGCCTTTTGTTTGGGGACCATCCCAAGAAACCACATTCAATGAGCTTAAGAATTTGCTTACTCATGCTCCCATGCTTGCTTTACCCAACTTCGACAAGCCTTTTGAAATTCATTGCGATGCTAGTGGTAATGGCATAGGAGGTGTGTTAACGCAAGAGAAGCGCCCCGTAGCTTACTTTAGTGAGAAACTTTCCGGAGCACAACTAAATTATCCCATCTATGACAAAGAGCTATATGCTTTAGTCCGCGTTTTGCATGAATGGGAACACTACCTTCGTCTCCATGAGTTTATCATTCATACCGATCATGAGACTCTCGAGTATCTTAAGGGACAAACTAAGTTGAACAGGCGTCATGCTAAATGGAGTGAATTTATTGAGTCTTTTCCCTATGTCATCAAGTACATCAAGGGTAAGAAAACATAGAAGCAAATGCTCTTTCCCGCATTTGCATGCTTGTCACGCAACTTGAGTTAGATTTCATTGGCTTCGAGCATATCAAAGACTTATATGAGCATGATGCAACTTTTGCCATTCCTTATGCCAAGTGTTTGTCGAATACATCTTGGGAACGCTATTACATCAAAGATGGCTACCATATGAGAGCTAGCAAACTTTGTATTCCCGAGTCCTCTCTTCGTTTGTTGCTTTTGTAGGAATCTCATGGGGGAGGCTTAATGGGACATTTCGGACGCGACAAGACGTTCGCCACGCTCTCGAACAACTACTTTTGGCCTAAGATGTTTCGAGGTGTCAACCGTTTAACCAACCGGTGTTCTACATGTCACAAAGCTAAGTCCAAAGCTCAATCTCATTGTATCCATATGCCTTTAACAATTCCATACCAGCCATGGGAAGAGATTAGCATGGACTTTGTACTTGGTTTGCCTAGGACTTGGAATGGGAAAGATTCCATATTTGTCGTTGATAGAGGCAAAGGTGTCCCGATGTTTCGATGAGATGGTGGCTATCGTTTTCTGTGGGAGTCGACCTTGATGATCCGACTACGAACGTGCGAGACGTCGAGCCTTAGCAATCGCTAAACAAACTTCCAAGGGTTATTGACGACGCCGGAGCACGATCAACCTGACCATGAGCGTCTGTTTCTTGCAAGCAAACGAAGAACAAGCAAGAAACTAAGATTGCAATCTGGATATTGCGAATATAAGATGAAAGCTTTATTGATCAAGGTGGGGTTCTGTGACGCCTTGGTCTGGTCGTTGAACACATACGAAGTACGCAAAGTTGCAGCTATGGCGAACTTTTAATCTAAACAAAACCCAAAGTGTAAATGATGCTCTAAGGGTTGTATATATGGAGGAGAGAGGGGGAATTTCGTGGCCCTTGGTGGAGGGGTCCGAAACCAACCCTAACTCTTATTTCCCCACACATACGGACTCTAAAAACAGCCTATACTTAAGTACTTCGAAAATACATGGGCCTGACCCAATAATAAGGTGACGCAGCACCTAAAATAGCCTCTGGACGAAATTTATGAAGTGGCATCTTGTATATTTCGTCCCATGCTTCATGCACTCATTATGGTGGCTTCAAAGTCCTGGAATCATCACTTGTAACTCCTTTCTTGTCCCCCTTGCGCATGCCATCATCTCCATGCTTGAACTTGCTCCAAGGTTCATCTTTCTTGTCCAAGCTAGGCCCTTCATTTGTAAGCAAAACAAATGTATCCAATTTAGGCAGCATCATATTCTCATGAACATTAGAATCGTGAGCAAGAAACGAAAGTACCTAATAATTCAATTAGCGTGCGCGAGCTCTAGTAATCGGTCCAGTATGTATAGCAGCAGGGCTGTGGGTGTAACAATGGTATTGATGTCCTCATCAGTCGTTGTGGACCGTTTCTCAAAAATGGCACATTTTATTCCTTGTCACGAGATAGACGATGCTTCACATGTTGCTAATCTCTTTTGTAGGGAAATATTGCGTCTCCATGGTGTGCCAAAGACAATTGTCTCGGACCGCGACGTCAATTTCCGAGATATTGTAAACATGTAAATCATTGTTCAGTTTCTAACTCCCAAGTAAGATATATATCAGGAACATATCTACCCTCAAATGGTGGAATATTCAATTTTAGTTTAAGGAGATGGTCATGATCTCGTACATGAGGGTGAGCCCTACCATTGCCTCGGACCGCGACGTCAAGTTCCGAGACAAACAGCAGCAGGAACACGTCTCTCATCGGAATATTGTAAACATGTAAATCGTTGTTCAGTTTCTAACTCCCAAGTAAGTTATATATCAGGAACATATCTACCCTCAAATGGTGGAATATTCAATTTTAGTTTAGGTAGATGGTCATGATCTCGTACCTGAGGGTGAGCCCTACCAATGCCATTATTTGCATGTGGACGACCTGGTGGTTGCTGTGCTGGTGGTGGCACGTACTTCTGATTTTGATCAACCTCATCCTCGTAATCTCCCGCAAAATCATCCTCCTCCACATCAGCAGCAGGAGCCACAGAAGTATCAACAGCAGCACCAACAGTTTGGCCAGGTTCAAGAGGGAGAGGGCTTGCTCGGCGGAGGGCTGTTTCGCGATGGGGAGGTAGTCGTCGCCGTTGTTGTTGTTGTAGAGGTGCGTTAGGTGCAGCCGGTGGTGGTGGTGGAAGACGCGCGAGCAATTCATTAAACCTGTTATCGAGCTTTGTTTCGAACGTCTTCTCCATGCCATCTATCTTCTCCATGGCCTTTTCAAATCTATTTAGCACATCTTGCACCTGTCCACTCATCATTTGCTGAAATTTATCATGCAACTCCTTATTCATCATGTTCTCCCAGTCAGTCTCGTCGGCTTGTGATCCTGCCATGGTTAGCAACAATAGAAACACACAAGAATATGATCATATAGACTACTAACAAGAGGTGGTGGTGGTGTCACAAATCCGTCAAGCAAATCTCAAATTCTTACCAGTTCTTACCCAGCAGTAGGCGGTGATCGGCAACCTTCATAGTCAAAACTCTCAAAGCTTGGATAGAGAGATTACCAGGGAGAGTCAAATGCACGACGTAGATGTATGTGGAGCTGGGAAGGCTTATAATATGGTAGCAAAAAGGGTCAGCAATAATCAATTCAGATATGCAATGTTGAATAAACGCTCAACGACGGTACTGCGCTGGTCCTAGGCTAGGCCGTGCTAGAGACGCAAGCCTAGAACACTAACAAAACCACAGCACTGCACGTAAACAATGGAGGAGCACACTCTAATTTTTTTTCTTTTTTTTCACTTTTTTTGCACTTTTTTTCCTCTTTTTTTTGTTCCGCAACAATTTTTTTTCGAAAAAGTCTACAAATGGTCTCAAAACTGCCTAGCCCTTTTTGAGTTTGGAACTATTTTTCTTTTGCGGGTAGCACGGAATCTCAGGAGTCCTATTCTGTCATGACTCGATGTATCGCGTGATATGGAAATCAAAAACAAAGCAGCAATTACTAGACTCGGACTAGGACTTGTGGCGGAGATGAATCTGGTGGAATCTCGGACTGGTGGCGGCGATGAATCTGGTGGAATTCGGACTGGTGGCGGATATAGGTTGCAGGTGGACTCGGATTGGCATGATGGCGGCGGATATGTGGTGGCGTATATGGACTCGGATTGGTGGTGAATACGTGGTGGTGAATATGGCAGCGACGATGAAGTTGGTGTGGTGGTGGTATATGGCAGCAGCGATGATGATGATGCGGTGGTGATATATGGCAGCGGCGACGTGACAACCTGTGAATAGAACTCGGAACTCTAAAGGACTAGACGCTAAAACCAGCAACTTGACATGACGATGCAACCGCAAATTCAACAAAGCAAATACAGAAAAGATTATGCAAAGGCTCAGATTGGTTCGGATAGGATGAACTAACCCTAATTTTTTTGGCTTTTTCGTGGACTACAGGTACGAAGAACAGACTCGATCTAGACTACGAAAAACTGTAAAATCTCACCGAGCAACCTGGAAATCTGATACCACTTGATAGAGGCAAAGGTGTCCCGATGTTTCGATGAGATGGTGGCTATCGTTTCTGTGGGAGTCGACCTTGACGATCCGACTACGAACGTGTGAGACGTCGCGCCTTGGCAATCGCTAAACCAACTTCCGAGGGGTTATTGACCACGCCGGAGCATGATCAACCTGACCACGAGGGTCTATTTCCTGCAAGCAACGAAGAACAAGCAAGAAACTGAGATTGTAATCTGGATATTGCGAATATAAGATGACAGCTTTATTGATCAAGGTGGGGTTCTGTAACGTCTTGGTCTGGTCGCTAGGAAGGCTTATAATATAGTAGCAAAAGGGGTCAGCAATAATCAAGTCAGAGATGCAAAGTTGAATAAACTCTCAACGACGGTACTGTGCTGGTCCTAGGCTAGACCGTGCTAGAGACGCGAGCCTAGAACACTAACAAAATCACGGCGCTGCACGTAAACAAGGGAAAAGCACACTCTGGAACTTTTTTCGCTCTTTTTTTTGCGCTCCTTTTTTTTGCGCTCCTTTTTTTGCGAAAAATCACTATAATGGCGAGTGTCTCAAAACTCTTCCCTCGTCAAACTGATAGGATGGGCATGAAATTTTTTTTGACTTTTTTTTCGGAAATCAGGGCAGCGACGACGAAAAAGTGCGACAAAAAATCACTATGATGGCACGTGGCTCAAAAGACTGAGAAAAGCCTAAAAATAGGATAGGGAAAAAAAATTTGGTCGCCGAAATTTTGGCCTAAAAACTGCCCGGGGGTCTCCAGACTCTTTTTTTTCGAGACCTACGCAGGCAAGGAAACACGAATCGGAATTTAGATTGATCTCAAAAACAAACTTAATATGAGAAGAACTCGAATTGGTGGTGGATATATGGTTGTGGTATATGGCAGCGGTGGTGGTATATGGTAGCGGTGGTGGTATATGGATACAGATTGGTGGTGGTATATGGATACGGATTGGTGGTGGTATATGGATACGGATTCAGAGCGGTGGCGGATAAGCAATGGTGGTAGATGGCAAGGCGATGATGATGGTGCGGCGGCGGCGTGACAACTTATGACCAGAACTCGAAACTCTAAAAGACTAGACTCTAAGACCAGCAACTTGACACGACGATGCAACCACAAATTCATCGAAGCAGAAACCCTAAAAAGATTATGCAAAGGCTCAGATTGGTTCGGATATGATGAACTAACCCTAAATTTTTTTGTGGCTTTTTCGTGGACTGTAGGTATGAAGAACAGACTCGATCTAATCTACGAAAAACTGTAAAATCTCACTGAGCAACCTGGAAATCTGATACCACTTGATAGAGGCAAAGGAGTCCTGATCTTTCGATGAGATGGTGTCTATCGTTTTCTCTGGGAGTCGACCTTGACGATCCGACTACGAACGTGCGAGACGTCACGCCTTAGCAATCGCTAAACCAACTTCCGAGGGTTATTGACCACGCCGGAGCACGATCAACCTGACTACGAGGGTCTGTTTCCTGCAAGCAAACGAAGAACAAGCAAGAAACTGAGATTGCAATCTGGATATTGCGAATATAAGATGAAAGCTTTATTGATCAAGGTGGGGTTCTGTGACGCCTTGGTCTGGTCGTTGAACACAGACGAAGTACGCGAAGTTGCAGCTATGGCGAACTTTTAATCTAAACAAAACCAAAAGCCTAAACGATGCCCTAAGGGCTGTATATATGGAGGAGAGAGGGGGAATTTCGTGGCCCTTGGTGGAGGGGTCCGAAACCATCCCTTACTCTTGTTTCCCCACACATAGGGACTCTAAAAATAGCCTATACTTAAGTACTTCGAAAATACGTGGGCCTGGCCCAATAATAAGGTGATGCAGCACCTAAAATAGCCTCTGGACGAAATTTATTAAGTGGCATCTTGTATATTTCGTCCCATGCTTCATGCACTCATTATGGTGGCTTCAGAGTCCTGGAATCATCACTTGTAACTCCGTTCTTGTTCCCCTTGCGCATGCCATCATCTCCATGCTTGAACTTGCTCCAAGGTTCATCTTTCTTGTCCAAGCTAGGCCCTTCATTTGTAAGCAACAAAATGTATCCAATTTAGGCAACATCATATTCTCATGAACATTGGAATCGTTACCAAGAAACGGAAGTACCTGATAATTCAATTGGCGTGCGTGAGCTCTAGTAATTGGTCCAGTATGTATATCAGCAGGGGCTGTGGGTGTAACAATGGTATTGATGTCCTCATCACACTTTGTATGGATGTGGATGCTTCATCTTTGGCAATTGGAGCTTGGAGCAAAGTTCTTCACTTGCGAGATTATGACAACTTCCTCCATCGATGATGACCTTGACGGATCGTCCATTGATGCCCGCCTTGGTGTGGAATATGTTGCATCTTTGGTCTTCTTCTTGATTATGTTGGAGGGTCAAGACTTTGGAGACAACAAGTGCAGGACTTGAGTCTTCATCACAAAATACTTGTTCTTCTTTATTGTTCACTTGCCGGTGCATGGCGACTTGCTCGAGGGCTTCAATTTCGCCTTCGCTCATGGAGTCATAAGTGCCATCGTCGTTGAAGACCATGGTTCGCTTGTTGGTGCACTCGTAGGACTTGTGGCCTCGGCCTCCGCAAGTGAAACACTTGAAGGAACTCGTCTTGACGGTCTCATCGGTTGGGGTAGATGATGATGAAGCTCTCGGCTCGAAGTTGCTCGTAGGAGGATGGCTTGTAGTTGACGAAGCTTTCTTGGAACTTGACTTGTCGCCGGTACTTGGTGATTCTCTAGTTAAGGTAGGAGTTGTGGAAGTCGTGGGAGCTTGATAAGAGGAGCCGTAGGTCTTGTATGAGAACTTGGCATACTTGAAATCATCTTGCACTTGGCGTTCCGCTTTGGTAGCTTGCTGCACTAGCTCGATGAGATTTGAGTATGGTTGGAAGTCGGTGATCTTCTTGATGGGATGGTTGAGGCCATTCAAGAAGCATGCCATTGTTTGTTCATCGTCTTCCGTGACATTGGCTCTTATCATTGCAATCTCCATCTCCTTGTAGTATTCTTCAACGCTCTTGGTTCCTTGCTTGAGTTGTTGGAGTTTCTTGAAGAGGTCACGGTTGTAGTAGTTAGGCACGAAGCGTGCTCTCATGACATCCTTCATTTGTGCCCAAGTAGTGATGGGTGGTTCACCTCTTGCCTCGCGGCGCTCTATGATTTGTTCCCACCAAATGAGGACATAGTCTTGGAACTCAAGGGATGCCATCACGATCTTCTTCTCTTCTTCATAATTGTGCAAACGGAAGATCTTGTCAACTTTCAATGCCCATGAAAGGTATTCTTCGGGATCGTTGCTTCCGTTGAACTTGGGCATGGTGAACTTGAGCTTGCTGTAGCGTTGCTCTTCATTGTGTTGGGGTTGGGGATGATGACGCCCATGTTGTAGATGATTGTCCAACTCGTGGTGCTCTTGACGCGGAGGGTTGTCAACCTCGTGTTGCTCTTGTCGCGGAGGATTCCCATTGTTTTCATGCTCTTGATGAACTTGATGGTCTTGGCAAGCTTGTGGAGGAGTGCGTCGAGCTCAAGGGGGAACTGGACGATGCATGCGAGCTTGAAATCGTCGCTCATGAATTTCTTCGCGAAGTGCTTCCTCTTCTTCACGGGCTTGTCGACCTCGGTCGGCAATGGCTCGACTCGCATCACGTAGAGCTTGTTGCGCCTCAAGTGCTTGAGCATCACGGAGTTGTTGTTCTTGACGTTGAGCCTCAGCATCTTGTGCATGTTGGTGTAGACGCGCGCGTTCTTCCTCTTCATGGTGGCATTGTTGTTGTCGTTCTCGAGCTAGCGCAAAGGCTTCTTCGGCTTGACGTCGTCGGCGCTCTTGAGAGTCGGTATCTTGAAGTGGATTGAGGTTTGCTTCACGGTCAGTGCGCACGGCTCAACAAAGAGTGTTCGATGTCGGTGTACTTGAGCCGGAGAGGGTAAGGTCGGAATGGCGACTTGAACGGCTCCTTCTTGAAGTGGAAGAAGAGAGGTTGAGCAACAAAGCGCGAATATCGTCCATCCTTTCGTCATTATCTTGCTTGTTGTTGTCGAGCTTGTGGTCGAAGTAGTGCCTTGTACGTTGCTCGGAAAGTCACAAGTACAAATGAAGAGTGGGTTGTAAGAGTGGGTTGGTAGAAGTACTTGGCCTATCCATCATTCCAAGAGAAATGTGAGTGGTAGAAAGAGAAGAACGAATACCAAATGTACCTTGACCGAAGTTGAAAGTGAATCGATGATCACTCCAATGTAGGACAAGGAAATAGCCCAATTGGTACGAATTCCCGTCGGTTTCTCACACCTACACAAGTAAAATCTTATGTTGGAGCTTGGTTAGGATGGTGGCACAATTTTTAATGTGAATGTAAGCAAGATTCAATAATGTTGGAGAAGATTCGCAAGATTCAATGTAACAAGTAGACCAAGCATATACGGTACACGGAAACACACACGCAAAAAGATAAGCGGGATTGTGCAACCAAGGGTGACCCAAAATATGGAATCCACAAAAATGCTCTTGTTGAAAAACACTAGAGAGACGCTAGCACGATTGCATGATAGGCAGATACAAGAATTTATGCACAACCTACTTAGCAAAAATGCAACGACTTCTATCCCAAATATGTTTTATGCAAGGTGTTGCTATGATATGATCCAAGATGATCGAGTATGACAATATTAATGTTGTATGATGCTATGGTTCTTGCTTAAAAGCTCTTTGCTTATCTTTCCTCTTTGCTTAAAAGCTTGGTTGGCTCCTTGATGTTTGAGCTCTTTTCTCTTGCAATGCTTGACGAACCAAGATAGCAAGTGAGTATGCGATGACAACTTTGTGACACAAGAGATGATACCAATATTGGCAACAATAATGTATGTATGTATGCTATGGGAAGTATGATCACTAATGTGCACAAGTCTCGTTGCCGGCAATACTCCATGGCTAGTCTCGATGGGTAAGCAACGCAAAAGGAGTAAGGCTATGATGGCTATCAATGTAATGGCAAGAGTGATATGTCCAATACCAATATGAGGTTACCGGTCTTGCTTCTGGTATGGTGTCAAAATGGTGGCACGAATACCAAGTCATAGTCGAGGTGGTTGTTGTTGATGACGTGTCCGTGGCGAAAATAAGCGGCGGTGATGTCGATGTCGAACCGTACCTAGATAGCCGAAACACAAAAGGATACGATACCGCAACTCAAATTCTCAAAACCAAGTGTGAGCAAAATCGTCGGAGTAGGTAGCTATTAGGTGTGGATTGGGATATTGGCAAAATTTGCGGAAAGTCGGTGGTGGTGTAGCGGATAATGTGGTGGAAGGAGTGGTCGTCCGAAAATGGACGGATGTCCGGTCGCCGGTCGTCCAGTAAGGTTGGACGTCCGGTGCTTCCTGGGTGGCCGGACGTCCGGTGGTCGGGGTCAACGCGAAATTTCACATCTGGGAGGCGGTTTTGGGCAGAATATGGGGAATTTGGGAGGGATTTCCAGGTGGAGATGGTGGGGGAAGGCTAGATCCACTTGCAACACAACAAATTCACGGATCAAAACAAACAAAACATCATCAAAACTCACAAAACACAAGAAAAATTTTTGGGGCTATTTTTGTGGGGATTTTCGGATTAGGACAAAAGACAACAAAATCAAGCTAGAAAAACCAAGAGGGGGGCTCCGAAATCGTGATCAACCTTTCTCATGATACCAAGATGATGTAGGGTAGAGACCCTAATCGCCCGATCTTTCACGAAAGGAGCGGATCCCAGGGAAATCACGAAGAACACGAGGAAGAACAGAAGGAAAACACAAGAGGAAATCACTAAACCGACACGAATAAGTGACACATGGGCTAGATACTCAAGTACATAGGACGATATGCGAATCCACGGACAACTAGGGACGATACACGGTAACTGGTTCTTCTCCGTCAGGAGGTCTTGAATCCACAAGGGGATCTTCCCGTAAAGGGGTCTTGAATCCAAGGTGGATCTTCTCCGTAGAGGGTCTGTGGTCTCTCTCGTGGAGTAGATCCGATATGGATGAGCAATGCTCTATCTCTCAAATGAGCTAAACCAATGCTAACCTTAGCTAGGATGAATGGGGGGTCTATTTATAGTCTAAGTGCAAAGGGGACGAAGTGAAGGGGTACATGGGCCTCGGGCCCGAACACTGTGCGCAGACAGGTACCGGACGTCCGCTGGGGACCTGTCGTCCGGTGTCTCAGGAGCTGCCGGACGTCCGGTGTCCTCCGGTCGTCCGCTGGTTCTGTTCTGTGATGGGGGTGCTGGACATCCGGAGGCTCCGGACTTCCGTTGATGTTGGCTCGGGTGCGGTCGCGCCGGTCATCCGGTTGGGGCCGGACGTCCGCTCATTGGCCTCGGGTGCAGGGGAACGTGTCGTCCGGTCTGGGCCAGATGTCCGCTCGCTGGGGCTCGGCTGACGCTTCAGGCGCCGTACGTCCGGTCCTGGCCAGTCGTCCGGTGGCTGGGACTTTTCCTGCAGCCCTCCTTCTTCTCCGTCTTCTCGTCCATCTTCCTCTTCTTCTTGTCCTTGCTCCTTAGCTTCTCCATGGTGCCTGAGTATGCACAAACTGCCCATATGAGGCAGTAGCCATGCTTCATGTGCATCGAAGTGGAATTGTGAGAGGAGAGATGTCACCTCGGTTTCAAGAGCTCTTGCACGTGATGGAGTCATGGGTCCACTCGGCACTTGATGAGATGATGGTAGCTGCATGGGGATGACCTTGGGATGCTCCGCATCAAAATGTATCCAATTTAGGCAGCATCATATTCTCATGAACATTAGAATCGTTACCAAGAAACGGAAGTACCTGATAATTCAGTTGGCGTGCGCGAGCTCTAGTAATTGGTCTAGTATGTATAGCAGTAGGGGCTGTGGGTGTAGCAATGGTATTGATGTCCTCATCACCTATCCTCAACGAGTCCATACCTCCAATGGAGATGACGATGGCCATGGTGGACGATGATGCACCCCCACATGGTTCCATCAAGATGAAGATGACCACGACTTAGTCTTCGACACCTCACCTACGAATGATTGCTTGCATGATGTTGACACACCTATACCCATGCTTCATGCTAGTGCGACTTCTTCATGTCATGACTTACCTATTTATGATAAATATGATGATGAGCATGTTGAGTTTCCTAGTTGTGATGCTATGCTCCATAGGATATCATGTGAAAATTCTTTTGGTCACATCATGTTTGACAATCCATTAACCTTGTCATATGCTATGAGTGAGATATCCCATATTGCATCATTTCAATCTCAACATAGTAACTATGCATGCCCCATTAATATCAATCCCATTTGCACTTATGGCATAGATGACGAGATGATGGTCATTGGCTTTTGTTTTTCATGTGATGATATTGCCATGCTTCCTTATATATCATGATGCATTGCACAATTTATCTACTATGTCATGCCATGATCACGTTGCTCCAAATATGCATTGTTTTGAATGTTGTCAATATTCTCCATGTGATGTTTCCATTAATGCTCATGAGGAGACCCCCATAGTTTCCTCATACATATTAGGAGATTTTGATGCATTCCATACTTTGCATGATTCTCATAATTGCTTGCACCATATGCATTCCATGAATAACAATGCTCTACATATATATCATGATGCATTGCACAATTTGAGTCTCCATTATGCTATACATAACAACAAACCAATCATGATGGATGACATGTTTCTATATCACGCATGTCATTTATTTGAGCATTGGCTATTTTGTGCTAACCAACACAAGCACGTGCGCGTCATGATGGATGATGTGTACATCTACCACGCACACACAATTTTCCCTTTGTCTTTGTTTTGTGTAGGTACTCACGTATACTCGTCAACCTCTCAATTCCAAGAGTTGACGAAACGAGCTCTTGAGAGCAAAGATGACTTGGGATCCCGTGAACTATCCTTACCACCGTTCCTTTCGTGAAACAACTACGCGCATCTCTCTCACTTGGCTCTCACACGGCTATGGGCTATATACCGCTTGTCACTTCATGCTCATTTTACCGTGTTCACTTTGCATGCAATGCTTGCTTCTATGCCTTTGCCATGCATTTGTGACCCTTGCTTGCATCTACCCATGATTCGGAATTATGCTACTCCTATGTGTATTTGCATGCTTGGTGGAGATCCTTGTTGCTATTGCCATGTTTATCATCTGCCTCATGCTATTGATGCTATTTTGCTCATATCATCCTTTCATGCTTGTGCTCAATCATTGATCCATTCATGAAACACACTCTCATATTAACTACACCCAATTCTCAAGTATGATCATAGTGCCTCCTAGTTGGTGCTTTTATAAGAGAAGACGGATATTCAAGTTCAAAAATAAAAACTCCATAAAGTAAAAGAAAGGCCCTTTGCAGAGAGGGGTAGGGATTTGTAGAGATGCTAAAGCTCAAAGCCAAAATTGAGAGAAAAAAACATTTTGAGAGACATACTTTTCCCACCAACGAAAACGACTTAGAGTTCCCAACGTTTTCCATGCTCGATATATCATAGGCGGTTACCAAATAGAAATTAAAGTTTATTCCTTTTTCCACCATACTTTCACTTTCCATGGCTAACTGTATCCACGGGTGCCTTCTGTAACACACCCAGTGTCATGCTACAGTGATCCCTGACTAGTGATGCCACGTCATTCCATTTTGCTAAAGTTAATCTCTCTTGGTTAAAACCTAAGTCAAATCCAAATTTAAAACGCAAGTCAGAAAACATTTCTCCAAATGGTTAAACAAAAATGTTGGTTATATTCTAAATAATACCCAAGTAAATTTCATGAAGAAACCCACATCTAATGTATTCCCAAATGGCCCCTAGCGACAATTTTGGTGGACCAACAATATTTTCCTTGTCCTTTTCAAAATAAATAACTATTCAAATATTTTTGAATAAAATGAAAGCTTGGTTGCTGCTTCAAAACCTTGCCTAATAATTGTGCGTTGCATACTAGCTTTAACAAAATTTATTTGATATTGATAAAAATTACTAAACAACAAAGAAAGAAAGAAAATAGGAAAATAAAACCTATCTGCAGTTGGACTGGACCTCAAGTGTACAGGCAGGCCAAGCCCAACAAGGGAAATCATCCCCTCCCTCACTACACCGGGAGGCATGGTCATGGCAGCCATCAGCATACCATAGCCGCGCCGTGGGCTGTGTGGCAGCCATCCCGCGACTCCTCGGCGCCTACAAGGCCTTCCCCGCGCCCCTCTACGAAACCCTAACACCCACTCACTCCCTCTCCCTCACTCGTTCTTTCCCACTATATCCCGCCCGACACCGCCGTCGTCGTGCACCGCTCGATCCCGTGGCCACCGTCGTCCCCGCGCCTCGCCATGGTGTCCAGCCGCTCCGGCATGGACTTCTTCGTCTTCATCACCTCTGGATCAAGCTGGGGAGCCGCCTCAACGCCCCCCCATGCCTTCTTCTTCCTCCACGGCCAACGCACTCCTCGCCCGATTCTGCTGCTCTTCTCCATGCCCGACCATGCTGGCCTGCTCATCTGGACCATAGTGAGCCCCTCTACCGATTCCCTCGCTTTCCCCTTGCTCCCGTAGTCTTCCGTGGTCGCCATGGCTGCAGCTCCGCTCGGTCACGTCCGCGTCCCGCGCGCCCTGCCTCGCGTATGGCCGCGGCCTGGCCGTGAGCGCTGCTCCCCGGCCGTGCCTAGGCGCTTCCCCGCAGTCGCCCGTGGTCCTATCGCTACTGCTACTGCTCTATGCTGCCACCTACTACTGCTTGATGCTCCTGCCCATGTTATGTATGCGCTGCTGCGTGCTCCCATTGACTGCTGCCGCCGCCACCTTCTATCGTAGCCGTCGCGCCTGCTGCTCGCTACTGCTGGCCGCCCCACCCCGTACCCCGTGCGATCCAGTCCTACCCAAGACCGCGCCACCCTCCCCTCCTACTCGCCGTTGTCCGCTTCACCGCGCCAACGCCGCTCGCGCTCGCGTTCGTCGGCGTCACCTGCCTTCGGCTGCGGCCCCTGCTGCTGCATAGCGCTGGCCTGCTGGCTTCGGTCGTCGCCGTGCCCGCCTCCAGCTGCAGCTCTCCCAGATGCTCCCCCATGCTGCCCGAGCCCAATGCTGCATAACCCCCCTGGGCGTGCCGACCACACCGCACCCGCATCCGGCAGGACCCACTGCCGTTCATGCTGGTATGGCTCCGCCGCTTGCCGACGCTGGTTGCCCCCTCCCGCTCGCGCACCCGCCTGGTCGCGCCCACTCGGGCGCCAGCATTTGGCTAGTGTCATGGTCGCCGATGCCTTCCTGTGTGTGCTCGTGCATAAGCACAGCCACACAAAGGTAGCCTGGCCCACTGCCAGATGGGCCCCAGCCCTGTTTAATTTAGTTAGGTTAGAAAATTTCTTAACTAGTGTTATGTTTGAATGACCTATGGGTCCCACCTAATTAAATCAAATAAATCATTTTGGAATTTATTAAGACGCTGACGCGCGGGACCCGCATGCACTATTCACCTTGTTGATCAGCCTTTGTTGACTGGGTCAACTAGGCCTTCCGACCCCACCTGCCAGCCTCAGTGGCGCACTGTGGGTGCACTGCACCAGGTGCACCCAGCTTTTAACTGGCGAATTTTGAAATTAAAATAAATAAGAAAAATTAGGAAATCATTTAAAAACTTTAGAAAATCATAGAAAATAAACCGTAGCTCGGATGAAAAAGTTTTCTACATGAAAGTTGATCACAAAAATGAGACGAAGCCGAATACGCTATCCACATACCTGTCAGATGCCTCCAGCACTGCAAACATTGAACCTTCCCCTCCGGTTCATCTATCTGACAGATGTCCGAAACCGGAACAACGTTCTAGTTAAACTCCCGCTTCGTCTGCAACATGTAGCACTACGTTAGTTCGCCCCCAGCATAGTGTTTTGCTTGCCTTGCTTTGTGATGCATTGTTTACTCTATTATTTATTATGTTCCTCCTCCTTTACTTCTTTCCGGTAGACCCTGAGACCGCGGTTGAACCAGTGATCGACTATTCCACCGTCGAGGGACCATATCTATCTACAGAGCTTCCAGGCAAGAAAACCCCCCGTGAGCATTCCGATATCGCGCATTTCATTCCCTCTCATGCATGCATTAGAACTCCTACTGTTTCTGTGTGATCCTATTGTGATGCATAGCCTGTTTTTGTTACCTGCTTTCATAACTTACCTGCTTATTCTAAACTGCTTAGTATAGGTTGGTTAGAGATCCATCAGTGATCCCCACCTTGTCCCAATTGCCCCCGCTTTTTGTTCGATGACTCCATCAACGTGATCGACATCCAGGCCCCGACACCGCACATCACCCCCCTAGTTGTACGACTCTGTAGAGTTACTATCGAGTGCCGAGGGTGATACCTCATCTGCACTTCTGATGTTAACCCTGTAGTGTAGCTATTTGGTCGTCATCATCGAGGGTGATTCCTCCTAGACCACACCCAATAATGACTCTGTCGCGCAACCCCTCAAGTGTGGACCAACGATGGTGATTCCTCCAAGTCCACCTTGATGGTTACATAAGGTGGGAATCCGTCGAGAGTGATTCCCCAGCTTTCCCCCTTGGTGTTAGACACACGGTTACTATGGTTCTATGACTTTACACTTAACCATGTTACTAAAGACGAGTCGGCCCTGAGGGGTACCCGCACGAGCATATTTGCGAGTGATGAGGAGTCGGGTTGACCTGGAGGGTGCCCGTGAGATAATTACGAGGCGTGGCTAGGCATTCTTAGCCCTTGCCGCAAGTCCTCGAGATGAGGCGATGGTGTCACATCTTTTGTGAGTCTCTGCTTGTTAAAGTGTGCTCCTAATCCACTACGATTTCGATATTTGATCCGAGGGGCCTCTGGCCTGATAGCACTAACCATCACATGGGCATAGTATGGGCGTTCTGCGTCGTATGCATCAGCCGAAGCTTAATAGATGTCATGCGACTGAGCCGCGCGCGCCGGGTTGGACTGGAACGCCTCGCCTTGTATAAGGGAGGCTAGGTCTGCTCACCGGCCGCCCATGCAACATGCAGGAGTTCCCGGGACGATGGCCCAGGACCCCTAGGGGCATAGGTTTAGTCCGTCATGCTGACCTCTCTATTAAGCCTAGGTCGGGTTGCGGCATATCATTTGGCCGAGGCCGGGCATGACCCAGGAAAGTGTGTCCGGCCAGAGTTAATCGAGCGTGGTGGGTAAGTTGGTGCACCCTTCTAGGGAATAAAACATCTATCAATAGCCTATCCTATGGTAACGGACACTCTAGAACTTGATGTTGAGGCATGTAATGGAAATGATGGCTCCGGGATTGTTTTCTCACAGGAAGTTGAGGAAGTGATCTCTGGGCGATTTTACAACATACTTACTAATATTATAATATGCCACTCTTATCTCTTCTGATGCTACAACATGCTTGGAGTAGCTTGAAGATGCTGAAGATGCTAGTCTTCGATAGGCTAGGCACTCCCCTCTATTCAGGCATTTCTACAACCCAGTCCACATATACAACCTTCCTTTGATAATGTTGCATACGTAGCGTAGACCCTTGCTTGTTGAGTACTTCAGATGAGTACTCACGTTTGCTTTGCTTTCTTTTTCCCCCATATCCGTTTGATGCAACCAGATGACGGAGCCCCTGAGACCGCTGCCCCCACCGACAACTACTACTACTACACCGAGGGTGCCTACTACTACGTGGAGGCCGCCGACGACCAGGAGTAGTTAGGAGGCTCCTAGGTAGGAGGCCTTTCCTTTTCCATCAATGTTACTCTTATACTAGCCTTCTTAAGGAAAACTTGTTTAACTTATGTTTGTACTCATATATTGTTGCTTCCGCTGACTCTTGTGTTCTCGAGCTTATGTATTCGAGCCCTCGACGCCCCTGTCTTGTAATATAAACCTTGTATTATTTTAATTTGTGTCTAGAGTTGTGTTATGAGATCTTCCCGTGAGTCCTTGATCTTGATCATACACATTTGCGTGTATGATTAGTGTACGATTGAATCGGGGGCGTCACACCTTCCATTCCAACACTTTCCAAGGAATTTATTATTTGACAACATAAAGTAAATTCATTTTTCATTTCGGGGCTGGGCGTCCCTAATACCTTTGCCTTACTGTTGTGCAATGACAAGAATAAACACTGATCGTGAGAATAACACATCTAGCATGGAATATATTAGTCACCCATCACCGCCTCGCGAGCGGTATGAGCACAAAACAGAATTTTTTTTTAATATTAGATATGGCACATACAGATTTGCTTAGAATGGCAAAATAATACCGCACATAGGTAGCTATAGTGGACTCGTGTGGCAAAACTAGTTTAAAGGATTTTGGATGCATAAGTAGTGATCATACTTAGTGCAAAATGAACGCGAGCAAAAAATTGAGAAGCGACCAACCAAGAAACGAATAATCTCATAAGCAAGCATTAAACATAATTAACATCAAGTAATGCACCACAAGTAGGATATAATTTCATTGCATGACTATTGACTTTTGTGCTTGCATAGGCAATCACAAACCTTAGCACCAATATTCTTACTAAAGCATAATTATTCATCAAGACGACTCACATATCACATCATCATATCTCATAAATTATTACTAAGAATCAAGTTTATTTTGTTCAATGATCTTCATGAAAGTTTTTATTATATCCTTCTTGTATATCTATCACTTTGGAACTAAGTTTTATGTGTTGCTTTTCATAAGCTCAAACAAATATAAGTGAAGATCATGAGCATAATATTTCTTCCTCTCAAATTAATTTAAGTGAAGCAAGAGAGAATTTCTTGAAAATTTTACTAACTCTCAAATAAATCTAAGTGAAGCAAGAGAGCATTTCCTCAAAAATACTAAAGCACACCGTGCTCAAAAAAAATATAAGTGAAGCACTAGAGCAAATCCATAGCTCATAAAAATTAAAGTGAAGCATAGAGAACAATTCTAACAAGTCATGGCATAATTTTGGCTCTCTCAAATAGGTGTGTCCAGTAAGGGATCAAGACTAAAAAAATAAAATAAACAATCAAAGACTCATATCATACAAGACGCTCAAAGCAAAACACATAGTATGTGATGAATAAAAATATAGCTTTGAGTAAAATACCGATGGTCGTTAGAAGAAAGAGGGGATGCCACTCGGGGCATCCCCAAGCTTAGTTGCTTGCTCTCTTTGGATAATAGCTTGGGATGCCGAGGCATCCCCAAGCTTAGGATCTTCTTACTCCTTATTCCTTCACATCCATTGTAAGATAACCCAAAACTGGAAACTTCAATCACACAAAACTCAACAAAACCTTCGTGAGATCCGTTAGTATAAGAAAGAAAATCACTACTATAAGTGTTGTAGAAAACCAATTCATTTTTTA
This sequence comes from Triticum urartu, assembly GCF_056163025.1. NCBI lineage: Eukaryota > Viridiplantae > Streptophyta > Magnoliopsida > Poales > Poaceae > Triticum > Triticum urartu. The sequence goes on from NC_141873.1 coordinate 206,238,642, forward strand.
TTCTTGCATTATATCTACTATTTTCCAACTTTTCTATGGCAAAATCTCATCAAAGAAAACCATAGAATCACCAAAACAAGCACATAACGCAAAGAAAATAGAATCTGTCAAAAACAGAATAGTCTGTAGCAATCTGGATATTTTGAATACTTCTGTAACTCCAAAAACTCTGAAACATTAGAACGACCAAGGCTTTACTTGGCACAAACACTAATTAAAACACAAAAAACACAATCATAATAGTAGCATAATTGTGCTAACACTCAAGAACAGAAAGCAAAAAGCAAAAATAAATTTAATTCATTGGGTTACCTCCCTACAAGCGCTATTGTTTCACTCCCTTAGCTAGGCATAAAGCAATGATCTAAGTTTAGTCATTTTTCTTCTTAATTTTGTTAGAGGTGTTTTCATCATGGGGTTTTGTAAGAACAACATAAAACATATTATCCATAGAAACTTTAGCACTATTAAGTTTCCCATTATAATAACCGCGTTGATTTCCGGCAATAATCCAAGAATAATGTTGATTAACATTATTAAAAACTTGCTGAATTACATCTAGAATGGGGACTTAATTTTTAAGATTCTCATAAAAGATTTTATTATCGCCAAGCAAATGTCTTAATGCATAATCACTATTGTAAATAATTTCATCTATCACGGGCTTTTCACGATTCATACCATAAAAATCAAAGATTTCCCTAGCTTTACGTATTATGTAGTCAAACTCATTGATAAGAACGAGAGTGTCCATCTTTTTAGCCTTAGGATTCTTTATAACGGGGAGCTCAAAAAACAATCTTCGCAAAGTAGGATGGGTATGTATAAATTTACTTTCAAGTTTCAGAACTAGTGCTGAAATAGCATCCACATAAGAACTAGTAGTTCTAAGTATAGGAGCATCATCAAGACTTATATTTCCCACACAATTGAAAAATGCTTGGATATGTTCCTTTCCCATAACATTCCCATGCCCCAAGATAAAAGTTTTAGCATCCAGACAGATTGTACATCTAATATTAGGAGTTAGGCAATCATATGTTGGTGCCATACCGAAATCACTCATGGTTGCAAGCAAATGATAGATCCCATGAGAAAACGGCAAAAAAGAGGGCGAATAAAGCGGCAATTTTTTGTGAAGTGGGGGAGAGGAAAACGAAAGGCAAATGGCAAATAATGTAAATTGCGAGGAGATGAGATTTGTGATTAGGAACCTGGTATATGTAAATGATCATCCCTGGTAACGGCGCCAGAAATTCCTTTTGATGCGGCTCGAACCTACGTCGGTATTTAACCAACGAGGAAGGGATGATGCAGCACAGCGACGGTAGGTATTTCCCTCAGTGATGAAACCAAGGTTATCGAACCAGTAGGAGAACCAAGCAACAATATGTAAAAGGCACCAGCACACAAATAACAAATACTCGCAACCCGATGTATTAAAGGGGTTGTCAATCCCTTTCGGGTAACGACGCCAGAAATTGGCAAATGGATGTGAATAAATTGTAGTAGATTGATAGATCGAACGCCAAATAAAATAATTTGCAGAAAGGTATTTTTGTATTTTTGGTTTAATAGATCTTAAAATAAAAGGCAAATAAAATAGATCTCAAAGGCAAATAATATGAGAAAGAGACCCGGGGCCGTAGGTTTCACTAGTGGCTTCTCTCGAGAAAAATAGCAAACGGTGGGTAAACGAATTATTGTTGGGCAATTGATAGAACTTCAAATAATCATGACAATATCAAGGCAATGATCATTATATAGGCATCACGTCCAAGATTAGTAGACCGACTCCTGCCTGCATCTACTACTATTAGTCCACACATCAACCTCTATGCAGCATGCATCTAGTGTATTAAGTTCATGGAGAAACGGAGTAATGCAATAAGAATGATGACATGATGTACACAAGATCTATTTATGTAGAAATAGACCCCATCGTTTTATCCTTAGTAGCAACGATACATACATGTCGGTTCCCCTTTCGTCAATATGATCAAGCACCGTAAGATCGAACCCACTACAAAGCACCTCTTCCCATTACAAGATAAATAGATCAAGTTGGCCAAACAAAACCCAAATATCAGAGAAGAAATACGAGGTTATAAGAAATCATGCATATAAGAGATCAAAGAAACTCAAATAACTTTCATGGTTAAAAAGAGCTAGATCTAATCATAAACTCAAAGTTCATCGGATCCCAACAAACACACCTCAAAAAAGTTACATCATCTGGATCTCCAAGAGACCATTGTATTAAGAATCAAACGAGAGAGAGGAAGCCATATAGCTACTAACTACGGACCCGAAGGTCTACAAAGAACTACCCACGCATCATCGGTGAGGCGCTAATGGAAGTGGTGAACCCCTTCGTCATGGTGCCTAGATTGGATCTGGTGGTTCTAGACTCTGCGCCGGCTGGAATTGATTTTCGTCGACTCCCATAGGGTTTCTAGAATATTGGGGTATTTATAGAAGGAAGAGGCAGTCCGGGAGGCACCCAAGGTGGGCACAGCCCACAAGGGCGCGTCTGGGCCTCCAAGCGCGCCCTGGTGGGTTGTGCTCCCCTCGAAGCAGCCCACAGGTGCTTCTTCGGCCCATTGGTTGTCTTCTGGTCCAAAAAATCCACAAAAAGTTTTGCTGCGTTTGGACTCCATTTGATATTGATTACATGTGATGTAAAAAACATGCAAAAAACAACAACTGGCACTTGGCACTATGTCAATAGGTTAGTACCAAAAAGTGATACAAAATGACTATAAAAAATGATTACAAAACATCCAAGATTGATAATATAACAACATGGAACAATAAAAAATTATAGATATGTTGGAGACGTATCAGGGGGCGCGCCCTACCCCCCAGGGCTTGTGGGCCCCCAGGGGGTTAGCCCTACCACCAGGGCTCGTCTGTTGCTCATCTTCTGCTATATGGAGGCTTTTGACCTATAAAAAAATCAGAGGAGATCTTTCAGGACGAAGCGCCGCCGTCTCGAGGCGGAACTTGGGCAGAAGTAATCTAGGGCTCCGGTGGAGCTATTCTGCCAGGGAAACTTCTCTCCGGGAGGGGGAAATCAAAGCCATCGTCTTCACCAACGATCCTCTCATCGAGGGAGGTCAATCTTCATCAACATCTTCAGTAGAACCATCTCCTCTAAAACCCTAGTTCATCTCTTGTATTCAATCTTTGTCCCAAAAACTCAGATTGGTACCTACGGGTTGCTAGTAGTGCTGATTACTCTTCGTAGTTGATGCTAGTTGGGTTTTTTGGTGGAAGATGATATGTTCAGATCCTTGGTGATATTCAATACCCCTCTAATCTTGAACATGAACATGCTTTTTGAGTAGTTACGTTGTTCCTGAGGATATGTTCATACCCCTCTAATTTGGTATTCGTTCGATATTTTGATGAGATGTTTGTTGTCTTTCCTCTAGTGGTGTTATGTGAATGTCGACTACATGACACTTCAACATGATTTGGGCCTAGGGGAAGGCATTGGGAAGTAATAAGTAGATGATGGGTTGCTAGAGTAACATCAGCTTAAACCCTAGTTTATGTGTTGATTCGTAAGGGGCTGATTTCGATCCAAATGTTTCATGCTATGGTTAGATTTATCTTAATTCTTCTTTCGTAGTTGCGGATGCTTGTGAGATGGGTTAATCATAAGTGGGAGGCTATTCCAAGTAAGGACAAAACCCAACACTAGTCCAACCACATATCAAATTATCAAAGTAACGAACGTGATTCATATGAGCATGATGAAAACTAACTTCATAGTAATTCCCATGTGTCGTCAGGAGCGCTTTGCTTTATATAAGAGTCTTTCCAGGCTTATCCTTTTCTATAAAAAGGATTGGGTCACCTTTCTGTACCTTTTCTACACTTGTTACTTGTTACCCATTATGAATTATCTTATCACAAAACTATCTGTTACCGATAATTTCGGTGCCTGCAGAAAATACCTTGCTGAAAACCACTTGTCATTTCCTTATGCTCCTCATTGGGTTCGACACTCTTACTTATCGAAAGGACTATGATTGATTGCCTATACTTGTGGGTCATCAACATTCTTTTTTTGCACCGTTGCTGAGGAGTAAAGTGCTTTGGTAAGTGGAATTTCGTAAGGAAACATTTATAATACGTGCTGAAATTTATTGTCACTTATCACTATGGAAAATCATCCTTTGAGGGGTTAGTTCGGGGTATCTTCATCTCGACCGGAAGAGAAAAGAGTTTCTTGTCACCCTACTGCACCTACTGAAAATATTTATTATGAAATTCCTTCGGGTATGATAGAGAAACTGCTCGCTAATCCTTATGTAGGAGATGGAACACTACATCCTGATATGTATCTAATATATGTGGATCAAGTTTGCGGATTATTTAAGCTTGCGGGTTTACCCGAGGATGAAGTCAAGAAGAATATCTTCCCTTTATCTTTTAAGGGAGAAGCATTGACATGGTATAGGCTATGCGATGATATTGGAGCTTGGATTACAACCGATTGAAAATGGAATTTCATCAGAAGTTTTATCCTATGCATATGGTTCATTGTGATCGGAATTATTTATATATTTTTTGGCCTTGTGAAGGGGAAAGTATCGCTCAAGCTTGGTGGAGGCTTAAGTCAATGTTATATTCATGCCCCAATCATGAGCTCTCAAGAGAAATTATTGTACAGAATTTTTATGCTCGGCTTTCTCGTAATGATCAATCCATGCTCAATACTTCTTGTATTGGTTGTTTTATGAACAGGACTATTGAACTCAGATGTGATCTTTTGGAAATAATTAAACACAGCTCTCAAGATTGGGATATCGATGAAGTTAAAGAGTCAGGTATAAACTTTAGCACTAAATATTCAATTAAATATGGACTTGAATTTAGCACTAAATATGGACTTGACTCTGAGATAGTTGCTTCTTTCTGTGAATCATTTGCTACTCATGTTGATCTCCCTAAGGAGAAGTGGTTTAAATTTCATCCTCCCATTGAAGTGAAAGTAGTAGAACCCATTAAAGCTCAAGAGGAAACCATTATTTATGGTGTTGATCCAGTTATTCCTACTGCTTATGTTGAGAAACCTCCTTTTCCTATTAGGATAAAAGAGCATGCTAAAACTTAGACTATGGTTCAGAAGAGTTATACAAGAACACCTACACCATCTGAACAAACTAAAGTTGAACCTAGTGTTGATATGGTTAAAGATCTCTTGGGTGAAAATATTGATGGGCATGTTATTTACTTCTATGATGAAGCTGCTATAATTGCTAAACCCGACGAAAAAGATAAACATAGACTTGTTATTGGCATGCCTGTTGTGTCTGTTAAAATAGGAGATCATTGTTATCCTGGCTTATGTGATTTAGGTGCTAGTGCGAGTGCAATCCCTTTTACTTTATATCAAGAAATTATGAAGGATATTGGACCTACTGAAATAGGAGATATTGATGTTACTATTAAGCTTGCTAATAGAGATATTGTCACACCACTTGGGATTGTTAGAGGTGTTGAAGTCTTGTGTGGGAAAATAAAATACACTACTAATTTTCTAGTTTTGGGTTCCCCACGAGATGATTTTTGTCCCATTATATTTGGTAGACCTTTCTTGAATATTGTTAATGCTAAGATAGATTGTGAGAAAGAAATAGTCAGTGTTAACTTTTGTGATGTGTCTCATGAGTTTAATTTGTCCAAATTCCGTAAACAACCTCGTGATAAAGAATTGCCTAGTAAAGATGAAGTTATTGGTCTTGCTTCTATTGTTCTGCCTCCTACTGATCCTTTAGAACAATATTTGCTAGACCATGAAAATGTTATGTTTATGAATGGAAGAAATGAAATAGATGAGATATTCTTTAAACAAATGCATGTTTTGAAATATAATTTGCCTATTGAGACTCTTGGAGATCCTCTTCCACCAAAGAGTGATCCCGTGGTGTATCTTAAACAATTACGTGATACTTTGAAATATGGTTATCTTGATGAAAAGAAGATATGTCCTGTTATTATTAGTGCCGACCTTTCAGAGCATGAACAAAAGAGATTATTGAAAACTCTAAGGAAGCACTATGCCGCTATTGGATATACTCTTGATGATCTTAAGGACATTAGTCCCACTCTATGTCAGCATCAAATAAATATGGAGCCTCATGCTAAACTGGTTGTTGATCACAAAAGACGATTAAATCCTAAGATGAAGGAAGTGGTAAGAAATGAAATATTAAAGCTTCTGGAAGCATGTATAATTTATACTATTGTTGATAGTAGATGGGTTAAAATTCCTAGCCTATCTTAATGACTATAAAGAAAGAGCTTGTTGGGAGACAACCCAATAGTTATATTTTCTGTTTTTCAATAAATATGCAATTATACTTCTGTTATGATTGTGCTTTTTATGTTTTAATTAGTGTTCGTGCCAAGTAAAGCCTTTAGGATCATGTTGGGTGATAGTTGATTTGATCTTGTTGGAAAACAGAAACTTTTACGTCCGGTAGCAGAATTGATGTGCTCTGCTACAGCGACAAAAACTCTGATTTTTTTACACAAGATTGATATAAAAATTTCCTACGTTGTCCTAACATTTTGGAATTTTTGGAGTTATAGAAGTATGGTTAGAGTTCATATTACTACAGACTATTATGTTTTTGACAGATTCTATTTTCGTTGCATTGTGTGCTTATTTTGATGAATCTATGGATTGTATTGGAGGGTATAAGCCATGGTAAAGTTAGAAGACAATAGGTATAATGCAATAATAGAACATGAATGGGTTTGCAATAGTGCTTAGAGTGGTGATTTGTTTTATTATACTAACAGATCTCACGAAGGTTTTGTTAAGTTTTGTGTGATTGAAGTTTTCAAGTTTTGGGTGAGATCGCGATGGATGAAGGAATAAGGAGTGAAAAGAGCCTAAGCTTTGGGATGCCCATTGCACCCCAAGTTAATATTCAAGGAGAACCAAGCAACTAAGCTTGGGATGCCCCATAAGACATCCCCTCTTTCTTCTAACAACCATCGATAATTTTAGTTGGAGTTATATTTTAATTCGTCACATGTCATGAGTTTTGCTTGGAGCGTCTTGTATTATATGAGTCTTTGCTTGTTCTGATTTTTAGTTTATCACAATTATCCTTGCTGGACACACCTATTTGAGAGAGCAATAATGATGCTATGATTTGGTAGAATTGCTCTATGTGCTTCACTTAAAATTTTTGAGCTATGGAATTGCTCTATTGCTTCACTTATGTTTGTTTTAGCATGGTGGTGCTTTAATTTTCGAAAGAAATACTCTCATTCTTCACTTAGATCAATTTTATAGTTAGTAAATTTTTAAAGAAATTCTCTCATCCTTCACTTATTTCATTTTGAGAGATTAAATTCGTATGCTCATGTTCTTCACTTAAATTTGTTTGAGATCTTGTAATAAGAAATGGTAATATATGAAACTAGTTCCAAAGTGATAGATATACAAGAAGGATGTAATAAAAACTTTCATGAAAGATTATTGGACAAAATAAACTTGATTCCTTTGAATAGTTTTGAGATATGGAGATAGTAATATGTGAGTTATGTTGGTGAGTAATTATGCTTTAGTAAGAATACTGGTGTTAAGGTTTGTGATTCCCTATGCAAGCACGAAAGTCAATACTTATGCAATGAAGTTACATCCTACTTATGGGGCATTATTCAGTGTTAGTTATGTTTAATGCTCGTTTATGATTGCTTTTTTTTTGGTTGGTTGCTTCTCAATCTATTTGCTAGCATTCCCTGTACTAAGTGGGAATACTACTTGTGCATCCAAACTCCTTAAACCAAGTTGTGCCAAGGAGTCCACCGCACCTACCTATATGCGGTATTTCCATGCCGTTCCAAGTAAATTTGTATGCGCCAACTCTAATTTTCAAAATTAATTTCCTTTTTGTGAGCCCGTACAGCTCATGAAGTGGCAGGGGGTGGCCAATATTTTTCTATGTTAGATGCATTATTCTCAAGATGCGTGTTTATTTATTTGTCATTGCATGAGAGTGCGGAAAGGTAATAGGGATGCCTAGTCCCGCAATGAAAAAAAATTATGTTGTCAAATAATGAATTCCTTGGAAAGTGTTGTTAAGGCCTATCTATTTACTTTATGCAATTTTTATTTTTAAGCATTGAGCTCTCGCACCTCTACAAATCTCTGGTTCCATCTGCGAAGGACCTATCTATTTACTTTATGCAATTTTTATTTTTATTTGATTCTCCATCTTCTCTTATAAAGCACCAACTAGGGAGCACTATGATCATACTTGTGCATTGGATGTAGCTAATATTCGAGTGTGTTTCATGAATGGATCAATGATTGAGCATGATGGGCTAGGGATAGCTTTCTTTAGTGTTGATATTTTGAAAGTCATGGTTGCTTATTGATATGCTTGATTATTGATGTCCTCATGTCAATTATAGACTATTGATTTGAGTCATCTAAAAGTCCAAATGTCCATGCTACCAAAGAAAAAGAATATGCGATGAACATGTTAGGTAGCATTCTACATCAAAAATTCTGTTTTTATCATTTACCTACTCGAGGAAGAGCAGGAGTTAAGCTTGGGATGCTGATACGTCTCCAATGTATCTATAATTTTTTATTGTTCCATGTTGTTATATTATCAATCTTGGATGTTTTACATTCATTATATAGAAACTTTATATCATTTTTTGGGACTAACCTATTGACATAGTGCCCAGTGCCAGTTGTTGTTTTTTGCTAGTTTTTTACTTTGCAGAATATCCATATCAAATGAAGTCCAGATGAAGCAAAACTTTTTGGAGACATTTTTCTGCCCAGAAGAGACCAAGTGAGCCCAGGAGGTGTACTAGTGGAGGCCCGTGGGCCCCACAAGAATCCATGGCACACCAGAGGCCCCAGGCACGCCCTAGTGCCTTGTGGGGCCAACGGTGATCTATTGCACCGGCTCTCAGCTCTAGAAACACCCAGATATTCCAAAAACCTAGAGGAGTTAACGAAAAACAATTCCAGCTGCCACAAGTTCTAGAACCATGAGATCCAATCTAGAGCCTTATTCCGGCACCTTGCTGGAGGGGGAAATGATCACGGAGGGGTTCATCATCCTCATTGGTGATCCTCTGATGATGCGTGAGTAGTTTACCACAAACCTATGGGTTCATAGGTAGTAGCTAGATGTCTTCCTCTCTCTCTTTGAACTTCAATACAATGTTCTCCACGATGTTCTTGGAGATCTATTTGATGTAATGAATTTTTACGGTGTGTTTGTTCGGATCCAATGAATTGTGAGTTTATGATTAGTTCTATCTATGATGCTCAAAATATAATCACACTAAATGCTATAAAAAGACAAATCAGTAAGTTATAGCAATCTTCAGTAGGTTATATCAATTAGCACTTTTGCATCGAGGACTCAGGCATCAAGATGGACATTAACATGCATGCAAACTAGACCAACATCTAGAGCATTCAGTGATGAACATATCGATGTATCATACACGCAAAATAGAGCAATATGCACAAAGTTATGATGATCACAAGATGCATATATGATATGATTTTTCAGGGACTTCGAGAAAAACAACCACCTCGGGAAGAAGTGGATGACGCGGTGCGGGACGAGCCCGCCATTGGTTCGGTGGATGACGAGACTAGGGACGATGAGATTCGGGCGCGGGCTGGAAAAGGCCATGGACGGAGTTGCACGCCGGCGAGCTCGGCGAGGTGGCGGGGATGGGCGGAGGACGCCGGGGCGAGGCGGATCCGGGCGCGCTTGCCCGGATCTGGCCGGAGGCAGGCCGACAGCTAGGGGCGGTGCCGGACTGCGCGCGGAGGGCGGCGGCTGGAGGCGGGGCAGGGCGCGGCAGAGCTGGCCGGAGGCAGGGGTTGGTGCGGCGCGCATGGGCGCTGACAGATCTCCACGACGATGGTGGTGGGCGGTGCGGGGAGGCGGCGAGCGGCGGTGTAGTGTGCGGTGGACGGCTGGAGGCGCGGGCGGCGAGGAGGCGGCGATTCCGGTGATGGTGGGCGGCTGCGCCAGCGAGGCCGAGGCGCGCGGGGTTGGTACTGGAGGCGGCGGAGGCTGATGTGGCTGCCTCTGATTGGCCCGGGCGACGTGGCTAGTGGTGGTGGACGCGTCCAGCGGCGGGCGGGCATATCCGGCGGCGCAAGGAGGAGGGGGCTAGGGTTTTTAATCGAGATTTGGATGATCGGGGTTGTTTATATAGGCACAGGGAGCTAGGAGAGGGCTATTGAGGTGCGGTTTTCGCCCACACGATCTTGATCCAATGGCGAATAACATGGAGGGGAGTTTGATGGGCTAGTGGGCTTCTGTGAAGGGGTGCTGGGCTGCAAAGAGAAAGGTGTCTGACGGTTAACGCCCTCCAATGGAACGAAATTTGACAGGCGGCCTACCGGTGATATACCAAGGCCACTCGACAAATCTCAGCTCGTTCCGAGAACGTTTTTTCCCGCTCAAGAAATGAGATTTGAGATGTGCAATGGGTGCATGTGAGAGTGTCGGATGCCGAAATGGACAACAGGGAAAAATACCGGATGCATGTTTTGAAAACATGAGGATGCAATGCACATGATGACATGACAAAATGCAACATCCAAGCGGATGACATGGAAACAACAGTGAATGACTTGAAGACACCTGGCCCATGGTCTGGGGGCATTACAACTCTCCTCCACTAACAGAAGATCTCGTGCCAAGATCTTGGGAAAGAGACGGAAGAGAAAGAGGATGAGGTGAAACAAGAGCGCAAGAGAGAAGATGAACAAGGTCGAGAGCACTCGGGTAGAAAGAGGAACGACGACTATGATGAGAATCAAAGGCCACTCTGGGTAGGACAAGATAGAAAGGGAACAAGAACGAAAGAATTTAGGCAGCACTCCGGCTGAACATGGAAATGATAGAACATGATCTTGACAAGACGGGACGATGCTTGATAAGAGGAACAACACAATGCCTCCGGAAGAACTGAAAGAGTTGAATGAAAAGAATGAAGAAGAAAATGACATCTTCTACCACAACTGAGTGTGAAAAGCATCCTTGCAAGGGAGGATTGACCGGAGTTGTTGGAATTCAACAATTAAAAAAGATCTTGTTGTGGACTTTTTGAGCACATCTCAAAATTATCAGGTGATATTATGCCACAACCAAATGCCTAAATAGCTAAGAAGAACAGAAATGCAAAACTCCACTTCAAAAGAACATGGAGAATTATTTGCACCTCGAGAAGAAAGAAGAAGAATACTTGAGCTTCGCCTACAAGAATCTTGGTGAACACTTGAGGATGAATTAAATCCTTATGAACCACCGTGAAGAACTCTGTAACAAAAGGATGATGAGATAGAATTGAATGATTAAATAATAAGATGACTCCTTGCATTGATTTAGATTGATCTTCATGAAGAGACAAGCGAGAAAACTTGGAACTCTAGAAAAAAGAAAAGATGAACAACTTAGAACCGAGAGATTATTCATCACGAACAATCTCCGAAGGAAGGAATTAATCGACTTGATGACAGAAGAATGAGAATTATGTTATGCTTATCAACCACCAACTAAATTGATGAGAAGCAATGGATTGCATACAACTTATTCGCATTGGAAAAGATTAAGGGGAGATATAGCGCAAAACTTGGGAAGGTATTCTTGAACCATCGGTAGGACTAGAAAGAATTAATGAATTGATATGATAACAAAGGAAAAGGAATCGTGAACGAACCACCCTGGGAATTTGAAAATGAATGAAGACAGAGAATTCCTCGCCGGGAAGAATTAGAAAAGCACGAATGATAGCTGGAACATGAGGATGAATAATTCTTCTAGAATGTTGGCCTCCGGTGAAACAAAACGGAAAATAACTCCTGACATACTCCAGATGGGTAAGAATAGAATTGCACGATTGGAAACAATTTGGGAGGATAACATGAAGCTAGAACCATGAATCTCCGAGAGAACGGACAAGATTTAGAGGAAAACTCTTCTTCGGTCTTCAAATGTTGAGAATGATGATGAGGAACACCACCAAATTGTTGAGATACTCCAGTAGAATGAAAAGCAAAGAGGTTGAGGCAACAATGAAAATAATTTGAAATCGATCTTGGAAAGGAATCTGACTGATGAAATTCATTCATACATCAAACTTGGAAGGAATTTGAGAATAACTCTGAAATAATTAGAAGAGCCAAGTAAGATCCTGGGAATAAACCTCTTGGTTATGGGCCCACTGAAAGAAGCACCATTGAAACGATTGAAGAAGAGAAATGATGCACTGAAATGATTGAAAGACTTGAATGAGGTGACAATCTCGAAATAATTGAATGCAAACACAAATCTTCTGAGATGTCTTGAGCACTCCGGAAGGATAAACTGGCTAGAGGCAAACGAGCAAGGGGAAATACTTGAGTCGAGGAAAGGGATCTGATCAACAACAAAAAATTTGAATTGGACCCACTGGAAAGAAAACAAGACGAACAATTATGAACTAGACGAGAATTCATCGGTTGAGACAATTGAGGAAAGACTGAAGAGGCTCTGCAAGAATGTAATTGATGCTCGAATAGAGGCTCAGACTTCAGGGATAAAAGGGGCGGGAGGTGGGAAAAAAACAAAGGCAATTTATAACGGGGAACCGATGAATAACTTGAAGAGAAAAACACCGGTTGACATAATTGAGGAAAGAAAGCAAAGGCTTCACACGAGTAGTATGGATACTCGATTACAGACTCCGGCTCCAGGTTGAAAAGAGTGGGTAGGTGGGGAAAAGAAAACAACTTGGGACGGGGAAACAACGTCGTTGAGAAAGAACTGAGGGTTGATCTCTCAAAAGATGACGAGGGTCGAATCAACTCAAAATAAGTGCCCTGGATGAAAAGGGGGATTGAGAACATGAAGATCAAAAGAAGCTTGCATGATCCTAAAAAAATTTGAAGGGGGAGAGGAGTAAGTCAAAACACCGACATGAAGATTTCTCACTAGAGCGACGAAGGGGGCTGAGGAGTAAAAAGAATTCCTACTCTCCGATATAAGTAGACTCCGAAAAAGTTTTCATCTAGACTCGACAACGGCCAACTACGAACAATCAAGGGGGGCTCCTATGGTCGGTCAAGGCTCTAATACCAACTTGTCACGCCCAATATGCGATCCTATCCGAGAGGAACTCGAAGGTCCCACCAAGGATAGAGCCGCATATTGAAACACTTTTGCAAGGTGGATATCATTACATCGTACCATTACGTAATATCTGGGGATACATACAAAGGGCTTACAAATTTCACATGAATACATGAAATAGCATACATAAGAACAACATTCGGCTATGGATGAAACACAAACAAAAGCTCAAACGACATCCACGCTGCTAGCCCGGGCTACCGACCAGGAACCTAACCCTCAATCGGAGAAGAAGCAAAAGAAGAACTCCAAAACAAGTAAACATTGCTCTCGTGTCATGATCATCGCATTAACTGTACCTGCAACTGTTGTTGTAGTAATCTGTGAGCCACGATGACTCATCAATCCTCTTACCATGGGTATCAAGACTAGCAAAGCTTAATGGGTATGGAATGGATAAGTGGTGAGGGTTGCAGCAGCACTAAGCATTGTATGGTGGCTAACTTACGAGTACAAGAATAAGATGAGAAACTACGCAACGGTCGCAAACTAGTAATGATCAAGAAGTGATCCTCAACTACTTACGTTCAAACATAACCCCACCGTGTTCTCTTCTCGACTCACTCGAAAAGAGATCGTCACGGTTACGCACACGGTTGGTGTATTTTATTGAGTTTAGTTCAAGTCCACTACAACCGGATATTAACAAATTCCCATCTGCCACATAACCGCGGGCACCGCTCTCAAAAGTTCATACCCTGCAGGGGTGTCCTAACTTAGCCCATGACAAGCTCACGATCCATGGAGACAATCCTCCATCTCGGGACCCTCCGATTAGACAAGGAATCCCGGTGCACAAGACATTTTGACAATGGTAAAACAAAACCATCAAGACCACCTGGTGCGTCGATACCCCGATAGGAGCCATGCATATCTAGTTCTCAGGACAACACCGTATATGCTAAGTGGACGATAGGTAAAGACCTCGAGTTGCCCCGAGGTGGCACCGCCGACTGCTTGGTAGGTGGACCAACACTCATGAGGAGCACTGGCCCGGGGGGTTGATTAAGAGACCTCAGGTGTCGGCGGGTCCCTATGCAAGTTTTAGTTGTTATTAGGCAAATGGTAAAACCAATGTTGGGCCTTGCTGGAAGAGTTTTATTCAAAGCGAACTATCAAGAGGGGCCAATAAACCCTCATCATGTTAGGGATGTAAAATCAAGGAACATAACACTGTATGACGGAAACTAGGGCAGCCAGAGTGGAACAAAACACCAGGCAAAAGGCAGAGCCTTCCACCATTTACCAAGTATATAGATGCATTAATTAAATAAGAGATATTGTGATATCCCATGATATCCATGATAACCATGTCCCTACATGGAATAACCTGCAACTGCACTTGCAACTAGCAATGCTATAAGAGGGGCTGAGCAAAGCGGTAACATATCCAAGTTTGCTGGGATGGTGAAAAGGTTAGAGGCTTTTCATGGCAATTTGGGAGGCTTGAGAAACAGGTGGTAGGTAGCGTCACATAGCAATAGCATCGAGATAACTAGCATGGCAAAGATAGTAGTGAGATCCAGGGTGACGGTTATGTTGCTTGAAATCCCACTAGGAAGAAGAACGAGTCCATGAAGAAGAGGAACCAACGTAGCTAGATGAATCCTCACGATCGCAACGAAACATGAACTATTGAGAAGAAGCACAACCGGAAAGAAGCAAACAACGCGGTAAACACACAACACATAACATGGCATGATGCTCATCCAAGTATGATACATGGCAAGGCAACATGATGCTACTCATGGAAAGAGATGATGCATACAAGAACAACGCATCAAAGCAAGTTTAAATGAGGCCGGAATCAACATACAACAACTCCGGTAAGTACTTATATGCAGATTTCGAAATTGGTCCAGAGCTGAACAACATTAAGTTAAAGTTGTTAAACAACAAGTTAAAGTGCACTAAGATGATCTACGCGTCTTTCTACTCAAGTTACATATAAAGTTCATTTAATTTGGAGCTACGGCCTAGAAGATATGAGCATAATAAGTTAAACATGGCATTGATGCAAATGCATTCAAACGTCAAGCAAACACACTCAAAAATATGGATGCAACATGTCTTGATGAAACTACATGCAAAACCAAGCAAGTTTGATGCAGAGCATGCTCCAAACGGAGCCACGGTTCAACACATACACTCAATACAAGTTCCAAACACAATCTGCCCAAAACAGCAACTAAGCATTTTGCAATCAAGGAAATAACATGCTACAGGAAACATATGGACACAAACTTGATATGCATTCAAAGTATAAATTACATGCTTCAATTATTATCAAGGTTTAGGTTCATAGTCATCAAGATTAAACCAATATGATCAATGCAAGAAGCAACTTAGTGAAAAACAGGGCATACATGTGAGCAGGAGTAACATGTTGACATGTTGGAGGTATGAAACAATGAGGTGATACGTCTCCAACGTATCTATAATTTTTGATTGCTCCATGCTATATTATCTACTGTTTGGGACATTATTGGGCTTTATTATCCACTTTTATATTATTTTTGGGACTAACCTACTAACCGGAGGCCCAGCCCAGAATTGCTGTTTTTTTGCCTATTTTAGGGTTTCGAAGAAAAGGAATATCAAATGGAGTCCAAACGGAATGAAACCTTCGGGAACGTGATTTTCTCATCGAACATGATCCAGGAGACTTGGACCCTACGTCAAGACACAAAAGAGGAGGCCACGAGGTAGGGGGTGCGCCTACCCCCCTCCCCCCAGGCGCGCCCTCCACCCTCATGGGCCCCCTGTTGCTCCACCGACGTACTCCTTCCTATATGTACCTATGTACCCCCAAACAATAAGATACGGAGCCAAAACCCTAATTCCACCGCTGTAACTTTCTGTATCCATGAGATCCCATCTTGGGGCCTGTTCCGGAGCTCCACCGGAGGGGGCATCGATCACGGAGGGCTTCTACAACATCACCATAGCCCCTCCAATGAAGTGTGAGTAGTTTACCTCAGACCTACGGGTCCATAGTTATTAGCTAGATGGCTTCTTCTCTCTTTTTGGATCTCAATACAATGTTCTCCCCCTCTCTTGTGGAGATCTATTCGATGTAATCTTCTTTTTGTGGTGTGTTTGTTGAGATCGATGAATTGTGGGTTTATGATCAAGTCTATCTATGAACAATATTTGAATCTTCTATGAATTCTTTTATGTATGATTGGTTATCTTTGCAAGTTTCTTTGAATTACCAGTTTGGTTTGGCCTACTAGATTGATCTTTCTTGCAATGGGAGAAGTGCTTAGCTTTGGGTTCAATCTTGCGGTGTCCTTTCCCAGTGACAGTAGGGGCAGCAAGGCACGTATTGTATTGTTGCCATCGAGGATAACAAGATGGGGTTTTCATCATATTGCATGAGTTTATCCCTCTACATCATGTCATCTTGCTTAAGGCGTTACTCTGTTTTCATTAACTTAATACTCTAGATGCATGCTGGATAGCAGTCGATGAGTGGAGTAATAGTAGTAGATGCAGGCAGGAGTCGGTCTACTTGTCTCGGACGTGATGCCTATATACATGATCATGCCTAGATATTCTCATAAC
Organism: Triticum urartu; assembly: GCF_056163025.1. Classification (NCBI taxonomy): domain Eukaryota; kingdom Viridiplantae; phylum Streptophyta; class Magnoliopsida; order Poales; family Poaceae; genus Triticum; species Triticum urartu. The sequence continues at coordinate 206,255,405 of NC_141873.1, forward strand.
TATGCTCAATTCTGTCAATTGCTCAACAGTAATTTGTTCACCCACTGTAGAATACTTATGCTCTTGAGAGAAGCCACTAGTGAAACCTATGGCCCCCGGGTCTATCTTCATCATATTAATCTTCTAATACTTTGTTATTTACTTTGCTTTTATTTTACTTTGCATCTTTATCATAAAAATACCAAAAATATTATCTTATCATATCTGTCAGATCTCACTCTCGTAAGTGGCCGTGTAAGGCTTGACAACCCCTTATCGTGTTGGTTGCGAGGATCGATTTGTTTTGTGAAGGTATGAGGGACTTGCGCGTAGCCTCCTACTGGATTGATACCTTGGTTCTCAAAAACTGAGGGAAATACTTATGCTACTCTGCTGCATCATCCCTTCCTCTTCGGGGAAAAACCAACGCAGTGCTCAAGAGGTAGCAAGAAGGATTTCTGGCGCCGTTGCCGGGGAGTCTACGCAAAAGTCAATATACCAAGTACCCATCACAATGCCTATCTCCCGCATTACATTATTTGCCATTTGCCACTCGTTTTCCTCTCCCCCACTTCACCCTTGCCGTTTTATTCACCCTCTCTCTCTCTCTATCCTCCCTCTCTTTCTCTATTTGCCGCTTTTTTGCCCGCTTGGTTTTTTTTTGCTTGTGTGTTAGTTTGCTTGCTTGTCACGATGGCTCAAGATAACACTAAATTGTGTGACTTTACCAATACCAACAACAATGATTTTATTAGCACTTCGATTGCTCCTCTTACCGATGCTGAATCTTGTGAAATTAATACTTCTTTGCTGAATCTTGTCATGAAAGATCCGTTTTCCGGCCTTCCTAGTGAAGATACCGCTACCCATCTAAATAGCTTCGTTGATTTATGTGATATGCAAAAGAAGAAAGATGTGGATAATGATGTTGTTAAATTGAAGCTATTTCCTTTTTCGCTTAGAGATCGTGCTAAAGCTTGGTTTTCGTCTTTGCCGAAAAATAGTATTGATTCATGGAATAAGTGCAGAGATGCTTTTATCTCTAAGTATTTTTCCTCCCGCTAAGATCATTTCCCTTAGAAACGATATTATGAATTTTAAGCAACTTAATCATGAACATGTTGCGCAATCTTGGGAGAGGATGAAATTAATGATACGTAATTGCCCTACTCATGGTTTGAATTTGTGGATGATTATACAAAAAATTTATGCCGGATTGAATTTTGATAATAGAAATCTTTTAGGTTCAGCCGCGGGAGGCACTTTTATGGAACTCACTTTAGGAGAAGCTACTAAACTCTTAGATAATATTATGGTTAATTATTCTCAATGGCATACTGAAATATCTACTAATAAAAAGGTGCATGCGATAGAAGAAATTAATGTTTTGAGTGGAAAGATAGTTGAACTTATGAAATTATATGCTAATAAAAGTGTTTCTTCTGATCCTAATGATATGCCCTTGTCTACTTTGATTGAGAATAATAATGAATCTATGGATGTGAATTTTGTTGGTAGGAACTATTTTGGTAACAATGCGTATAGAGGAAATTTCAATCCTATGCCTTATCCTAGTAATCCCTCTAATAATTATGGTAATTCCTACAACAATTATTATGGAAATTATAATAAGATTCCCTCTTATTTTGAATCTAATATTAAAGAATTTATTATTTCGCAAAAGAATTTTAATGCTTTGATTGAAGAAAAAATGCTTAAGATTGATGAGTTGGCTAGGAACATTGATAGAATTGCTCTTGATGTTGATTGTTTGAAACTTAGATCTATTCCACCTAAGCATGATATCAATGAGTCTCTCAAAGCCATGAGAATTTCCATTTATGAGTGTCGTGGTTCTATGTCTGACAGTAGAATGGGGGGTAGGAATGTAGAGGCAAGATCCTAACTATGGAGGAGTTGTACACGCGAGTTTTACGAGTTCAGGCCCTTCTCGGAGGAAGTAACAGTCCTACATCTCGGAGCCTGGAGGCGGTCGACTGGATTATATGCGTGTGTGTTACAGAGGGTGCGGACCCTTGTCACTGAGGAAGGGGGTGGCTTATATAGAGTTCGCCAGCCCCTCCCGCCCTCAGTTACAAAGGGTTTAAGGTACATAAAGATGGGGACGTTACTGGTAACGCCTGCAATAAAGATACATAATGACCATTAAAGCTATGACTTAATCCCTCACCGTTGTAGAGTGGAGTGGCTCTAGATCTTCTGGTAGTCGAGTGATTGCCCATACGGTCGAGTGTGTTCGAGACTGTCAAGTGGAACATAGCTTCATGGTCGAGTGGATGATGATTTTTCTTCGAATGCTTCTGGTTCTTTTAGGGATGTCCTTGGGGAGGGTATCTTGGACAGTTCCATGACCCTACCCTAGGTACATAGCTTCATCATTAGCCCCCGAATGGATCAGGGTTTGAGTGAGGAAGGAGTTGAGAACACTTCCGACTCATTTTTCGTGCTATGAGTATATCTTGTTCTGGATCAATGAACTGAGGTGACAACACCAACTTGTTTTTCAGTCACCTTGATCCATTCTTAGTTTTTGTCGAGTGAACTTTTACGGAAGAGTTTCGAGTGATGATGCGGATGATGTCTTTCGTCTGACAAGTTGTTCTGTTGTCCGCGGATTTCGCGGGATTCGAATTTTGGGAAGTGCGCCGGGCGGGGGAGGCCGCGGTAATCGGGACATATTAGGCAGGTCGCCTCGATCCCCGCGCCACCTTTTTTGCCATGTATCGCACGCATGACTGTTGCGGGGTTTGATAGGATCGTCTGGGCCTACAAGTTAGTCACTCAGAAGTGTCCTTATAAAAGGCACCGGACCGGGCTTTTGAACAATGCGCCCTCATTTTCCTTCTTCCTCAGATTTCTCCGCTGCGCCTGCTTCCACTCTCGGTGTCGTAGCCCCGCTTGGACTCGATTCGCTGCCACGGGAAAGGTGAAGACGGTGGCGTTGGAGCATGCAAAGAAGGCAACAGCGAAGGCGAAAGGAAAGATGACCAGCCGAGGTGGATCCTCGTCAAGGTCCGCCCTGCCGCCAGGCTGGATCCAGGGCGACTGGATCCGCTCGACGATCAGCCAAGACAACATCGACGATCTGGTTGAGGGGGGACTGATCCCCCACGAATCGGCGTGGCTCTCGGGGAACGAGACCGAGCCGCGGCCGCAGGAGGGTGAGTGCGTTCTCCTCGCCACTCATGTCGACCGCGGGTTTTCTTTGCCTCCCCACCCTTTCTTTCATGGTTTTTTGAACTTCTTCGGGGCTCAACTTAACCACTCTACTCCAAACACCATCGTGTACCTTGCTGCCTTTGTGTCCATGTGCGAGAGTTTCTTGGGTTGCCGACCGCACTGGGGTCTCTTCAAGCACATATTCACATGTCGCTCCCAGACAATCAAGAAGGCCAACCCGAGTGACGAGAGGACGCACGTGATACAGATGTGCGGGGGCCTTGGAATTCAAATGAGGAACAAGAGCACCTTCCCAGCTATGATCCTTCCCGACTCGGTCCAGGGCTGGCAGTCGACCTGGTTTTACTGCAAGGACCAGCCGACCCCGGGTCAGTCACCTGGACTTCCCCCCTTTTCCCTGGCTCGAGTGGAGAAGCCCTCCTCCTTGAGGGTGATCCCGGAAGAGAAGGCGCAGGTGAAGGTGTTGGTCGAGCAGGTCGTCCAACTTGTCCGCGACCGAGTGACTGGTATGGACCTGCTGGAGGTGTTTCTCAGTCAACGCATCCAACCACTCCAAGCCTGTGACCATCCAATGTGGATGTACTCGGGACTCAAGGACTCCACTCGGATCCACCCGGAGGACGTTAGTGAAGACACGGTGGAGAAGTGGCTGAGAGGAATCACTGGAAACAAAGATAATCCCCGGGGGTCTAGGAGGGTGATTCCATTCGACCATTTGCGCCAGCCAGAACAGGTATGATTCTGCATTGTCAAGTATCTTCTCGATTCACTGTGTAACATCTCGTTGACGGTCGACTGTATTTCTTTTGTTCATTGTCTTCTCAGGCTCTTATTGACATGTACTCGATGCCCAATGGAGTGCAGGAGCAAAATGTCGAGGAAGGGGTGAGCGGAGGCGAGAGTGGCGAGTGGCACTCGGATGCAGAGGAGGACGAGGAGAGTGGCGACTCGAGTGATGAAGAAGAGGTCGACTCGCCTCCTCGCAGAGAGAGGAGGTCCAAGCACGCTCACGACTCAGCGAGCACCCCTGACCTGGCGGCCGCACCGACTGGGCAATCTTCGAAGCACCCTCGGACGTCTTCTCCGGTGCCGACTGAGAAGGTATCGAAACAACTCAAGACTGCGCTGCCTCCTACGCCGAAAGCATTGAAGGCCACCTCCTCCAAACCACCGAAGGCTTTGCCCAGAATCAAAGTGACCATCCCCACCATCTCCGGGTAATCATCTGACCCGATCTTTTGGTCGACTCGAGCAACAGAACATAACCGACTGAATGTTGACATTTGCAGTGCTGCTACATCTGGAACTTCTTCCTACCAATACCGAGACGAGGAAATGGAAGACGCGGTTACCTCCAACCCAGGTAAAACTCTCATGATCTTGTTCTTGATTATTTGGTCGATTAAATTCTGGCGATTCACTTGGGGTCGACTGATTTATCTGCAGCCCCACCCAACGTCATCGATCTTCTGGATGATGATGAAGATGTGGCCCCTAGGCAAAGAAAGAACAAAAAAGTAGCAGCTGGCAAGACATCTCAGCAGGGACCGATGACAACACCAACCGCCCGACAATCTGAAGACGTAGGTAGGGCCTCTGTAACTTTTACTGTCCCATTGTCGAGTGAGCGCCCTGCACCGTCGATTGTACCGCTGTTTCCTTCAGTCGTCCAACTTCATGCTTCGGAGCTCCAAGCTGCCGCACCTGGGTCGTCTGCCCCCTTTTTCACCAACTACCATGTTCCGGAAAGCCAGTCGGACATGGCTGCGGAAGCCATCCGTCAGGCTAACGTGATGATGGAGCAGATGAAGACGGTGCAAGAGAATAGGCAGGCTGCTTACGATGCCAGCGCGGCTCTCCAGGCCAATGTCCAGATAAGTAGACTTTCGACTGATCGTGTTCTATTAGGATATGCTACCTGAAATATTTTCTTTCATACAATCTCTTATTATTTGCGTCGAATCTGTGCACCCACTAGGTGTTTTGTTGTCTTTGGTACTTGCGCTCTTCCACTCAGCCTGGGCGAGTGGGATCTGAACCGATGGGGGCACGCTAAGTGCACCCACTGGGTGTAGTCCCCGAGACCGCAGTCGATTGCGGGCAGTCAACTGGGGTCTGAGTACTTTTTACTTTCTTTTCTTCCACTCGACCCGGGCGGACCGGTCGAATGGGATCTGAACCAGTGGGGCACGTCAAGTGCACTCACTAGGTGTAGTCCCCGAGACCGCGGTCGACTGCTGGCAGTCGGCCGGGGTCTGAATAGTTTTTTTTACTTGACCCGGGCGCACCGGTCGAGTGGGGTCTGATTCAGTGGGGGCACGCCAAGTGCACCCGCTGGGTGTAGTCCCCGAGACCGCGGTCGACTATGGGCAGTCGGCTGGGGTCTGAGCAAACTTTTAAGTTTTATTCACTCAGAAGTAAATAATCTTTGATCTTGTCGATTGAAACGTCTTTTACCTTCTGCAGAAATCTTGTACTCTCATTTCTAAGTTTGTCGAATTTGAGGAGAAGCAGAGGCAACTCAACCTCGACTTGGAGCTGGTCCAACAAAAGTTGAAGAAAGCTCAAGATGAAGCTGCTGGTATGGAAGGTAACTGCCTGTCGACTGTTCACATCGATCGTCCTTTAAGATATTTCTTTGATCTCTTGTTTGATCTAATTGCTTCTTTTGCAGAGAAAATGAGGTTGGCTCTGGAGAAGAAGAACTCGGACCTTGCAGCTGCGCAGAAGGAAGCTCAAGATAAGACTGCCCTTGCAGACCAAAAGCTGGCTTCGGTCGGAGTGTTGGAAGGAGAGGTAAACAAGCTGAAGTCCTCTCTCAATGAGTCCAACCGAGAGGTAACTCGTCCGAAGAAGGATAAGATTGCTCTGAATGAGAAGCTGGAGTCCGCGGTCTGTAAGAGAAATGACACAGAAGCCTATCTAAGAACTCTTGCCAAGAAGCTCTATCTTATGCTAGAAGGTACTCCTTTTAATCCGACTGCTTTACTGCTTGCAAGTTAATCCTGTCCAGTCGACTCACTAGCTCTTTGACTATAGAATTCTGCCAAAACTTTGATGAGGAAACTGGATGGATCGAGACGGGTTTAGACCCTATCATTTCTCCGTTCGGCGACGAGGCTGCCATGAATGTGCTTCGACTGGAATCCCGTGTCTCCAGCGTCACAAGTTACCTCGCTCGTCTGAAGGTGGCAGTTTCATGGATCGACTCATCACTCTTGCCAAGGGCGATGCTTCAAAATGACCTCGAATCTCTGATGACTTGGCTCAACGAGATTCCTAGTCGAGTGCTAGAGTGGAAGAAGTCCTCTACCCGGTGTGGTGCTGACGTGGCGTTGTCCTTGGTAAGGGTCCATTGCAAGGAAGCTCGTGAAGAAAAGCTGGCAGCGATCAAGGTCACCAACACCAAAAGGCACGACTTCTAGTCCTTTATGGAGACTTTCTTCGCTCCTGCCACTCGGATCGCAGATGGAATCGACTTGGATGAATTCGTCGAACCCACCAGCCCTCCTCCTGCCGAGTGAACAAACTATGAGATTTAAACCTGTCTTAAATTTGCCTCGGAATGCCGAGTGGTTGTTGTAACCATTAAACTCCTTCGGGCTTGATGTTCGAATACTTTTGATTTGTCGGTTGGAACTTTAGGATTTATCTGAACTGCTTTTGAGTATGCTTGCGATTGCTTTTGGAATCTGCTCCCTATTTGGAATGACCTTTATGTTTGAGATGCAACCTTGAAATGGAGACTTCAATCGAACTGCGCTTTGTCGTCTTTGCGGACAAGGATGGAGCGCACGTTGTATCTGTGGCGTAGCTTGAAGGAGAAGGTTGCAGTCGACCTGTGCCTCATTGTTCTTGCGGACAAGGATGGAGCGTACGTTGTATTTGTGGCGTAGCTCGAAGAAGAAGGTTACAGTCGACCTGCGCCTCGTCGTCCTTGCGGACAAGGATGGAGCACACGTTGTATTTGTGGCATAGCTCGGAGAAGAGGGCCGTGGTCGACCTGCACCTCGTCACCCTTGCGGGTAGGGATGGAGCGTACATTGTACTTGTGGTGCAGCTCCTAGGGAAAGGATTGCAGTCGACTTGCACCTCGTCATCCTTGCGGATGGAGATGGAGCGCACATTGTATTTGTGGCGTAGCTCGGAGAAGAAGGCCGTGGTCGATCTGCACCTCGTCGTCCTTGCAGACGAGGGCAGATTTTAAACCTTAGGCGAGTACTGGACTGTAGCTAAGCCTCCGAGTGGGAGGATTGTTCACCACTTAGTAGAATTTACAAACTTAGGCGAGTACTGGACCGCAGCTAAGTCGCCGAGTGGGAGGGTTGCTGACCACTCGGTAGGATTTTACAAACTTAGGCGAGTACTGGACTGCAGCTATGCTCCCGAGTGGGAGGATTGCTCACCACTCGATAGGATTTTTAAAACTTAGGCGAGTAATAGACTGCAGCTAAGCCCCGTAGTGGGAGGGTTGCTCGCCACTCGGTAGGATTTTTTGAACTTAGGCGAGTACTGGACTGCAGCTAAGCCTCTGAGTGGGAGGATTGCTCACCACTTGGTAGGATTTTACAAACTTAGGCTAGTACTGGACTGCAGCTAAGCCCCCGAGTGGGAGGATTGCTCACCACTCGGTAGGATTTTTTAAACTTAGGCGAGTACTGGACTGCAGCTAAGCCCTCGAGTGGGAGGATTGCTCACCACTCGGTTGGATTTTTTAAAACTTAGGCGAGTACTGGACTACAGTTAAGCCCCCGAGTGGGAGACTGGCTCACCACTCGGTAGGATTTTACAAACTTAGGCGAGTACTGGACTGCTGCTAAGCCCCCGATTGGGAGGATTGCTCACCAATTAGTAGGATTTTTTTCAAACTTAGGCGAGTACTGGACTGCAGCTAAGCCCTCGAGTGGGAAGATTGCTCACCACTTGGTAGGATTTTTAGAACTTAGGCGAGTACTGGGCTGCAGCTAAGCCCCCGAGTGGGAGGATTGCTAACCACTCGGTAGGATTTTTTTCAAACTTAGGCGAGTACTGGACTGCAGCTAAGCCCCCGAGTTGGAGGATTGCTCACCACTCGGTAGGATTTTTTCAAACTTAGGCGAGTACTGGACTGCAGCTAAGCCCCTGAGTGGGAGACTGGCTCACCACTCGGTAGGATTTTTTAAACTTAGGCGAGTACTGGGCTGCAGCTAAGCCCCAGAGTGGGAGGATTGCTCACCACTCGTTAGGATTTTTTCAAACTTAAGCGAGTACTGGACTGCAGCTAAGCCCCCGAGTGGGAGACTGGCTCACCACTCGGTAGGATTTTTTAAACTTAGGCGAGTACTGGACTGCAGCTAAGCCCCCGAGTGGGAGGATTGCTCACCACTCGATAGGATTTTTTAAACTTAGGCGAGTACTGGACTGCAGCTAAGCCCTCGAGTGGGAGACTGGCTCACCACTCGGTAGGATTTTTTAAACTTAGGCAAGTACTGGACTGCAGCTAAGCCCCCGAGTGGGAGACTGGCTCACCACTCGGTAGGATTTTAACAACAATCGTGCTAGAGGACTGCAGCTAAGCCCCCGAGTGGGAGACTGGCTCACCTCTCGGTAGGATTTTGAAAACTTAGGCGAAACGGGTTCGCAGCTAAGCCCCTCAGTGAGAGTGTTTCTCACCACTCGGTGGGCTTTTCTTTCGAACTTAGGCGAAACAGATTCTTAGCTAAGTCACCCACTGGGGTTTTTTAGACTTAAACAAAAGCAACAACAATCGTGCTAGAGGACTATAAAGCTCTTGTCTTTGATAAACAAATTACAAAGGTATTTCTTATTACATTTTATTCGAACGAGTACTTAAGTATAAAAGGGGCGGAGCAGCTCCGCGTTCCAAGCCCGTGGCTCGTTCTTCTTATGCTCGACACTGTAAAGGTGGTATGCTCCATTTTGGAGCACTCTAGTGACAATGAAGGGACCTTCCCAAGCTGGGGCGAGCTTGTGTGGTTTCTGCTGATCCACTCGAAGAACCAAGTCTCCCTCTTGAAAGGCTCGACCCTTCACGTTTATAGTGTGGAATCGACGCGAGTCTTGTTGATAAATGGTCGACCAGATCAAGGCCATCTCTCTTTCCTCCTCTAGGAGGTCGACTGCGTCTTGCCGAGCTTGTTCTGCTTCATCTTCAGAGAAGAGTTCAACTCGTGCTGCATTATGAAGCAAGTCACTCGGTACAGCAGCTTCAGCCCCATAGACCAAGAAGAATGGAGTTCGACCAGTCGACCGATTAGGAGTTGTCCTCAATCCCAGAGAACTGATGGAAGTTCATCACCCCAGGCGCCCGCTGCGTGCTTGAGATCTCGCATCAGTCGGGGTTTCAGTCCTTTGAGAATCAGGCCATTTGCTCTTTCTGCTTGTCCACTCGACTGGGAATGGGCGACTGAAGCATAGTCGACTCGTGTGCCTTGTGAAGCGCAGAAGGTTCTGAACTCATTAGAATCGAAGTTCGATCCATTGTCAGTGATGATGCTGTGCGGAACCCCATATCTGAAAATCAACTCTCTAATGAAGCTGACAGCAGTGCTAGCTTCAAGATTCTTAATAGGCTTGGCTTCGATCCATTTGGTAAACTTGTCGACTGCTACAAGCACATGAGTGAAGCCACTGCTATCAGTCCTCAGTGGACCAACCATGTCCAATCCCCAAACAGCAAAGGGCCGGACGAGTGGGATGGTCCTCAGGGCTGATGCAGGTTTGTGCGACATATTGGAGTAGAACTGGCAGCCTTCACATCTGTCGACTATATCTTTTGCCATTTCATTTGCTCGTGGCCAATAAAATCCTGCTCAGTATGCTTTAGCCACAATGGTCCGAGAGGATGCATGGTGACCACAGGTCCCCGAATGGATGTCGTGGAGGATCACTCGGCCTTCTTCTGGTGTTATGCATTTCTGGCTGACCCTAGTTGCACGTTCTCTGAACAGTTGACCTCTTATTATAGTAAAGGCCTTGGATCGACGGACGATCTATCGAGCCTCTTATTCATCCTCTGGGAGCTCTTTCCTAAGGATATATGCAATGTATGGCACTCTCCAATCGGGAGTGATGACCAACACCTCCATGATTAAGTCGACCACGGCTGGGACCTCGACTTCAGTCGGATCTGTGGCACTCCTAGGCTGCGGGGGCTCTTCAGCGATGGGATCTTCTTGAACTGAAGGTGCATGAATGTGCTCCTGGAACACGTTGCTGGGAATAGCTTCTCTCTTGGAGCCTATCTTTGCAAAATCATCTGCTGCTTGATTTTTCAGTCGGGGTACATGATGGATCTCTAACCCCTCAAACTTCTTTTCCAATTTCCTTACCGTGTTGCAGTAACCAGTCATGGCTGGGCTTCTGATGCCCCACTCCTTCATCACTTGATTGACTACCAAATCTGAGTCACCATAGACCATGAGGCGACGGACGCCGAGTGAATACGCAACCCATACAAGAGTGCTTCATATTCTCCTTCGTTATTGGAGGAATCAAAGTGAATCTGGAGAACATATCTGAGCCTGTCCCCTCGGGGGGATACCAGTAGCACCCCAGCACCGCAACCACTCAGCATCTTGGAACCATCAAAGAACATGGTCCAGTGCTCCGAGTGAACTTGAGTCGGCAGTTGTTGTTCAATCCACTCGGCGAGGAAATCCGCTATTGCTTGGGACTTGATAGCTTTCTTTTCCTTGAACTTGATATCTAAGGGAAGGAGTTCAATCGCCCACTTTGCCACTCGAGCAGTTGCATCTCTATTGTTCAGGATCTCTGATAATGGAGCGTCGCTGACGACTATAATAGAGTGATCAGAGAAGTAATGTGCAACCTTCTTCGTGATCGTATAAATCCCATAAACAAGTTTCTGATAATGTGGATATCTTTGCTTTGATGGAGTCAAAACTTCAGAGACATGGTATACTGGGCGCTGAACTTTCTAAGCGTTTCCTTCTTCTTCCTGTTCGACCGTAAGTACTGTACTGACGACTTTTCCAGTGGCTGCAATGTAAAGCAGTAAAGGCTCTTTGCTGATTGGAGCAGCAAGCATCGGCTAGGTGGAAAGCAGGGCTTTGAGCTCTGCAAACGCTGTGTCAGCTTTAGGAGTCCACTCGAACTTATCTGACTTCTTCATCAGTCGGTAAAGAGGCAGTGCCTTTTCATCGAGGCGAGAAATGAATCGACTTAGGGCGGCCAAACAACCAGTAAGCTTCTGGATATCATGCACACGCACAGGGCGTTTCAGCCGGAGTATGGCACCCACTTTCTCTGGGTTAGCGTCGATCCCCCGTTCAGAAACGAGAAAACTGAGTAATTTTCCGCCTGGAACTCCAAACGTGCACTTTGATGGATTAAGCTTGATATCATACCTTCTGAGGTTGCTAAAGGTTTCAGCAAGGTCAGCCAGTAGGTCGGAACCTTTTCGTGACTTGACCACAATGTCATCCATGTATGCTTCCACATTCCGACTGATTTGAGTGAGCAGACACTTCTGGATCATCCTCATGAATGTGGCTCCGGCGTTCTTCAAGCCGAATGGCATAGTGACATAACAGAAGCACCCAAATGGGGTGATGAAAGCTGTTTTTATCTCATCGGGTCTGTACAGACGGATCAGATGATACCCGGAATAAGCATCCAAAAAGGACAAACGCTCACACCCCACAGTCGAGTCGACTATTTGGTCGATGCGAGGGAGAGGAAACTGATCTTTCGGGCAGGCCCGATTGATATGTTTGAAGTCGATGCACATGCGAAGTGAGTCATCCTTCTTTGGGACCATGACAACATTAGCTAACCACTCGGAGTGGTAAATCTCTCGGATAAACTTAGCTGCTAGAAGTCGAGCCACTTCTTCACCGATTGCCTTCCTCTTCTGTATGGCGGACTGTCGAAGATGTTCTTTGACCGGTTTCACCTTTGGGTTGACTTGCAAACGATGCTCAGCCAGTCCCCTGGGAACACCTGGCATGTCAGAAGGTTTCCATGCAAAGATGTCCCAGTTCTCACGGAGGAACTGGATTGGCGCTTCTTCCTATTTAGAGTTGAGTGTTGTTGAAATGTGAGTCGTAGCAGCATTGGGATCCGTTGGATGAATATGAATCGGCTTCGTTTCAACAGTCGACCGGAATGCTGAATTAGTGGCAGGCTCCTTTGCTCGCAACAAATCACTGGGATCTGCATTTTTTTGATACTCCTGCAACTCCACTACTGCCATCTGTGCATCGGCGATCTTTGAGTCCTTCTGGAAGCACTCTTCTGCCTTCTTTCGACTGCCAGTGATGGTGATCACCCCTTTAGGACCAGGCATCTTCAATTTGAGGTACATGTAACATGGTCGAGCCATAAAACGTGCATAAGCTGGCCTGCCTAGAATAGCGTTATAAGCACTCTGGAAATCCACAACTTCAAATGTCAACTTTTCTTTGCGGAAATTCTTGAAATCACCGAACACTACATCGAGAGCGATCTGGCCGAGTGATGCAGCCTTATTGCCAGGAATGACTCCATGGAAACTCATATTACTTTCATTGAGTCTAGACATTGGAATGCCCATTCCTTTCAACGTCTCTGCATATAGTATGTTCAGACCACTGCCACCATCCATCAGAACCTTAGTCAATCGAGTGCCATCGACTATTGGGTCGACCACCAGCGCTTGCCTCCCAGGGGTGGCTATGTGCGCTAGGTGATCGGACTGGTCAAATGTAATGGCAGTCTGAGACCACTTCAAATAACTGGGTGTCACCAGGGCGACCATGTTCACTTCTCTGTTGATGACTTTCAATCGACTCTTACTCTCAACGTCAGCGAAAATCATCAGAGTGGAATTGACGTGGGGATAACCATCATCGTCCTCCTCCTCATCCTCAACTTTGTCTACTTCCTTCTCCTTTTCCTTGGGTTGTTTCTCTCGGAATTGCTGGATTAGGAGTCGACACTGTCGAGTGGTATGCTTTGGGTAAATGAAATTACCCTCTTCATCTTTCTTGGTGTGAATGTGGCATGGTAAATCCAGCACATCATTTCCATCTTGATCTTTTACTTTCTTGGGGTTCCATGGTCCTTTGGGTTTCCCCTTGAACTTCCCTTGAGTTACGGCCAAGGCTTCTCCAGGAGCAGCTGGCTCGGCTTTGCGCTTTTTCTTCCGACTGGAGTTCCTCCCTCCGGTTTCGTGGGCGACTGTTTTGTGCTTGCCACTCCGGAGTCGGTCTTCTTCTTCACTATTGGCGTACTTGGTGGCAATCTCCATCATCCGAGTCAGAGTCATATCTATTGTTCGACCGAATTTCAGATTCAACTCCTGATACTTAAAGCCTTCTTTGAAGGCACAAATTGCTTGGTGATCTGACACATTCTCCACTATGTGGTGCAACGTGATCCATCTCTGGATATAATCTCTCAAAGTTTCATTCGGTTTCTGAACGCAACACTGTAGTTCTATCAACCCTGCTGGCCGCTTGCAAGTACCTTCAAATGTTCTGACAAATACTCGAGCAAGATCTTCCCAAGTATAAATACTACCAGGAGCTAACTGATTCAGCCACGCCCTGGCCGAGCCCTCTAGCATCAAAGGAAGGTGCTTCATGGCCACTTCATTGTTGCCGCCACCGATCTGTACAGCGACTCGGTAATCCTCAAGCCAAGTGTCAGGCTTGGACTCACCAGTGAACTTATTGACTCCAGTCGCCAACTTGAAGTTGGGAGGAATCATTGCGGCCCTGATGGCTCTGCTGAAGCACTCCGGGCCTGAGACATGCACTCTACTGCTGGTTGGAAAATCTCTGTCGGGGCCTTCTTTGTGAGCTCTGTTTTTGTTGACCAGACCCTGAACGAGAATAGATCTCGCATCAAAGCCCGGTTCCCTGGAGTCGACTGGAATCCTTCGCCCACCACTGTGAGGGCGTCTATCATCCTGCTGCCGAGGCACGTATGATCCACTCCTTGGGGGAGGCGTGGGCAATCAACGACGATCATCATGATCGAGTCGGTGATCATACTGCTCACGGTTTCTGTACTGATCTCGTCGGTCTGCACATCCCTCATGCCTCGGGGGCGATCTTGGGCTGTGAGCCGACTGGACTGTGTCTGCAACCACGGATCTGCTGTGAATCCTATTCCGTGACTGGGATACTACTGTATTCTGCTCTCCCGCGGCTCGAAGCAAGGCCCGGATCTGCACCAAACCTCGACCAGCTTCTGACTGGGAAGGTTGAATTGACTCCGCTATTCGGGCGGCAGCTGCCAGATTATGGATTGGAGTTCGGTATACCTGAGTCGGAGGTGGAAAAAGTTGACGTCGACTGGATTCGGGAGCACGCTGCCGAGCACGCTCGTCGAGTGCGCGCTGTAGGTTATCCAGTCGAGTGTGCTCAGCCAAGTTGGCCAGGCGCGTCTCCTCCAAGGCCTGGGCCTCAGGGGTTTCTCCAACGATGGGAGTGTGAAGTGCATCCATGTTCCAGCGGCGAAGTTCCTCCCTCCTCTGCGAAGAGAGGGGTTCGGGTCGGTACTCTTCGTGGACACGCGACGGATCACCGCCACCATCGCCTTCGTCCTCGCGGGTGAAGCCAGGAGGACTACGTGGTCCATTGACCATCAAATCTTCCGCCACGGGGTCGGTGCTGTCACACTTGGATGCAGTCTCTACGGAGCCAGTCGAACAGGCTGTAGAGAGTTTCATCGGGCTCGATTTCCGTGACCTGGGGGGTGGCCAATTGCCGAGCCACCGCATGCCTCACCCACCGCTGAAGCCTCGACCGACCGGAACATTTGCCCCGGCGGGCTACAGGGAGGGAGGTCGGCACGGGAGCCGACCGATACTGAGTCGACAGTTGCCGTAGGAGGACGCCACGGACGCACGCGTGAAAGTGTGTTGCCCTACGGACGGGGAGCGCCTCGACGTCGAGTGGTGCTTCTTGGAGCCAAGCGGAGTCATTGGTGATGAATAAGAGCGCACTAAGATGGATCTCGTGGCCCTTGCCCAAACCTCCGCCTGAAACCATGTTGATGGGGATCGGAAAAATCACAACTTCTCCAACAAGTCGCTAAGACACCTGCCCCACGGTGGGTGCCAACTGTCGTGGTTCTATGTCTGACAGTAGAATGGGGGGGTAGGAATGTAGAGGCAAGATCCTAACTATGGAGGAGTTGTACACGCGAGTTTTACGAGTTCAGGGCCTTCTCGGAGGAAGTAACAGCCCTACGTCTCGGAGCCCAGAGGCGGTCGACTGGATTATATGCGTGTGTGTTACAGAGGGTGCGAACCCGTGTCACTGAGGAAGGGGGTGGCTTATATAGAGTTCGCCAGCCCCTCCCGCCCTCAGTTACAAAGGGTTTAAGGTACATAAAGATGGGGACGTTACTGGTAACGCCTCCAATAAAGATACATAATGACCATTAAAGCTATGACTTAATCCCCCGACCGTTGCAGAACGATTGGTGCAACAATTGATATGAAGGAAGGAAATATTAGATTCTAATTTCTGTTAAGGAAAGGTATGGAACACTTTCCTAGAAATAAAATTAAATTACCTTATGAATCTATTATGAGAGCCACTTATGGATTGCCTACCAAAGATGGCAATGCCTAGATCTATCTTTACTTTTTATGCCTAGCTAGGGGCATTAAACGATAGCGCTTGTTGGGAGGCAACCCAATTCTATTTTTATTCCTTGATTTTTGCTCATGTTTAGTAATAAATTATTTATGTAGCCTCTGTTTAGATTGTGTTTTTTGTGTTTAATTAGTGTTTGTGCCAAGTAGAGCCGTTGGGAAGACTTGGGGAAAGTCTTGTTAATCTTGCTGTAAAAAACAGAAACTTTAGGGCTCACAAGAACTGCTGCCATTTTTATTTGGTAAGTGCTATTTAGTTAATTCTCTTTGCACATGAGTAATAGATAAATTCCTCACATCCAGAAATTTATTTTAGAATTGTTAGGGTTCCAGATCTTGCGCTAGCTACAGATTACTACAGACTATTCTGTTTTTGACAGATTCTGTTTTTCGTGTGTTGTTTGCTTATTTTGATAAATCTATGCCTAGTAAAATAGTTTACAAACCATAGAGAAGTTGGAATACAGTAGGTTTAAATAATGAGTTCATTACAGTGCCTTGAACTGGTCTTTTGTTTTCTTTCGCTAATGGAGCTCATAAGATTTTCTATTTTAAGTTTTGTGTTGTGAAGTTTTCAAGTTTTGGGTAAAGATTTGATGGATTATGGAACAAGGAGTGGAAAGAGCCTAAGCTTGGGGATTCCCATGGGACCCCCAAGATAATCTAAGGACACCTAAAATCCAAAGCTTGGGGATTCCCCGGAAGGCATCCCCTCTTTTCGTCTACTTCTATTGGTAACTTTACTTGGAGCTATATTTTTATTCACCACATGATATGTGTTTTGCTTGGAGCGTCTTGTATTATTTGAGTCTTTATTTGTTAGTTTACCACAATCATCCTTGCTGTAAACACCTTTTGAGAGAGCCATACATGATTTGGAATTTTTTTAATATACTCTATGTGCTTCGCTTATATCTTTTGAGTTATATAGTTTTGCTCTAGTACTTCACTTATATCTTTTAGAACACGGTGGTGGATTTGTTTTATAGAAACTATTGATCTCTCATGCTTCACTTAGATTATTTTGAGAGTCTTAAATAGCATGGTAATTTTCTTAAATAATCCTCATATGCTAGGTATTCAAGATTAGTAAAAAAAATTCCTAGGAATGTTTTGAATACTAAGAGATGTTTGATGCTTGATGATTGTTTTGAGATATGGAGGTAATAATATCAAAGTCGTGCTAGTTGAGTAGTTGTGAATTTGAGAAGTGCTTGTGTTGAAGTTTGCATGTCCCGTAGCTTCCACGTATGGTAAACGTTATGTAACAAATTTGAAACATGAGGTGTTTTTTGATTTTCTTCCTTATGAGTGGCGGTCGGGGACGAGTGATGGTCTTTTCCTACCAATCTATCCCCCTAGGAGCATGCGCGTAGTGCCGAGGTTTTTGATGACTTGTAGATTTTTGCAATAAGTATGTGAGTTCTTTATGACTAATGTTGAGTCCATGGATTATACGCACTCTCACCCTTCCATCATTGCTAGCCTCTTGGGTACCGTGCATTGCCCTTTCTCACATTGAGAGTTGGTGCAAACTTCGCCGGTGCATCCAAACCCCGTGATATGATACGCTCTTTCACACATAAACCTCCTTATATCTTCCTCAAAATAGCCACCATACCTACCTATTATGGCATTGCCATAGCCATTCCGAGATATATTGCCATGCAACTTTCCACCATTCCGTTTATCATGACACATTCATCATTGTCATATTGCTTAGCATGATCATGTAGTTGACATAGTATTTGTGGCAAAGCCATCATTCATAATTCTTTCATACATGTCACTCTTGGTTCATTGCATATCCTGGTACACCGCCGGAGGCATTCATATAGAGTCATCTTTTGTTCTAGCACCGAGTTGTAATCATTGAGTTGTAAATAAATAGAAGTGTGATGATCATCATTTTCTAGAGCATTGTCCCAAGTGAGGAAATAAAAAAAGAGAAAGGCCATATAAAAAAAGAAAAAGGCCAAAATAAAAAAATGATGAGAGAAAATAGAGAAGGGACAATGTTACTATCCTTTGCCACACTTGTGCTTCAAAGTAGCACCATAACCTTCATGATAGAGAGTCTCTTTTTTATCACTTTCATATACTAGTGGGAAATTTTCATTATAGAACCCGGCTTGTATATTCCAAAAGTGGGCCTCCTCAAGTGCCCCAGGTCTTGTGAGCAAGCAAGTTGGATGCACACCCACTTAGTTTCTTTTGTTGAGCTTTCATACATTTATAGCTCTAGTGCATCCGTTGCATGGCAATTCCTACTCTTGCATTAACATCAATCGATGGGCATCTCCATAGCCCGTTGATTAGCCTCGTCGATGTGAGACTATCTCCTTTTTTGTCTTCTCCACATAACCCCCATAGTGCTATGTCCATGGCTCGCGCTCATATATTGCGTGAAATTTTATAGGTTTGAGATTGCTAAGGTATGAAACAATTGCTTGGCTTGTCATCGGGTTGTGCATGATGAGAGCATTCTTGTGTGACAAAAATGGAGCATGAATAACTATATGATTTTGTAGTTGGGATTAGATTGGGTGAAGCTGGTTCTCTGTCCATCGCAGTAGGGTACAATCTGCGAGATTCTAGGTTATGTGTGGTAGGGCTGGTTCTCGTGCATGTACAACCGGGGTGCTATCTCCACCAAGAGGTAGCACTATTTTAGCTGGTTATCTGTCCATCGCATTAGGGTTACAATCTGCGAGAGTTTGGGTTATGTGTGGTAGGGCTAGTTCTCGTGCATGTACAACCGGGGTGCTATCTCCACCAAGAGGTAGCACTATTTTATTTGAAGACCGTGTTTTTAGTCCACTAGATGCTGGGATCACCCACTCGAATTCAATTGCCTGATAAACAAGAAACATAATTGAATGTACAGACATTGTATGAGAGATAGATGCAATAGATAATGTGGAAAAAAGAGGGCATGAAATAGTTGACATGTATATTGTTTAACTAAAATGGATAGCATGACATAATTTCACATATATGATGTCTATCTAAACTAGATAGCATAACATAATTCGAAGATATTATGAATAACTAAACAGGATCGCATGACATAATTCACCTACATGTTATCTAAGTAATCAGGATCGCATCATTTTATTCACATATGTGATTTATATGCTAAACAGAGGGCATTAGATATGATGTCTGAACTAAGAACATGGTGTTGAATATTGTGTATATGATGTCTAAACTATGCAATGCAAGACACCATATGCATGATATGAGCATTATAACCGTGCCAAGTTAGAGCATACACCTCGGTGGGGAATAGGACTGGTCATCTGTCTCCGAATCCATCTCTAAGGAGCTATCAGGACCCAACAAGAGATCTGCTTCGACATGTAGCACTGTCTGCTCTGAAGGCCTTGTTTTCACTCCAGATTTTTCAATCTCCCACCCAAATGGCTGATTCACAGGAAGAGTAGTTTAATGTACAAACATTGTCGACAAATGGAAATGTAATGAAGAAAAGGATGGCCAAGATATCATTCAAATATATGATGCGTGGTTAAACAGGATGGCATTGCACATTTCACGTATATTATGGCTGGCTAAAAGACATTTCACGTATATTAGGGCTGCACAATTCCCATATATGATATAGAAACTAAACATGTGGCATTACAGAACATGTCTAAACTAAGCAGATAACATATATGATATCAAAAGTAGGCACTTCAAGGCAACATATGCATGATATGACTAACATCATCATGCCAAGGTAGAGCAAACACCTCGGGGGGTAAATAGGAGTGGTCAGCGGCGTCTGAATCCGCCTCAGAACAGATATCTTCCTCTGGATTACAATCTGGAGAGGGGTGGGGAGGGTTTGACATTGAACCCACCATGGAGCGATGCCTGCATGACATTGTATTGCCGCGCAAAACTCTTCTCTTTTTCTCTACATGTTCAACATGACTGTGTACAATATCTGACATGCATACGAAAATAATATGGTGAGATTATGTAAGGAGAGCATGCAGAAATTTAGAGTGATGGTAACAACCAGTGGATGGATCCAAAAATAATGATAGCAGGCTGATGATTGCTTTAATTTAATAAAAAGACAGATGATAATTGCTTTACTATTTGTTTCCCACCCAAGATGAACAACATAGGCATACACTAGGTGAATCAAATATTAGACAGAGATACTATTCATTGCTTCCTTGATATGTGCCCCACAACTAATTTAGAACTCAAGTTTGAACATTAATTTGGACCTGACTTGTAGTCCAAGAGGTGAACAGGACAATAAAGTAGCAGGTAATTTTAAGCAATGCATAACATAATCAGAAACAAAATAGTGCGACCTCTCTTGTGGACCCATATACTCCTCAGGTTCATCTGTTGAGTCGATGATGGTGATGCCGTTGCGATGGGTGCCGGCGGTAGGGAAGAAGATCTGAGGCGGCGAAAGATGGTCAGGAGTCGTGATGTCTGGTTTGGTGGATGTTGCTGTCGATGGAGCAGCTCAGTTGAGGTGGACGACGTCGCGGCAGGAGCAGGACAAACCACACAAAGTTCCCTTCGACACCTACCTATAACTGAAGTAATTCTGTAAGGGCTCATTTGGCTTGCATGATTCTAAAAACGCAGGGATAGAAAAAACACCAGAATAGGATAGGAATGCACATGGTAAACAGAGCATTTGTAAACACAGGATTTCTGTCAACTTGAGTGTTTAGTTTACAGGAATTGGAAGAGTAGAGGAATGCACAGAAACATGGCCAAAATAAAGTGAAACCATATGAAAGCGTGTACAGTTAGAATGTTATTCTGCCACTAATGCACTTGGTCTTGTTTTCATGCATAGGATTTTGAAAAGTAGGTCCAGGTGGATGTTTTGCTTCATTCCTTTCAACAAAATGCATGAATAATTGAATAGTAGAGTGCCATTGGAAAATTCCCTATTGCTATGTTTTTCTGTCGAACCAAAATAGCCCTAATGGATCGACATGAATGTAAAGTAATAAGTGATGCAACAAGTGTACAACCTCTTTGCCGTAGCCATGTCGACCTGAGCATCATTAGGTTGGTCGCTGAAGCAGTTGAGGCAGAGGTGGCTGTCGGAGGTGTGGAGGAAGATCTAAGGAATCTGTAGATGGCGTCCAGGGCACTGATTTGTTGTGATGGTTCGTTCTGTCGTTGGAGCAGCCTCGGTGAGCCGTAAGACATCAAGGCTGAAGCAGCACAAGATAGGCATCATCAATCTCAAGTGGGATTCTAATAGCATCTCCAATAGATGATGTAAAATAGATATAAAATTTACATCACCAAAAACCACCTGACTACAACAGATGAGGTAAAAACTGTTGACTCTGAACTTGTCAGAACTGAAATTTACTGTGGAATCTGAATGTTACTGTCGAAACTGAACACAATAGTCGCAGAGAGGCACTTGACATGTAGTTTAGGGAGGGCCTGCAGTTTATCTACAACCTGCACCCCCCTGAGCCGAAACAACTCCCCACCGCCAGTCCCCCGCCGCCCCGACCAGCCCTATAGCCCCCCCCCCTGCCCCCACCCTGAACCCTAAGATAGATAGTAGGGTACCTCTCTGGCGAGCCCCCGTCCCCGCTGCGGGTGGTTCTTCCTTAACCCCGGCGAGCCCCCCGCCCCACCCCCTGAAAATCTACTGACCCAAAAGTCGATTTAGTCGACTGAAGTGTAGCTAAATCGGAGCAGAGCAGCAGCTCGAGCGAGGGGGAGAGCAACAGCAGCAGCGCGAGCGAGTGAGCGAGAGCTGGAGCAGCAGCAGCTGGGCGAGCGAGTGATCGAGCGAGGGCCGGAGCAGCAGCAGCGCGAGCGAGCGAGCGAGAGCCAGAACAGTAGCAGCAGAAGGGGCCTCGCACTGGGGGAGAGCCGCCGTCGAGATGTCGCCTGCGGCGCCGGCTTCAAGGTAGCTGCTCCATGGGATGCGGGATGGAGCACCGTCGGCGCCGAGAGGTCGAGCTAAGGAGAAGGTGCGATTCGATGAGTGTACAACCTCTTTGGTGGCGTCGAGTAGGCCTCGGCTTTGTCCGAGGAGTCGGTGAGGGTGCTGCGGTTCCGGTGGAGCAGGTTAAGGCGGCGCTGTGGGGATGGAGCAGCCGCGATAGACGAGGCGATCGTAAGAGCAGCTCCTTGGAGGTGTAGGACGGGGCGGCTGAACCAGCGGGATGATGGATCCTCATCCGGGGAGGTGGACCAGGGACGTCGAGCTGTTGCGGTGGATAACGTCGTCGGGGAAGAGGCTCCGGCTGGGCAGCGGTGAGGTGGCAGACGGAGGAGGGTGGGGTTCCGCGGCTGGAGTGGAGAGGTTATGGCAGCCTAAGATTTCGAATGGCAAAAAGGAGGCTATGCGAGGGGGTGAACCACACAAATAGAGAGTCTTACCCAGTTTTACTATAAAAATGCTATTCAAAGCAACTCCCTCCTTCCATCTATATAGGGCCAAATGCGTTTTTTATGCTAACTTTGACCAAATATTAGAGCAATAATATATGACATGCAACTTACACAAAGCACACTGTTAAATTCATCTGTGAAAGGTTCTTTCAATGATATAATTTTCACATTGTGCTTGTCATGTACTATTAATCTTGTCAATAGTCAAAGGCGGTATTAAAAAACGCATTATGCCCTATATAGATGGAAGGAGGGAGTATGAATCCATGTTATGTCCAATTAAATTTTTTCGATTGCTGTATAATGCATGTAACCTACTCATACCAACATTTTAGTGCATTCTAAATGTCTATACTACCGCTGCAATTCGAACTGAATTTGAATTTGTTTATCTATTTCAATAAGAATCTACAATCATGATTGTTGCCAACTTCAACCATCATTCGTGTATTACCTTCATAACACACCACATGATTACTATAGATATAGATATGAACTATGTGTACTACATGAACTTGAATTCTATTTTTTGAATACACTTGATGTTGATTCCAAATAATAGTACATTTGATGTACTAACTATAAATTCATAATCTAAACCATGTTCCCTACATGTACATCGTGTTTATCACACATAGTATAGTGCCCCGCCCCCTACATTATGACAAGTATCTAGACCTGAGCTGCAAAAGCCACACATTAGCCCAAATTATGATCAATGTTCTATATATTATACGTAGTACTAGCAAGCTGCCCATGCGTTCCACAGAACATCAACATGATCAAGGGGAGGCCTAATTTGCAAATAGGGAGAGGGGTGTGGGTATCTTTTTCCAAAATTGCCATAGTTTCCTTCCTATCCGTCAGATATAAATTGGATGGCCTATATTGCAGGATGACAGGCACACCATCATCAACAACTCCGTTTTTATAAGAGTAGAGATAAAATATATTATATGTAGTATAACATGTTCATAACCACACCATGTGTATCATGTTATATATATTCACACATGCGTCAGTTTAAAACACTATGATAAATTCTTCAAATATCCGAATTCGCTTTTTATAATGAAGTATGATCTCTATTCTTCTTTTACACCCACACAATCCTCTTATCTTTGTAGCTAGCTAGCGCAAACTTTCTCTCGTGCATGCACACGCCCGCATCCCTCTCACCCTCCCTCGGCATTCTCTAGCTCCATCGCGCAAATTCATCTTTTCACTTTAGGTCGTTCACCCACAGTGTGTGTAGGCCCCCAGCTCCTTTACGGCACACATCGACCGATATGCCTCTCTAGCCAGGTGTGCCTAGCACGAAACACAAGCTTCCCCTCCTCTCTTATCATCGTCCATGCCTCACTCCCACCACTCTTTTCATCGATCTCGATCTCGTACTCGCACACTCCTCCCCCTCGATATAGAATGACTCTCGCACCACCTCCTAGATGCATCCCTCTCTCTCTATCCTTCTCCTCGTGCCTCATTTGCTTCTAACACACACATGCATGTATACCGATCGATCTCCAAACATATACCTAGGTCGACTTTAACTATCCCCCCCCTTCGATCGACGTACCTCACAAGTTACGTCTCTCCTTTCCCTGACAAAGGACAATTGATCTTCCTATGCACTTATGTCTTCTTAAAACAGCCATATCGCCCCCCTCATCATTCGTGCATGCCTCCTGACCCGTCTCTCACACGCACGTGCACAGACAGGTAGTCATCCCCTCTCTTATTGATATTGCAGGCGTGCCCTCCGGTTGTCTAGCAAGCCTATCCCACCATTTGTTAGAAGCAACTCCACTACCACCCCTCCAACACTCTAGCTCTGTCTCTTTCCCAACCTTATTCCTCTCCTACACAGATGCATGGATGCCGATCGATCTCCCTTAATACATGAGGTAGATCGATCTCCCTTAATACATGAGGTAGGCCTCTCTCCTCCTCCACACATATACCAGCCATTGTACCTCTATAGTCCCCCCCTCCCCCCCGACACACAGACAGTCGAGCGCTGTAGGTAGGTATCCATGCCACAGAGACAAACTGCACCTGTTCCCTCTCATGTTCCAGTAGGCCAGCCACTCTATATCTTTGACGTGGGCACACACAAATTCGATGACACTCTTTATCGATCGCGCGCACACACACACACATCATCCCTCTCTTCGATTCTATGGACACCTCAAGACGATGATACCTCCACTCTCTTCTCATGGATCGCCCCCTCTATATATATGATATATCCAAGAATCTATTTCACACACATTGAATATGTTACATTTTTTGATTCACCCCACCCCCCCCCCCAAAACTCTCACGAACCCACACACACTATACTATCTCTCTACGTTTGAATCTCTCTCACAAAACCCCACGTAGGTGGTGTACATATACAAGAAGAGAATAGGTGCACCGTGCACGTACTCCTGCTTCGTGCCCAGCCACACCCGCACGGGTACACGGTGGAGCTCATTTCTGTACGAAAAGGCAGCCCATGTGCTAATTTGAACGCGTGTAGCGGATGTTTACCTACGGAGGTCATGTACCACGCGTGCACGAAACAAAGTTCGACTTGATGCATTGACGCGTTATTTTTAAATAAAGTTATATCGCTTAATGGCACGTACACAGAATAAAACGATTTTTATGGAGAAAAAGGTAGTCTGCTCCACTATATACAATGGAGCCTGCCTTCCTGGTTTGTCTCTCTTCAGAGTATCTCACACAAGGCTGCGGTGGCCTCTCTCTCTCACCGTTGGTCACTGATCCGGCCGCATCCTGTCTGCCGGCGGAATGGGAGGACGTGCATCATTTCTCCGTTCGACGGCACCGAGGCAGCACGTCCCGATCTGCGGTACACGTCGTTCTCTCTGACCAAGCTCCGCCGTGGTAGGGACTACGCCACCTGCTCGCCGCCATAGTATGGGCAGATTCCGCCTGCCGCCGCTCACCTAGTTACATCCCGACAACCTCCAGGTATCCCCTCCCGCCTCGCTCCACTACCCGTCTTCCCACGTCGCTACATGTGGATCTTCCATAGTTCTTTGCCCAAAATGTAGCTCGTCCGGTGTACTTTCCATATTGCAATCTCGTCCTCACACTGTTTTAGACAAACACAATCGTGTTGTTATCTTCCCTTAGGACAAGGAATATGCTTCTTTTTTGGCGTCGCATGTGTCATCAACTGATATTGGCCAGTAATTGTTTGCTTTCAACCTCTTTTTTGTAAACAGGGCTATCCATGTCACCTCGTTGCTATTTCGACCTTTTGGTGAACTGCACAAGTCACTTTTTTTCTTAAGTGTTTTGTGCAGTTCTACCAAAATGTCACACGGGCAACGTCTCTACATTTCAGTGCAACTGCACAAAGGGAGATTGGTTTTTCTCTATCCTCCTCATCTAACTCCGAGCCTAAGCTTCTCCAACTAGTTGGTCTTAAGAGAGACTGCAAAGGTGACCTGCTTCTATTTGTGTGTTTATTGTTTCATTGGCAGTCCTCTATTATTGTAATCACACTTAATATCTTTGGAACAGGGACGCTCAGCTCTATTTTAGTGGAACTGCACAAAATGATCGGAATGTTGCATGCTCCAGACAGAGTTGGGGGACGTTGCTACCAATGAAAGCATGGGTCAATTTTAATTTAACACCTTCTCACAACTTTGTCTTTAGTTGTGATGTAAATATTAGCTCTCATTAGCAAGGAAGATAGTTTTTTATTGTTTCCAAAAGAGCACCGATGGCAAGACACACGAAACAAAAGCTGAAAGCTCACACCATTGTACAATTTCATGTCGCTGGAAAATTATTTGTATAGTACGTCAATTATGTAAACAAATGTCGGAAGCTTGATAGCATTGCCAGAAGCCTCTTCGGCATTCGGGTCCATGTGACATGCACAAAATTATACTCCTTCATTCCTAAATATTTGTCTTTTTACAAATTTCAAATGGGCATATTTAAGAGTGTAGATTCACCCATTTTGCTTCGTATGTGTACTCCCTCCGTTCCTAAATATTTGTCTTTCTAGAGATTTCAACAAGTGACTACATACGGAGCAAAATGAGTGAATCTACACTCTAAAATATGTCTATATACATCCATATGTAGTAGTCCATTTGATTCTCTAAAAAGACAAATATTTGAGTAGTCACTCATTGAAATCTCTAGAAAGACAAATACTCTGGAGTATATTTAAGAACCGAGGGGGTAGTGCACAGCCGCATGGGAGACTCAGACCGGTCGTTGCGCTGCATTAGTAGTGAGTAATGAGCAGTCAAATCATAAGCCCCACCTTTCCCACTGTAAGTTGCTCGGAAGAAGCAACCATCAATACGCTCTTCTTTGAATCCGCTCATACTACTCCATCTCTAGGACCAAGGCGACTAGCGATCGGCCTGAAAAATAGCATTGGTAGTTATAGCATGACGTCTATTACTAGAGGAAATAATGCGTACACACATGCATGTAGTGCTTCCACCCCGGGTACACACATGCATGCACTTACACCACTCTGTAGTACTACATCAAGAGAAAATTGTGGTTACCACGCCCTAATTAATTGAGCATTAAACCAAACGCGTCTAAAGTCTCTCTGGTGGTGGAAATGCATTGAGAGAAATGCATCATAATGAATCGCACCCTACAAACTATGACGGAGGGAGGAGTAGTATGAAGGTGAAAAACCAAGTACGCGTATGGCCAGTCGGTCAACGCACATCCTCTTGGCATATCACTGACATATGGGAACGGAGTGTGAGCAAAGTGATCTCAATTGACAGCAAAATGGCCAACCCGCCGTTCCTTGAGAGAGACGAGGAACGAGAACACACAGACGGGCCCACACGGAGGCCAAGATATATTCGAGCATGGTTGATCGATATCGTCATTACATGTTGGGCTGTCGTTTTCCGCCCTTCTCTGGAATAGATGTGTACTTTATCAGAGATTAAAAAAAATAAGAGTACAAAGGCTCCACCATGCGGTTCTAGTAGTAGTACTACTCGTACTACTAAACCTTGCACTTGGCTCTTCGCCTCTTCGTGAAGTTGAACAATGATGGTACTCCGCATGTTCGGTACAACAATGTATGGCTCTGGCAATCTGACACTGAATGAACTGATGCATGTCCACCGCCCGGGCGAGGGTATGTTGCATTAGTCAGAAGGTGTAAGCAAGCTTCACCTTGTCCT
The DNA here is from genome assembly GCF_056163025.1 of Triticum urartu. Classification (NCBI taxonomy): domain Eukaryota; kingdom Viridiplantae; phylum Streptophyta; class Magnoliopsida; order Poales; family Poaceae; genus Triticum; species Triticum urartu. The sequence continues at coordinate 206,282,810 of NC_141873.1, forward strand.
GCAAGCTTCTCCTTGTTCTGCGAGTTGACGGGACACACCAACAAGTAGTGCTAGTCCATACTCCCTCCTTTCCGGTTAATATGGCTTAATCTTTTTTGCGGGTAAATGAGAGAGATTTTTTCATATATAAGCATACTTAGGACGATCAGCCAAGACACTGGTGACTAGGAGGCGAGGTACCCCGCAAAAAAGAATTAGGAAGCGAGGTGTTTCATCAAGCCAGCTCTCGGCCGCATTCAAAGTGCAGCAAGCATGGTTCGCACAAAGATGCGCCGCAAGGTTTGCTGACCTGTTTACATGCTGAATAACAAAAAAAGAGGAAATATTACCGAGCGCTCCTATTTGTAACAGGATATGAGCTAGAATTAAGCAAGAATTGTGGCGAGTGTTCCATGCAATCAACTTCCATTATCACATGCGAGAACCCTCGAAGAGAACCAAATGTGTTGGAGATTGCTTTATCACATTTTAAAAATATAATAAGAGTGCAGACGCTCCTCCATCCGGTTCCTAGTACTAGTATAGTACATACCTCTATAGACTATAGTAGTAGTACTAGTGCTAGTAAACTTTGCGCTTGGTTGTTCGCCTCTTCGGGAAGTGCAACAATAATAGTACAAGTAGTGTCTGCTTCTGGCAATCTGACACCGAATTAACTGTTGCACGTCCACCGCCTGAGCGAAGGAGAGCTTGCATTAGTTAAAAGTTTCACCTTTCCCGTGAGCCACCGCACGCAAGCTTCTCCCGTCCTGCAAGCTTCTCCTCGTTCGGCAAGTTGACGGGACACAGCAAAGTAATGCTAGTCCATACTGCCTCCTCTCCAGTTAATATGGCTTAATTTCAAACGAGATAAATACACTATCTATCATTGTATATTTGTAAAAATACGGTCAGTGGACTTCATAATATGCTCATTGCACTCAATATATACATTTTCCGGTGTTTATACGGTCACTAGCTCACCCTGGCTGAGTATGTGTGTGCATGCACGTGTAGGTTGAGCACTTGAGCGTGACCGTGTGTGTTCCGTCGTGTGCTCGGAGATGCATGCAATAGGGCGTTGCGCGCATTTTTGCGTCCATGTGTACGTGTGACTGTTGCATACACGTAGGGGGAGTACGTGTAGGGGCCACTAAAGGAGCAGTCAAATCACCCAGCAAGTTAGTCGGAAGAAGCAATCATCATTTCACTCTTCAATGACACGTACGCAATAGAAAATGGTTGATATGGAGAGAAAAAGAAAGCCACTATATACACACTAGCAGGAGCCTAAGCTACAAGCCTGCTTGCTTGGGTTGCTCTCTACACAAGCATAGAACGACGGTGGCCACACCGCTCGTCACATATCCGGCCTGATCCCGCAGCTGGGGGAAGGGAACAATGTTCTGCATAGACGCGGTTGACATCGGCGAGGGAGAAAATCCACCGTCGGTGCGTCCCAATCGGGGTGACCGCGGTATGGGACGATGTCGCGTCCCAACCACCCTTCTAGCTACAGCCCAACATCCCAAGTAGTCCATCTTCCTTTTGGAGCCGGCTTGCTCCACTGCCGCAGCTCCCCACGTAGCTCCATCTCCATGTCGATCTTTGTCTACTTCTATCGGGTTCTACTTGTGATGAGTTTATGTCACATGAACTAGTGCCAGTACTATTATTCTAATCACACTTCTTCAATATCTTTGCCATCAGGGATGCTCAGCTCGATTTTAGTGGAACTATACAAAAGCATCGTATGATCCGAGGGTGCCAACCGTCTTTCCTTCGACAGGTTCTACCCGGCCAGGAACCTAAATCCTGTTTAGGGTTTAGGGTTTAAGTTGTAGTGACCCCATCATTAGTTTTTCTTTCGTACACACTCTCACAACTTATGTCTGTAGTTGTGAAGTAAATATTCGCTATGATCTGTGAATCATTGAGATGCATCAACATGCATGTTAGTTTTCCTTTGTATTTGATGGAATGTTGTAACGAGGCAACCTTGGAGTAGGAATGAAAATGGAGTGGAAAGTTTTCGTTTTTACAAAGAAAAAATGGAAACGGAGAGAAACGAATGTTTCGTTTCATTGGATCGCGCCATCGAGCAAAACCAACGTTTAAATCATGTCTGTCGCGTTCGTGTCTCACCCTCCTCCATGGCTTGACCCCACACGGTCGCTCGGCATGCCACTCACCGCAAACCAAGTATACGATAACTTTCCCGCCTACTTGTTGATGGATCGCGCCATGGAGTACTAGTACTACTGGAAGAGATTGAAGAGTTGGGGGAGAACAGCTAGCTGTAGCACGTACTCCCAAGAACTTTTTACATGCATGTTGTCGCCGGCTATTGCGACCTTTGAATGCGGAGCAGTCACGTGCAGTAGGAAGCTGTGCGAGCAACGCTTTCTCGGCCGACGCGCCGCTTCAATGCCGGCGCCAGTGAGAGGTCGTGTCCACTCTGGCCGGGCATGAATGCGGCACTGGCCGTTTTGGGCGGGAAGCACGCACGGGTGATGAAGAGGGTTCGGGTTGGTCAGGAGCGGCCATGGCAGCGGTCCGGACGCCCGCAAACAAGAGATGTTGTACGTTAATATTGCCGCGTATATAATTAACAACGTAAATAATGTGCCAGTTGGACAAATATGATTGGAGATGGAGATGGAAATGGAATTTTACGTAAACAAGGATATGCATGTCTATGTCTATGTGTGTGTGCGCGACGACTCTCGCGACCCGGAAGCGGGGGAGTGTTTTTGATCGAGTTTTCTTTCTTGGTACGTTAAAAAATTGTCTGCCAGTTTTCGTTTCTTTTTTCCGGGAACGCGCATATTCTATTTAAAACCACTGCTACGGAAAGATTGTTTTACACCATTATAGCCTCTTGTTTGATAGAGTTTCTTGCGTCTCGCTCTCTCACCCTCTCCACATCAAAACAAGATGACAATGTCCACACTATCTCTCTCCTCACCTGTGGTCATAGATCCGGCCGAATCCCGTCCGCTACGCGAGGTGAGGAGGTGCAGCGTTAACGTTGTCTCCGTCGGCGATGGAGGAAGCCGATGTGCACCATCCTCTCGAAGCCGGCACTGGCGCAGACGAAGGTCCTCCGCACCCTTGTTCGCTGCCGTCGTGTGGGAAGATCCCGCCCGCCCACCTAAGTGACATCTCGCCCACCTGAGGTATAACTTCTTGTACTAGTCCAGCTCACCAGGTAGCTGCATGCGGGTTTTCTTCTATGCGACTACTCCCCAGCTCCCCATGTATAGTATCTAGGGTTCGTCGGCTGGTCCAACATCACCTACTATTATAGAGGAAATGCCACTCGAAAAGTTGTCCTGATTTATGCCTCGGTGGAGGTATACATGTTGTTTTGACAAAAAGTACATGGTGGTTGTGCAGTCATTGTCCATATGCTCCTACTGCTGCTACTAATCTAATACTATCACTGGTTAAATGAAGAAATGCTTTTTCTCTCGGGTATCCTGGTTTAGTTCCCATCAAGATAATCATGATGCTTCATGTTTGTTTGTGTACTTTTCATAATTCTTATTGACAATTGAGATGTCGTTGTCAATCTTGTAAAACAAAGTAACAACACTATATCCATTTTTTTATATTTTTGGAAACAGCGATGCGTATCTCCATACCCGGGCATGTCTTCCTCAATTTTAGTGGAACTGCACAAAATTGGATGGCCATTGTTGTTCTGCCTCACTATCCTCTGCCACATGGTTCTTCCTTCCTCGAGCTTGATTACTGAGAAGAAACAGACCAATGTGAGGATTTGTTGAACTTCATAGATGCCTCACCCAAACTTGATGCCAAATGGATGATGCATCACCACGATGACCTATCGATGCTCATGGTTGCGCCTCATGGTTGCGTCGGCTGGTGAAGCTGACCGATTTTCAATGAAAAACAAGTTTTCTTCCATCAGCGCTCTTTGCTTGTTACCCACAAAGATGATATCCTTCGTCAGTTCACCTTGGTTGCGTTGGAGACGCAGTCGTCTTTCACGCTGGTGCAATTTGATCACACAATTGGCTATGAACCTAATGTTTCCTTGAAGAAGGATCGACGTTGGTACTAAGAGCATAAGTTTTGTATTGATTTCTAAGCCTTCTCACAACTTTGTCTCCAGCTCCCCTGTAATTTTATTTGTCCAGCTATTAACTTTGATTGAAAAAATGGTGTGGACTAAAAACCCGGATGGATGTAGTAGCCCTCCATTTTTATTTACCCCGCATATTAGATTTGACTAAAGTCAAACTTTGTAAAGTTTGACCAAGTTTAGGCCGAACACAACAAACCATAATTATTAGAGAGGGCAAACTTTACATACTCTCAAACCTTTTCGAAAATTGAAATTAAAATTCTTTATTTGTACACACTCTCACACATTTCCGATAATTTGGCGCATGTGTGGTTGTTCACTTAAGGGAGGGTAGTGTACCACACGTGAAGGACAGGAAGTGCGACCAGGACGCGTGGATAGTAGTTTTCTTCACTGGCACGTTAAATAAAGAGTTTCTTTTCATACTTACACAATTCATAATGACTGTTATGGAGAGAATAAGAAAACCACTCCACTATATATTAGTCGTATACACGAGTACTATATGGACGCAGCTTCATTGACTTTAGTGCACCTGCCTTTGGGTTTATTACAGGTGGGCCCAAAATGTGGCTGGCCCACCTGTCATACAGCCAAAAGCAGGTGCAGTTAAGGCACGGGAGCTCAGTCCGTACTATAGTATATATATAAGCTGGAGCCTCAGCGCTTGTTCACTAGGGTTTGCACTATCCACACTCTCGCCGCACTACATATATATACACACTGGAGGCTTAGCGTTTCTTTGCTAGGGTTTGCTATATTCACTGTCTCTCACCCTCTTCACTAGATCTAAAGAAGACTGCATTGTGGCCTCTGTCTCTCTCACCCCCCCTCACAGCTGGCGAAGGAGGTGTCCGGATCACATCGCATCGAGAAGGGGAGGAGGTGCAATGTTCACTCTATCGCCTTCGGCGAGGGAGGCAATCCACTGCCGGCTGCGCTTTTCTCTTTCACCCAACGCATGTGCGGGAGGGCCACCGACCCCTTCTTCCTTGTTGTCGTACATAGTGTGGGAAGATCTGACCTCCCGCCGCACGCCTTGCCACATCCCGATGACCCTAAGTTATAAGTTTCTTTGAAACCGTCATTTGTCTAGCTGCATGCTGATCTTTTTCGATTCTATAGTCGAATCTAGGTCTTGGTTCAAAGGGGAAAGAAGGGTGCGGTAGGGTGGAGCATGAATCTAGGACGTGGCTCAATGAGGAAAGGAGGGAGGGAAAGTAGTATAGACTAGATATCCAGCCGCTTTGTTGGTCGAAAAGGGAAAAAGGGGGTAACCCAGTACACAAATCTGTAAGGAACTGAACTCTTTGTTGAAAAGGGAAAGAAACTTGGGGTCAGGTAGTTTGTGCAGGACTAGATTTGCTGCCCTCACATCGAGAAAAGTTTCAAAGAGAACAAATATGGGACCAACGCAGATATGTTGCTTGGCTACATACTCTGCATCACCCATTTATACGTGTGGACGCACATGGTGCTGGCATGTCCCATGTCCCATCCACATGATCGTGCAGTATGTTTTGAGATGTTGTGCTACTTGTATTGGTACTGTTTTAAATAAATGTTGAATTGAAGCTATTGTATTTTAAGCAATGCCACTCTCAGAGTTAACTACTGAACTATTTTAAGAGAATTTCTCTCTTAGTATGAATCAATGCAACCGTTTTAGAAATGCTACTGTCCTATACTTTGTTTTCCACCAAGATAAGGTAGATGCTTCTTTTTGTGGCCGCATGTTTCATCCTCCTTTATTGGCATTAATTATTTCCTTTTTTACCTTTGTTAAATCAGGGATATCTATACAACTTGTTGCTATAGCAAACTTAAATGTCACACCGCCGACTTTACTTGATTTCAGAGTAACTGCACAAAATGAGATTGGATTTCCTATTCGTGTTGGCAGATTCGTACGTGATCTTGTGTGCGTCATGACAGGTTGGTACTTGCCATCATCCACATGATTGTGCAGTGTGTTTTGAGATGTTGTGCTACTTGTATTGGTACTGTTTTAAATAAATGTTGAATTGAAGCTATTGTATTGCTGTCTTTTCCCATTAAGTAGTGAACAAAAATGGGACCAACCCAGACATTATGCTTGTTGTTTTGTTACAACAAACTCTGCATCACCCCCTTTATAAGTAGATGGAAGCACATGTTGTTGTTATGCCCACTCTCCCCTAGAACTGTTTATGTTTTTTGTTAATCTAATGCCGCTGGTAAAATTAAGCAATGCCACTCATAGAATTAACTACTGAATCTTATTTCAAAACTGCAACACTTGTTAGGGATTGGCAGGATTACCATTTTTGTGGCCGCATGTTTCATCCTCCTTTATTGGCCAGTAATTGATTCCTTTTTGCCTTTGTTAAAACAGGGATATCTATTCAACTTGTTGCTATTGCGACATTTTTCTTCGCCTAATTTTGGTGGAACTACACAAAATGAGACCAGATTTCCATATATGTGTTGAGATCTCTCTCAGGTCTTCCTCACGAGTTGTTTCAAATATTGGTCTTGAAAGGTCGGTACCGACTTTCCTCAGAATTAACTACTGAATCTTAGTCCAAAACTGCAACACTTGTTTGGGATCGGCGGGAGTACCATTTCTGTTAGGGATTGGCCGGAGTACATGTTTAAGAAATGCATTGTTCAGATAATGTCTCTGTTATTATATATCAGTTACAGTGTTTTACAAATGGTACTATCCTTCTTTGTAGTTCTTTCTACATGTTTAACCAAGGTATTGTTAAGATAATGTCTCTGTTAAAATGAATCAGTCGCATTGTTTTAGGAATGATACTTTTCTGCTTTGTCGTTCTTTATACATGTTGAAACAAGGCATTGTTAAGATAATGTCTCAGTTAATATGAATGAATCACACTGATTGAGAATTGCTACTCTCCTGCTTTGTTTCCCATTAAGATGAGGTAGATCAGTAGATGTTTTTCTCCTGGGAGTACAAGTCATCAACCGTTATTTCTCAGTAATTGTTTTCCTTATACCTTTTGTTGCTTAGAGGGATATCAAAATTAAAGTTTGGTTTTATTCCGACTTTCATTTTAGTTGAACTGCACAAAAGGAGCCAATATGTCTAAGGCAAACTGCTGCATTAGTGGGTCCAGTTGGTCTTACCATTTTGCGGAAAGAAGTAGTCACTGTTTGCGCTACATTACACAAGGAATGATTGAGAAGCTTTATAGAGTATCAGTAGACGCTGGTGACATGACTAGTCTGCAGAGAGCATAGGAAACTCTACAACACGTGGAGTGCACTGGGCAAAAAGTGCCCAAACAAGTATAGGAAGCCAGGATAGGAGTCCAAATCTGTCAATGTCATTCTAAGCAACAATGATCGGGCATCTGGGTATGGTAATCTATTTACCGTACTTTTAGTTTGTTAGTCCACCGATTGGTGGGTTGACACTGGGGCCAATATTCATGCCTGTGTTGTTGTGTCTTTGTTTTCTTGCAGCATATAAATACGATATCCATAGGGATGCTCAGCTTGATTTTAGTGGAACTGCACAAAATGTCCATATGGTTTGTGTCCTCCATAATACTTCATCATGCACAATACATCGAATGGTTCTCTAATCATTCGTCTTCACCTTGAGCCACCGGACTATATGTTTGAATGGTGCTGCTAGGGTCGGCCATTAAGAAGGGTAAGAAGAAAGACAAAAAGAGAGATGGCTGCTTTACTTATGGTTAGGTGGAACACTGGGCAAACAAGTGCCCAAACAAGTACCATGAAGCCAGGACAGGACTCCAAGTCTGTCGATGTCACTCTAAGCATCTGGGTATGGTAATTTGTTTATCGTACTTTCAGTTTGTTAGTCCACCGATTGGTGGGTTGACACTGGGGCCAATATTCATGTGTGTGTTGATGTGTCTTTGTTTTCTGGCAGCATATAAATAAGAAATCCACAGGGATGCTCAGCTTGATTTTAGTGGAACTGCACAAAATGTTCAGATGGTTTGTGTCCTCCATAATACTTCACATCATGCACAATACATCGAATGGTTCTCTAATCATTCGTCGTCACCTTGAGCCACCGGACTATCAAATGACAAACTGATGACAAACCCTGCCCGTTCCACAATAATAGGCATTACATATTTTGAATGGGAAAAGCTTGTCAAAGTTGACATTAGTTTAATATGTTGGAATTGGAAAACCTTGTCAATTTTTGCTCATTGATGTTAGCTAGAAGACATGCATTTGATATTTTTGAGAGGGACGCCCTTTGTTGTGAGCAACGTCGATCGTTTATTCCTATTCCTGTCTTCAGTTCAGAAGTAAATATTTACTCTGCTGAGATGCATAGTCACATGAATGTTGACTTATGTAAGATATTTTAAGAGTTTGTTCTGAATATTGTCTATGTAATGCCAGGCCTTGTGTTTGATTGCAAAGTTGAGCTTGGAATGTTGTGGCATGCGGCATCACGAGCTGTTCACCGTGCCTCTTGAGAATAATGCTTCGTATTGTTTTGCATGTCAATCTAATGCAAGTGATTTGCTTGTTAGGAAGATCATCCTCTTCTGTTGTTTTCGTGCTTAAGAAGTTCGTCGTCTTATGTTTCATTCATAGCCTATACGACAAGTCAGGTAGGTTAGACGTGAAACCATATGATCTTCCGACCAACTCATCATCTTAGGCCGTGATTGGATCGTCGTTTTCCAACCAAAACCGCTTGTAAAACTGACGCTTGTAAATAAAAGTAGATGGTCTTAGGCGAAGCGCTTGGTTGGTCGATTTAGACTAGTAAAATATACACCGGTCTCTCAAATTACACACGTAACCCGCCGGTTTTACTTACAGACCTCGGGCCCTCGGTTTCATTATGCCTGTATTTTACGCGTTGTTTCCGATGATGAGTAAATTGCACTTGTATCTTAATACAGGTGTGAAATAAACCAGAGCTCCCAAGCGCGGCCTTACCGTTTCATGCCGTCTCAGTCTCTCAAAGGTGCTCATAGGTGTCCGATGATCCTCGCTTCCTGAATGAGCGGCGGGTGCTGTATTAGACTATTCGTAGGGCCCGCGAGGCCCTCTCCGTCGTCCTTTGAGTTGTTGCTCTCGCCGTGGCGCCGAGCATTGTTAACATGGTCAATGAACATGAGGATTCAGGAGATGACTTTGTTTTGACTGGATGACAGTAGGGACCCACTAGGGCCATAGCCGTACATACGCGAATGCCTCCTTATTATGTACAACTATATTTTTTTGCTTCCTCCTGGTTTCCTGACATCATGGTCCCACACCATTGTCAACCTATGTACTCAATATAAACGAGAGAGTTGCACAAGTTGCGGCCGACAGCTGGGAGCAAGCTGCTCGAGTAGTATTTGTGATTTTGAGGCGTGAGCACTTCAGAGTTTTTCTTGGCGATGTTTCGTTGTTGTTCAGAGGAGAGCAGGGTATTAACTGGGCAGGTTGTGGCCCATCTAGCCCAGGACAGATATCCAGCCCAGATATTAAATTTTTTCAAGATGAAAATGGCTAGCCCAGCTATACATTTTTTTGATGAATACCCAGGCAAGGTCAACTTCTTATTCTCCGCCCAGCTAGGCTGCAAATCTTTCCTAGGAGGGATGCATTAGGCTTAACAAGAAAATGGGCTTTAAATAATAATAAATTGGATGTAATTATAAAAAGTGGGAAGTAACTATAAAAAATGCACCAAGCACAAAATTAGTTTATAAAATATTATTTATGGATTTTCAAAATCTTAATTTTTAATTGTTGCGCGCGCAATGGTTCGTTAGATTTTTACGTAATACAAATTTATATTTAATCTGACTAGAAATTTCGGGATAAAAATATTTCGGATCCCATTAAAATGTGGGAAATTTTATTGAATTCTGTCTTGAACGGTTGGTTGAAAATATTAATCATTGTCCTAGCTAGAAAATGGGATGTACTTTTAACAAACTGTAAATGTGCTGTAGTAAATTCCATTAGAATTCAAAAATGGGATATACATTCTTACAAATCGCAAATGGGCTATAAGTTCTCTGCCACACACTTGTGGGCCTACTAAGTTGACGCGTCCCCTAAAAAAAGAAGTTGACGCGTATGCAAGGCTTTTTCAAAATATTATAGTCAACACGCGGTTCTAGCAGTAGTGGCCATTGGATGTCCATCCAACGGATGCTGTGCTTCTTCTTCAATCTCGGATATTCTAGCTTCACCCACCCAAAAAATGATTCCTCCCCCTGACATCTTGGGCGCACCGTTTCAGAAGCTGACCTGTGGGCTACAACCTCTTGAGCACTGCGTTGGATTTCCCCGAAGAGGAAGGGATGATGCAGCAAAGTAGCATAAGTATTTCCCTCAGTTTTTGAGAACCAAGTTATCAATCCAGTAGGAGGCTACACTCAAGTCCCTCGTACCTACACAAAAACAATAGCTCAACGCAACTAATGTGATTAGGGGTTGTCAATCCCTTCACGGTCACTTAGGAAAGTGAGATCTGATAGAGATGATAAATAATATTTTTGGTATAGAGATGCAAAGTAAAAAGTAAAATCAAAGTAAAAGCAAAGCAATAATAAAGTGATGGAGATTGATATAATGAGAAAGAGACCCGGGGGCCATAGGTTTCACTAGTGGCTTCTCTCAAGAGCATAAGTATTCTACGGTGGGTGAACAAAGTACTGTTGAGCAATTGACAGAATTGAGCATAGTTATGAGAATATCTAGGTATGATCATGTATATAGGCATCACGTCCGAGACAAGTAGACCGAAACAATTCTGCATCTACTACTATTACTCCACTCATCGACCGCTATCCAACATGCATCTAGAGTATTAAGTTAAAAACAGAGTAACGCCTTAAGCAAGATGACATGATGTAGAGGGATAGTTTCATGCAATATGATAAAAACCCCATCTTGTTATCCTCGATGGCAACGATACAATACGTGCCTTGCTGCCCCTTCTGTCACTGGGAAAGGACACCGCAAGATCGAACCCAAAGCTAAGCACTTCTCCCATGCTAAGAAAAACCAATCTAGTAGGCCAAACCAAACTGATAATTCGAAGAGACTTGCAAAGATAACCAATCATACATAAAAGAATTCAAAGAAGATTCAAATTTTATTCATAGATAGACTGGATCATAAACCCACAATTCATCGGTCTCAACAAACACACCGTAAAAAGAAGATTACATCGAATAGATCTCCACGAGAGAGGGGGAGAACATTGTATTGATATCCAAAAAGAGAGAAGAAGCAATCTAGCTACTAACTATGGACCCGTAGGTCTGAAGTAAACTACTCACAATTCATCGGAGGGGCTTGGATGATGATGTAGAAGCCCTCCGTGATCGATGCCCCCTCCGGCTGAGCTCCGGAACAGGCCCCAAGATGGAATCTCATGGATACAGAAAGTTGCGGCGGTGGAATTAGGTTTTTGGCTCCGTCCCCGATCATTTGGGGGTACGTGGATATATATAGGAGGTAGAAGTACGTCGTTGGAGCTTCGAGGGGCCCACGAGGAAGGGGGCGCACCCTAGGGGGGCGCCCTCCACCCTCGTGACCGCCTCGTGGCTTTCTTGACGGAGGGTCCAAGTCTCCTGGATCTTTTCTGATAAGAAAATCACGTTTCCGAAGGTTTCATTCCATTTGGACTCCGTTTGATATTCCTTTTCTTCAAAACCCTAAAACAGGCAAAAACAGCAATTCTGGGCTGGGCCTCCGGTTAATAGTTTAGTCCCAAAAATAATATAAATCTGGATAATGAAGCCCAATAATGTCCAAAACAGTAGATAATATAGCATGGAGCAATCAAAAATTAGAGATACATTGGAGACGTATCAAGCATCCCCAAGCTTAATTCCTGCTCGTCCTGGAGTAGGTAAATGATAAAAACAGAATTTTTGATGTGGAGTGCTACTTGGCATAATTTTAATGTAATTCTTCTTAATTGTGGTATGAATATTAGATCCGAAAGATTCAAGACAAAAGTTCATATTGACATAAAAATGATAATACTTCAAGCATACTAACTAAGCAATTATGTCTTCTCAAAATAACATGGCCAGAAAAAGTTCATCCCTACAAAATCATATAGTTTAGTCATGTTTCATTTTCATCACACAAGAATGCTCTCATCATGCATAACCCCGATGACAAGCCAAGCAATTGTTTCATACTTTAGTAATCTCAAACCTATAAACTTTCACGCAATATATGAGCGCGAGCCATGGACATAGCACTATGGGTGGAATAGAATATAATAAGGGGGTTATGTGGAGAAGATAAAAAAGGAGAAAGTGTCACATCAACGAGGCTAATCAATGGACTATGGAGATGCCCACCGACTGATGTTAATGCAAGGAGTAGGGATTGCCATGCAACGGATACACTAGAGCTATAAATGTATGAAAGCTCAACAAAAGAAACTAGTGGGTGTGCATCCAACTTGCTTGCTCACGAAGACCTAGGGCACGCGAGGAGGCCCATTGTTGGAATATACAAGCCAAGTTCTATAATGAAAAATTCCCACTAGTATATGAAAGTTATAACATAAGAGACTCTCTACTATGAAGATCATGGTGCTACATTGAGGCACAAGTGTGGTAAAAGGATAGTAACATTGTCCCTTCTCTCTTTCTCTCTTTTTTTTGGGCCTTTTCTTTTTTATGGCCTTTTTTGGGCCTTCTCTTTTTTATGGCCTTTCTCCTTTTTTTATACCTCACTTGGGACAATGCTCTAATAATGATGATCATCACACTTCTATTTATTAACAACTCAATGATTACAACTCGATACTAGAACAAAGATGACTCTATATGAATGCCTCCGGCGGTGTACCGGGATATGCAATGAATCAAGAGTGACATGTATGAAAGAATTATGAACGGTGGCTTTGCCACAAATACTATGTCAACTACATGATCATCCTAAGCAATATGACAATGATGAATGTGTCATGATGAACGGAATGATGGAAAGATGCATGGCAATATATCTCGGAATGGCTATGGAAATGCCATAATAGGTAGGTATGGTGGCTGTTTTGATTAAGATATAAGGACGTTTATGTGTGAAAGACGGTATCATATCACGGGGTTTGGATGCACCGGCGAAGTTTGCGCCAACTCTCAATGCTAGAAAGGGCAATGCACAGTACCGAAGAGGCTAGCAAGGATGGAAGGGTGAGAGTGCGTATAATCCATGGACTCAACATTAGTCATAAAGAACTCACATACTTATTGCAAAAATCTACAAGTCATCAAAAACCTCGGCACTACGCGCATGCTCCTAGGGGGATAGATTGGTAGGAAAAGACCATCGCTCGTCCCCGACCGCCACTCATAAGGAAGACAATCAAATAACACCTCATGTTTCAAATTTGTTGCATAACGTTTACCATACGTGCATGCTATGGGACTTGCAAACTTCAACACAAGTACTTCTCAATTTCACAACTACTCAACTAGCATGACTTCGATATTATTACCTCCATATCTCAAAACAATCATCAAGTATCAAACTTTTCTTAGTATTCAACACACTCATATGAAAGTTTTATTATTAATCTTGCATACCAAGCATATTAGGATTTTAAGAAAATTACCATGCTATTAAGACTCTCAAAATAATCTAAGTGAAGCATGAGAGATCAATAGTTTCTATAAAACAAATCCACCATCGTGCTATAAAAGATATAAGTGAAGCACTAGAGCAAAACTATAAAGCTCAAAAGATATAAGTGAAGCACATAGAGTATTCTATCAAATTCCAAATCATGTATGGCTCTATCAAAAGGTGTGTACAGCAAGGATGATTGTGGTAGACTAACAAGCAAAGACTCAAATCATAAAAGACGCTCCAAGCAAAACACATATCATTTGGTGAATAAAAATATAGCTCCAAGTAAAGTTACCGATAGAAGTAGACGAAAGAGGGGATGCCTTCCCGGGCATCCCCAAGCTTTGGCTTTTAGGTGTCCTTAGATTATCTTGGGGGTGCCATGGGAATCCCCAAGCTTAGTCTCTTGCCACTCCTTGTTCCATAATCCATCAAATCTTTACCCAAAACTTGAAAACTTCACAACACAAAACTTAAAGTAGAAAACTCGTGAGCTCCGTTAGCGAAAGAAAATAAAAGACCACTTCAAGGTACTGTAATGAACTCATTATTTATTTATATTGGTGTTAAACCTACTTTATTACAACTTCTCAGAATCTGTCAAAAACAGAACAGTCTATAGTAATCTGTAGCTAGCGCAAGATCTGGAACCCCAAAAATTCTAAAATAAATTTCTGGACGTGAGGAATTTATCTATTAATCATCTACAAAAATAATTAACTAAATATCGCTTTCCAAATAAATATGACAGCAGTTCTCGTGAGCGCTAAAGTTTCTGTTTTTTACAGCAAGTTCAACAAGACTTTCCCCAAGTCTTCCCAATGGTTCTACTTGGCACAAACACTAATTAAACACAAAAAACACAGCCAAAACAGAGGCTAGATAATTTATTTATTACTAAACAGGAGCAAAAAGAAAGGAATAAAAATAAAATTGGGTTGCCTCCCAACAAGCGCTATCGTTTAACGCCCCTAGCTAGGCATAACAAGCAAGAATAGATCTAGGTATTGCCATCTTTGGTAGGCAATCCATAAGTGGATCTCATGATAGATTCATATGGTAATTTTATTTTATTTCTAGGTAAGTGTTCCATGCCCTTTTTTAATGGAAATTGAAATCTAATATTCCCTTCCTTCATATCAATAATTGCACCAACTGTTCTAAGGAAAGGTCTACCAAGAATAATAGGGCAAGAAGGATTGCAATCTATATCAAGAATGATAAAATCTACGGGCACTTAATTCATATTTGCAACAATAAGAACATCATTAATTCTTCCCATAGGTTTCTTAATAGTGGAATCCGCAAGATGCAAGTTTAGAGAGCAATCATCAAAATCACGGAAATCTAACAAATCACACAAAGTTTTGGGAATAGTAGAGACACTAGAACCCAAATCACACAAAGCATAAAACTCATAATTTTAATTTTAATTTTAATAGTAGGTTCCCACTCATCATAAGGTTTTCTAGGGATAGAAACTTCCAACTCAAGTTTTTCTTCATAAGATTGCATCAAGGCATCAACGATATCTTTAGTAAACGCTTTATTTTGACTATAAGCGTGAGGAGATTTTAGCATGGATTGAAACAAGGAAATACAATCAATTATAGAGCAATTTTCATAATTAAATTCCTTGAAATCTAATATAGTGGGTTTAGCAATATCTAGGGTTTTAATTTCTTCAATCCCACTTTTATCAAATTTAGCATCAAGATCAAAAGATTCAGAATTATTGGAACGCCTTCTAGGTAAAGGTGGATCATATTAAGTCCCATCATTATAAATATTCATATTGCAAAACAAAGATTTAATAAGGGAGACATCAATAACTTTTAGATCTTCATCATTATTTTCATAGGAACTAGAAGAACACGCTTTTATAAAGGCATCTTTCTTAGCACGCATCCTAGCGGTTCTTTCTTTGCACTCGTCAATGGAAATTTTCATGGCTTTGAGAGACTCATTGATATCATGCTTAGGTGGAATAGATCTAATTTTCAAAGAATCAACATCAAGAGCAATTCTATCAACGTTCCTAGCCAAATCATCAATCTTAAGCAATTTTTCTTCAATCATAGCATTAAAATTCTTTTGCGAAGAAATGAATTATTTAATATTAGATTCAAAATCAGAGGGCATCTTATTATAATTTCCATAAGAATTGTTTCAGGAATTACCATAATTATTAGAGGGATTACTAGGATAAGGCCTAGGATTGAAATTTCCTCTAAACGCATTGTTACCAAAATTGTTCCTACCAACAAAATTCACATCCATAGATTCATTATTATTCTCAATCAAAATAGACAAGGGCATATCATTAGGATCAGAAGAGAAACTCTTAGTAGCAAATAATTTCATAAGTTCATCCATCTTTCCACTCAAAACCTTAATTTCTTCTATCGCATGCACCTTTTTAGTAGATCTTTTAGTATGCCATTGAGAATAATTAACCATAATATTATCTAGGAGTTTAGTAGCTTCTCCTAAAGTGATTTCCATAAAAGTGCCTCCCGCGGCCGAATCTAAAAGATTTCTAGAAGCAAAATTCAATCCGGCATAAAAATTCTGAACAATCATCCACAAATTTAAACCATGAGTAGGGCAATTACGTATCATTAATTTCATTCTCTCCCAAGCTTGTGCAACATGTTCATGATCAAGTTGTTTAAAATTCATAATATCATTTCTAAGAGAGATGATCTTAGCGGGAGGAAAATACTTAGAGATAAAAGCATCTTTGCACTTGTTCCATGAATCAATACTATTTTTAGGCAAAGATGAAAACCAAGCTTTAGCACAACCTCTAAGTGAAAAAGGCAATAGCTTCAATTTAACAATATCATTGTAGACATCTTTCTTCTTTTGCATGTCACACAAATCAACGAAGCTATTAAGATGGGTAGCGACATCTTCACTAGGAAGGCCAGAGAACGGATCTTTCATGACAAGATTCAGCAAAGCAGTATCAATTTCACAAGATTCAACATCGGTAAGAGGAGCAATCGGAGTGCTAAGGAAATCATTATTATTGGTATTGGTGAAGTCACACAATTTAGTATTATCTTGAGCCATCGCGACAAACAAGCAATCCAACACATGAACAAACAAAAAGCAAACAGGCAAAAGAGGCAAATAGAGAGAGAGGGAGGATAGAGAGAGAGAGGGCGAATAAAACGGCAAGGGTGAAGTGGGGGAGAGGAAAATGAGAGGAAAATGGCAAATAATGTAATGCGGGAGATAGGGATTGTGATGGGTACTTGGTATGTTGACTTTTGCGCAGACTCCCCGGCAACGGCGCCAGAAATTATTCTTGCTACCTCTTGAGCACTGCGTTGGATTTCCCCGAATAGGAAGGGATGATGCAGCAAAGTAGCGTAAGTATTTCCCTCAGTTTTTGAGAACCAAGGTATCAATCCAGTAGGAGGTTACGCTCCAGTCCCTCGTACCTACACAAAAACAATAGCTCAATGCAACCAACGCGCTTAGGGGTTGTCAAACCCTTCACGGTCACTTACGAAAGTGAGATCTGATAGAGATGATAAATAATATTTTTGGTATGGAGATGAAAAGTAAAAAGTAAAAGCAAAGTACAAGCAAAGAAATAATAAAGTGATGGAGATTGATATAATGAGAAAGAGACCCGGGGCCATAGGTTTCACTAGTGGCTTCTCTCAAGAGCATAAGTATTCTACGGTGGGTGAACAAATTACTGTTGAGCAATTGACAGAATTGAGCATAATTATGAGAATATCTAGGTATGATCATGTATATAGGCATCACGTCCGAGACAAGTAGATCGAAATGATTCTGCATCTACTACTATTACTCCACTCATCGACCGCTATCCAGCATGCATCTAGAGTATTAAGTTAAAAACAGAGTAACGCCTTAAGCAAGATGACATGATGTAGAGGGATAGTTTCATGCAATATGATAAAAACCCCATCTTGTTATCCTTGATGGCAACGATACAATACGTGCCTTGCTGCCCCTTCTGTCACTGGGTAGGCCAAACCAAACTGATAATTCGAAGAGACTTGCAAAGATAACCAGTCATACATAAAAGAATTCAGAGAAGATTCAAATATTATTCATAGATAGACTGGATCATAAACCCACAATTCATCGGTCTCAACAAACACACCGCAAAAAGAAGAATACATCGAATAGATCTCCACGAGAGAGGGGGAGAACATTGTATTGACATCCAAAAAGAGAGAAGAAGCCATCTAGCTATTAACTATGGACCCGTAGGTCTGAAGTAAACTACTCACAATTCATCGGAGGGGCTTGGATGATGATGTAGAAGCTCTCCGTTATCGATGCCCCCTCCGACGGAGCTCCGGAACAGGCCCCAAGATGGGATCTCGTGGACACAGAAAGTTGCAGCGGAGGAATTAGGTTTTTGGCTCCGTCCTCGATCGTTTGGGGGTACGTGGATATATATAGGAGGAAGAAGTACGTCGGTGGAGCTTCAAGGGGCCCACAAGGCAGGGGGCGCGCCCTAGGGGGGTGCCCTCCACCATCGTGACCGCCTCATGGCATTCTTGACGGAGGGTCCAAGTCTCCTGGATCTTATCTGATGAGAAAATCATGTTTCCGAAGGTTTCATTCCTTTTGGACCCCGTTTGATATTCCTTTTCTTCGAAACCCTAAAATAGGCAAAAAACAACAATTCTGGGCTGGGCCTCCAGTTAATAGGTTAGTCCCAAAAATAATATAAAAGTGGATAATAAAGCCCAATAATGTCCAAAACAGTAGATAATATAGCATGGAGCAATCAAAAATTATAGATACATTGGAGACGTATCAAGCATCCCCAAGCTTAATTCCTGCTCGTCCTCGAGTAGGTAAATGATAAAAACAGAATTTTTGATGCGGAGTGCTACTTGGCATAATTTTAATGTAATTCTTCTTAATTGTGGTATGAATATTCATATCCGAAAGATTCAAGACAAAAGTTCATATTGACATAAAAATGATAATACTTCAAGCATACTAACTAAGAAATTATGTCTTCTCAAAATAACATGGCCAAAGAAAGTTCATCCCTACAAAATCATATAGTTTAGTCATGTTTCATTTTCATCACACACGAATGCTCTCATCATGCACAACCCCGATGACAAGCCAAGCAATTGTTTCATACTTTAGTAATCTCAAACCTATAAACTTTCATGCAATATATGAGCGCGAGCCATGGACATAGCACTATGGGTGGAATAGAATATAATGAGGGGGTTATGTGGAGAAGACAAAAAAGGGGAAAGTCTCACATCAACAAGGCTAATCAATGGGCTATGGAGATGCCCACCGATTGATGTTAATGCAAGGAGTAGGGATTGCCATGCAACGGATGCACTGGAGCTATAAATGTATGAAAGCTGAACAAAAGAAACTAGTGGGTGTGCATCCAACTTGCTTGCTCACGAAGACCTAGGGCACTTGAGGAGGCCCATTGTTGGAATATACAAGCCAAGTTCTCTAATGAAAAATTCCCACTAGTATATGAAAGTGATAACATGAGAGACTCTCTACTATGAAGATCATGGTGCTACTTTGAAGCACAAGTGTGGTAAAAGGATAGTAACATTGTCCCTTCTCTCTTTTTCTCTCATTTTTTGGGCCTTTTCTTTTTTTATGGCCTTTTTTGGGCCTTCTCTTTTTTTATGGCCTTTCTCTTTTTTTATACCTCACTTGGGATAATGCTCTAATAATGATGATCATCACACTTCTATTTATTTACAACTCAATGATTACAACTCGATACTAGAACAAAGATGACTCTATATGAATGCCTCTGGCGGTGTACCGGGATATGCAATGAATCAAGAGTGACATGTATGAAAGAATTATGAATGGTGGCTTTGCCACAAATACTATGTCAACTACATGATCATGCTAAGCAATATGACAATGATGAATGTGTCATGATGAACGGAATGATGGAAAGTTACATGGCAATATATCTCGGAATGGCTATGGAAATGCCATAATAGGTAGGTATGGTGGCTGTTTTGAGGAATATATAAGGAGGTTTATGTGTGAAAGAGCATATCATATCACGGGTTTGGATGCACCGGCGAAGTTTGCGCCAACTCTCAATGTGAGAAAGGGCAATGCACGGTACCGAAGAGGCTAGCAAGGATGGAAGGGTGAGAGTGCGTATAATCCATGGACTCAACATTAGTCATAAAGAACTCACATACTTATTGCAAAAATATACAAGTCATCAAAAACCTTGGCACTACGTGCATGCTCCTAGGGGGATAGATTGTTAGGAAAAGACCATCGCTCGTCCCCGACCACCACTCATAAGGAAGACAATCAAATAACACCTCATGTTTCAAATTTGTTGCATAACGTTTACCATACTTGCATGCTACAGGAATTGCAAACTTCAACACAAGTACTTCTCAATTTCACAACTACTCAACTAGCATGAGTTTGATATTATTACCTCCATATCTCAAAACAATCATCAAGTATCAAACTTTTCTTAGTATTCAACACACTCATGCGAAAGTTTTATTATTAATCTTGCATACCAAGCGTATTAGGATTTTAAGCAAATTACCAAGCTATTAAGACTCTTAAAATAATCTAAGTGAAGCATGAGATATCAATAGTTTCTATAAAACAAATCCACCACCGTGCTCTAAAAGATATAAGTGAAGCACTAGAGCAAAACTATAAAGCTCAAAAGATATAACTGAAGCACATAGAGTATTCTATCAAATTCCAATTCATGTATGGCTCTCTCAAAAGGTGTGTACAGCAAGGATGATTGTGGTAGACTGACAAGCAAAGACTCAAATCATAAAAGACGCTCCAAGCAAAACACATATCATGTGGTGAATAAAAATATAGCTCCAAGTAAAGTTACCGTTAGAAGTAGACGAAAGAGGGGATGCCTTCCGGGGCATCCCCAAGATTTGGCTTTTAGGTGTCCTTAGATTATCTCAGGGGTGCCATGGGCATCCCCAAGCTTAGGCTCTTTCCACTTCTCGTTCCATAATCCATCAAATATTTTCCCAAAATTAAAAAAACTTCACAACACAAAACATAAAGTAGAAAACTCGTGAGCTCCGTTAGCGAAAGAAAACAAAAGACCACTTCAAGGTACTGTAATGAACTCATTATTTATTTATATTGGCGTTAAACCTACTGTATTCCAACTTCTCTATGGATTATAAACTATTTTACTAGCCATAGATTCATCAAAATAAGCAAACAACACACGAAAAACAGAATCTGTCAAAAACAGAACAGTCTGTAGTAATCTGTAGCTAGCGCAAGATCTGGAACCCAGAAAATTCTAAAATAAATTTCTGGACATGAGGAATTTATCTATTTATTATCTGAAAAAAGAATTAACTAAATATCACTTTCCAAAAAAAATGACAGCAGTTCTCGTGAGCGCTAAAGTTTCTGTTTTTTACATCTAGTTCAACAAGACTTTCGCCAAGTCTTCCCAACGGTTCTACTTGGCACAAACACTAATTAAACACAAAAAACACAACCAAAACAGAGGCTAGATAATTTATTTATTACTAAATAGGAGCAAAAAGCAAGGAATAAAAATAAAATTGGGTTGCCTCCCAACAAGCGCTATCGTTTAACGCCCCTAGCTAATCATAACAAGCAAGAATAGATCTAGGTATTGCCATCTTTGGTAGGCAATCCATAAGTGGCTCTCATGATAGATTCATATGGTAATTTTATTTTATTTCTAGGGAAGTGTTCCATGCTCTTTTTTTAATGGAAATTGAAATCTAATATTCCCTTCCTTCATATCAATAATTGCACCAACTGTTCTAAGGAAAGGTCTACCAAGAATAATAGGGCAAGAAGGATTGGAATCTATATCAAGAATGATAAAATCTACGGGCACATAATTCCTATTTGCAACAATAAGAACATCATTAATTCTTCCCATAGGTTTATTAATAGTGGAATCCACAAGATGCAAGTTTAGAGAGCAATCATCAAAATCACGGAAATCTAACAAATCTCACAAAGTTTTGGGAATAGTAGAGACACTAGCACCCAAATCACACAAAGCATAAAACTCATAATTTTTAATTTTAAATTTAATAGTAGGTTCCCACTAATCATAAAGTTTTCTAGGGATAGAAACTTCCAACTCAAGTTTTTCTTCATAAGATTGCATCAAGGCATCAACGATATATTTAGTAAACGCTTTATTTATAGAGGACACATCAATAACTTTTAGATCTTCATCATTATTTTCAAAGGAACTAGAAGAATACGCTTTTATAAAGGCATATTTCTTAGCACGCATCCTAGCAGTTCTTTCTTTGCACTCGTCAATGGAAATTCTCATGGCTTTGAGAGACTCATTGATATCATGCTTAGGTGGAATAGATCTAAGTTTCAAAGAATCAACATCAAGAGCAATTCTATCAACTTTCCTAGCCAAATCATCAATCTTAAGCAATTTTTCTTCAATCATAGCATTAAAATTCTTTTGCAAAGAAATAAATTCTTT